>NW_006921924.1:3107103-3127832 GCF_000298275.1 Orycteropus afer afer
TACTTCCATGTGATATTAATGATATTGCTTGTTAATTTCCACATTCTGTTGGATCATCTTTCTTCGGAATGGGCACAGATATAGATCTCTTCCAGTCAGTTGGCCAGCAGTCTTTCAAATTTACCACCATAAAGGAGTAAGCACCTCCAGTGCTGCATCCTTTTGTTGAAACATCTCAGTGGGTATTCTGTCAACTCCTAATGCTTTGTTTATCACCAATTCCTGCAGTGCACCTTAAATTTGTTCCTTCAGTACCATTGTTTCTTGATCATATGCCATCTCCCGAAATGACTGAATGTTGACCAATTCTTTTTGGTAGAGTGACTGTGTATTCCTCTCATCTTCTTTTGGAGCTTCCTGCATCATTCATTATTTTTCCCATAGAACTATTCAATATTATAATTTGAGGGTTGATATTTTTTTTTTCAGTTCTTTCTGCTTGAGAAATGCCAAGCATGTTCTTCTCTTTTGGTTTTCTAATTCCAGGTCATTGCACATTTCATTATAATACTTTACTTTGTCTTCTTGAGCTGCTCTTTGAAATCTTCTGTTCAGTTCTTTTATTTCAACATTTCATTCTTTCACTTTAGCTACTCTCCATTCAAAAGCAAGTTTCAGAGTCTCTTCTGACATCCATTTTGGTCTTTTCTTCCTTTCCTATCTTTTTAATGGCCATTTGCTTTCTTTATGGATGATGTTCTTGATGTCATCCCACAACTTATCAGGCCTTCAGTCACTGGTGTTCAATGCATCAAATTCCTTCTTGATATGGTCTCTAAAGTCAGGTGAGGTATACTCAAGGTCATATTTTGGCTCTCATGGACTTATTTAAAGTTTCTTCAGCTTCAATTTGAACTTGCATATGAAGAATTGATGGTGTGTTCCACAGTCAGCTCCTGGCCTTACTTTGACTGATGATATTGAGCTTCTCCATTGCCTCTTTCCACAGATGTAGTTGATTTGATTCCTGTGTGTTCTATCTGGTGAGGTCCACATGTATAGTTACCATTTATGTTGTTGAAAAAACATATCTGCAATGAGTAAGTCATTGTTCTTGCAAAAATTCTATCGTGTGATCTCTAACATCATTTCTGTCACCAAAGCCATGTTTTCCCACTATCAATGATTCTTCTTTGTTTCCAACTTTAACATTCCAATCATCACCAATACATCTTTAGTGTAAGGTTGGTCAATTTCAGACTGCAGAAGTTGGTAAAAATCTTCAATTTCTTCATTTTTTGCTTTGGTGATTGGTGTAAAAATTTGAATGATAGTCTTATTAACTGATCTTCCTTGTAAGAATATGGATTCTATCCTGTCACTGATACCACTGTAGTTCAGGACAGATCTTGAAATGCTCTTTTTGATGGATGTGACACCATTCCTCTTCAATTTGTCATTCCCAGAATAGTAGACCATGTGATTACCTGATTTAAAATGGCCAAACCAGGCCCTTTCAGCTCACTGATGTCTACGATATCGATCTTTATATGTTCCATTTCATTTTTGACAAGTTCCAATTTTAGTGGTTGTTGTTTTTGTTGTTGCTGCTGCTGTTTGCTTGTTTAGTATCTGTCCTGAAGTAATTCTGTAAAATCTGGATTCCCATTATGCTATTTGCTATTATTATTTTTATGGTATTTGTTTCACTTTGTCTCTTTTTTAAATCTGTTTTTCTAGTTCTGTTCTTATTTGTATTAGCAAACTGTTTCTAATATTTCATCTTAATTTTCTGTCTTGTTATTTAATGATTGTTCAAAGATTTTGCTACCTGACTTTTATTCAACACAGTGTTGTAATTGAATTACTTCAAACAATATATGGGAAACTTACATAAGTATATTTCTATTTAACTCTAATTTTTAGTGCAGTTATCACAAAGAATGTGCTATATATATTAAATTCTCAGGAATTATATATCTTTCAATACAATTTTATGATTTTTTTGCTTTAACCAGTCGTATATCTTTCAATGAGATAACAGAAGAAAGGAAAAAGCATATATATAATCTCGTATACAAATATATATATTTATGCTTCCAGCGACCTTCATCCATGTAGACCTGAGTTGATATCTCGTGTCATTTTCCTTCAGCTGCTTGAGAAACTTTAAGATTAATTATAGTGCTGGTCTCTTGGCTACAAATTCTATATTTTTGTTTATCTGAATATGTCTTTTTTTATCTTCCATTTTGAAGAATTGTTTCTTTCTCTCTGTAAAGAACACAGGGTTGAGAGTTTTGCTCTTTTTGCTTGTTTGTGTCTAGAACTTTAAACAAACATTTCCTCTGTCTTCTGTCCTCCATTGTTTGTGAAAAGAAATCACACCTTAATCATATAGTTCTCTCTTGCTTTCAATGCATTCCCCTCCCCCTGCCTATGCTTTTGAGATATTCTCCTTATCTTTGGATTTCAGAAATTTGACTCTGATGTGCTTAGGGATAGGTATAAGAGTAGATTTTCTTTGTGTTTATCCTTCCTGGATACAGTTTTTCAAGAGGAAACTCTCCCCTGACTTCTGTATGCTTTTGGATATTTTTCAGTACCATTTTAAAATGGTTACTTTTATTGCTTCTGCAGAATGTACAATTGGTATCTATGTAAAACCACTTCATTCCTCTGCCATTTTGGAAGTTCTCATTAAGAAATAATTTTCAGAGACAAAAATATGTGCATAAACAAGTTTACTGTAGTATTATATCAGTAAAATTTGAATAATAAAGTAATTTAAGACACATCGAACAAGTGCAGTATTAAACCAATAATGAATCGATAATTACGAAAAATATTTATCAAGAGAAAATGTACACTAATCAATATTAGGTTATTAGAGAAGAGCACAAGATTGCATCTGCATGCACACATAGTGGCAATAGCTTGAAGGATGTAGGAAGCTGGAAACTGCTTATTTTATGAGTAAGATTGTTAGGATCTTTTTTAAATCAATCAATCATATATTAAACAAATGTGATGAGTGCTCCTAAATACCACTGCACATACATAGCTAAAACAGAAGTATAGCCATCGGAACATACAATCTTCAAAAAATAGATCAACAGGACAAAAATTATTATTGTAAATGACAAGATATAGAGATGCACAATGTGTAAAATATTCAATGGGAGTAGAAAAGAAGTTATAAATTAAACTATTACTTTATTTGAAACAATTTAACTTATTATTCAAAAATAATATATGTTCATTTTAGAAAAGAAAGAAAAAGAAGATGCATGTCTACATGTTTGTATAACTTCAGGTGATGTTTGAAAGAGGGATATATTTTATCAAATGGGCTGTGAATTAGTGAACAGAGAGATCATTGTATGTTGTGTATTGTGTTAAATATTTATAACTGAACAAAACAATATTTAAAATCATTTCACAATAATATGCAGCTTTATATGCTTCAACCTGGCATGTTACAAAACATAACTCATGTGGAAGGTCCCTGCTTTTGGGTGTTTATAACCTGACTGTAGTGACTCGAATGAAAGTAGCATCAAGTAACTTTGACTGAAGAAAGACTTCATAAAGAGTAAGTTGATCAGGATCAACTTAGAAGCAAAAGAAGATCTGACACCTTGTATTATATGTGTTCATGTACACTTTCTATCGATTCTCTCCTTTTTCCACGTTGAACTCATTAAGGGATGGGGCCATATTAGATTGGCATCCTCATTGTCTATGTAGTATTTGCCCAAATGGCTTATACAGAAAGTATGTTCCATATTTTGTAAATAAGAATCTTTTTGATTGTTGAATTCTCTTGAAGAATGCAATACAAATTTTGAAACTGTTCTAGTATCTATCACTACAAATCAAGCCTGAATAAATTTAAAAACATTGAAACTCTACAAAGCCTCTTCTCAGATCACAATGCTAAAAAATTAGAAATCAACAATAGGAAGAATGGGGAAAGAAATAAAATATATGGAAACTGAATAACACTCTTCTTAAGAACCACTGGATAACAGAAGAGATAAAGTGTGAAATAAAAGAAAAAAATTCCTAGAAACAAACAAGAATGAAAACCCAACATACCAAAACCTCTGGGATACAGCAAAAGCAGTACATAATGGTCAATTTATAGCAATTAATACACATATCAAAAAATAAAAAAAGACTCAAAATCAACACTTCAACCCAACAACTCCAACAATTTGGAGAAGAGCAACAAAAGAAGTCTTCAGTCTCAAGAAGAAAGGAAATAATAAAGATCAGAACAGAAATAAATAAAACAGGAAACAGAAAAAAATACAGAATATCAACAAGACTAGCAGCAGGTACTTCAAAAAGGTACTTTAAAAAGATTAACAAACCACTAGCAAAGTCAATTAAGGAAAAGAGAGAAAAGATGCAAATAGCACAAATAAGTGAAATGGATGACATCACAACAGAACCAATTGACAAAAGAGGATAATAACAGAACACTAAGAAGAACGATACTCCAATAAACTCAACCTAGATGAAATGGACAAATTCCTAGAAACACAAGACCTACAGAATCTAGCACACACTGAGCTAGAAAATTTGAACAGACCTACAACAAAGGAAGGAATTGAGAAAGTCATAAAAAAGAAGAAAAAAATTCCCCACAAACAACGTCCCAGCCCAGATGGCTTCATTGGAGAATTCATGTTCAGAGAAAAGGTGACACCTATTCTATTCAAGTTGTTCCACAATATAGAAAAGGATAACATACTCCCAAATTCATTCTATGAAGCAAGCATAACCATGATATCAAAACCAGGCAAAAGACTACAGACCAATATCCTTCATGAATATAAATGTAAAACTCTTCAACAAAATCCACACCAACAAATCCCAACACTTTATCAAAAAAGAAAAAGAAAAAAAAAAAAAAAAAAGAAAAGAAAAGAAAGAAAAACAAAAACACCATGACCAAGTAGGATTTGTACCAGGTATACAAGAATGGTTCATTATTAGAAAAATAATCAATGTAGTCCACCAAATAAATGAAATAAGGAAAAAGAATGACATGATCATAACAATCAATGTAGAAAAGGCATTTGATAAAATCTAGCAATCATTACTGATAAAAACTCTCACCACAATAGGAATAAAAGGGAAATTCTTCAACATAATAAAGAGCATATACACAAAACCAACAGCGAGCACTATTCTCAATGGAGAGAGACTGCAAGAGAGATTTGTTGTTTCTTCTTCCCATTTATTTATTTATTTGTTTCTTTACTTGATAGTTTATTTACTTCAGCACGGACTCGGGGATATTTATTTTGTACTTCAAGTTAAAATCTTATATTTATTTTATTGTTCAAGTTCTTACATTTTCCAGTTCTGGTCATTGAGAGCTTTTTCGGCTGGCTCTAATATTCCTTTTATGTACCTTCATCATTTCAATTTTTTTTAACACTTTCTCATTTTCTGGCACTACAAAAGAACATAACTTATTAGGTAACCAGGAGAGTTTTTAGAGAGAGAGAAATAACAATTTGACTTGAATCTTAAAAGATTGGTTGGATTTTAAGAGGTTCAAAAATTATTCCATGCAAAGGGGAGAAGCATGCCCAAAGTCACAGAGGTGTGAAAGAGCATATGTCTTTAGAAAAGCAATATTCCTATGTAGCTGCTTGAGAAGGTGAGTGGGGTCAGAAGAACGACTGGAAAGATAAGTTGAAGTTGTCTTTTGTGAAAAGCCTTCTGATTTAGCTTGCCTCTTGGAATCTTTTAAAATTCTAAAACCTAATTTATACAACCTAAAGAGATTCAATTTAGGGATGGATGTGCAAAAGTTTAAGGTTAGTTCAAGTGCAGCACTGAAAAGGGGAATACATATCTGCTCAGTGAACTTTCCTTGTAGGTAAGGCCCAGCACTTTCATATTCTGGTAACATATTGAAACTATAAGAAAAGCCACTGAGAGGCTGAGACTTTATAGTTGCTAAAACAATACAAAACAAAACTGTTTCAACATGGCAGCTTTGTTACAGCTATTATACAGAGTGAGTAATGATCATGGGGTTTATCATTGCAAGTGGTGATAGTCTCATATACCCTCTTGATCATATAAATATTTGGCAAGAAACTATATGTGATAAGACTTGGTAAGGAATTTCTTTAGCCCCTCATTGAATAGGTCTTTATTACATATTTTAACATAAATCAGCATTCATGTAAAACCTATTCATGTAAAAACTATTCTAACCTTTAGTTAGAATTATTTAAAATATCTTGGCTTAAGACATTCCAAGATTGATATATGGGTATTATCTAGTCAACATAGTTTCAAATAAAATACAATATGGTTCCACAAACAAACCAAAAAAAATGATCTCAACCTTTACCATAGACTAAGCAAATTATACTCTAGCAAGAAGATAGCAGCTGTCCAAATACAGTTTGCAAACAGTTTTAAATGCCATTTGCCTTACCAAGGTCTCTTTGAAAAATGTATTTGTCAAGCTTTCAAAACAAAATCTTTCATAGTAGGGTTGCAAATGGACTTATTTAGAAACTCATTCAATACAGGTGCATTTTATTTTTAATTAGATTAACAGATGTTATTAACAAGCTTAGCGGATATGGATGTTCTAATACCTCATGAGGTTGCATGACCATCCCATCTGTCAATGGCTGCCAAAGAAGAAAAACTAGAAAGGACACAGTTGCCTTTGAACTCACTGTGAGCATATTATCACAGGGAAATCACATATTCTAATGGTGTCTATATATTATTACTATGCTTTAAAAGGAGCATCCTACTTGAAAATGTACTTTATGCATTACAGTTGCACAGAAAATTCCTAACTGGAAAAGACAACCCTGCACCACCACACTAATTTCTCATAGCTCACGCGCTTCTTACTCTGTGCCATTTACAAATGTTCTTCTTCTTGAATGGGATTAAAGTCATATCTCATGGGCAATTAGATAGCCCCTTTATGCCCTAAGGTGCAAGGAAATAAATGGGTACAATTTCCCTTCAGTAGACAATGGTGGATAATCAAAAAAATAAACACACTTGCTTTAAAAGGTCAGTAATCGACTTACGTGACTATGATAGTATCTTTACACATATACTCAGAGTACATAGTAAGAATACATATCAGTCCTCATTATAATAGTTTCTTCTAGATTATCATAATTAGGCCTCTAAAATTATAGAAAAAAAATAGAAAGTTCATAGGTTGAAAAAAATATTAAAATAGTAATCTTTCCAACTATATCCATTTAAGTTCCTACTTGAGAATTAGAAAGTTTATTTTAAAAGATTTTACATTTTTTCTTCTAATAATGTCACATAGTTTTTGGAGATACTACATTTGTTCAACATTTTTCCTGCTATGTTTGAATTTCTGGTATCACATACCATCAAAGGGATCTCTGGTAGCATAGTGCCAAAAGTATTTGGCTGCTAACCAGAAGGCCAGCAGTTCAAACTCACCAGCCAACTCCTCAGAAGGAAGGTTGGGCTATCTACTTCCATAGAGATGCTGCCTCAGAGAGGCTCTATGAGTGGTCACTATGAGTTGGATCTGACTCCACAGCAGTGAGTTGTTTTTTTTTTTTTTTAATATCATCAAAATGAATCAAATAGTTTTAAATTAAATAAAACAGTAAATGTAGTGAGCTTTAAAAGAGTCAAAAACATGAAAGTAGTCTCTTAGTTGTAAAGACAAAGGCAGACATTACAAATAGTCTAGCTTTCTTATTTTGTCAAACAAAGCATTTGCTGGAAAATAGAACCTTTGACTAGTTTTTTCCATACACAGAAACCAGTTTACCTTGTCAATACATTTTTTGGGACAGCATTGCTTTCTTGGTTCAGTACTCACAAGAAGGGATGAATCCTTTTTGTAGTCATATGCAACCCACATAGCAGGAAAAAGGAAGCACATGCACTTTATTTTTTTAAAAATTTGTATTGCGATATGGGTGAAAGTTTACAGAGCAAATTCACTTTCCATACAGAAGCTCACATACACTTTATCTCAAGCACATGCACTTTTGAATTAAATTATACACTTTGAAACACATGAATCTATCTGGATTGACGGTACATTTGTGTATACATTATCTTTGCCTGTGTACTCAGATGGGGCATCTGTCTTTAATTTTTCTAGTCTCTGACAGTATATCTCATGACCCTACAAATTGAGCAAGTTTCAGATGCAAGCTAATCAAGTTCTCTATGACAAGCTCAGCAATCTTTCTGTTTTAGGTGGGGTGACATATCCATCCTCCTCGATCAAGCCATGATTAATGGATGAGAATGCTAACATCTTTCATCCTTTATATCTGTCCAGAGATAATTCCAAGGAGAGAAGAGATAGTATGTGCCACATTAGGACTTGTTTTGTTCATTCTTTAGACAATTATGTAGAGACAAGTGAGTATGAAATATGGCAATGTTAATATTTATTTTCATCAGTAATGCTTTCACTTGAAAGCCTTCTTTTGCTGTGGAAGTTTCTTGCCAAGTCATTTGTATATTATATTTCTATTTAAATGAATGTTTCTCGTTGACTGTCTGATGATATGCCATGCTGAACTTTGTGGGCATCTGTTCCAGGAAAATAGTCTAGCTACTAAAGCACATCTTCCCTTTGAAGAAGAATCAAATAGGCATCTCTTCTGACTCTGAAATTTGAAAGCTACTGTAGATTTGAGATTCATTTTAAAAGGTATTGGAGTCAATGTGTTGAAATAGATGAAAGTTTTTCATATACTTTAAGGGCTTCTATTTTGCTTATTGCTAAAGTAATAAAAACTATATTAATATTATATCCATGGTAGTATTGAAAATACATTGATTTTACATCTCTTTCTACTCTGTACATTTTTTTTTTCAGATTATATCCACAATGCCATTTGGGATCTAGGATATAATATCAGTCTTAATAACTTTTCCTACTGGATATGGTGAGTGCATTTACCCTTTAGCTTCATCCTTTTCATAGTTTATCACGGTAATGATAAACAAAAATTCTCACAACTGGACCTATAAGAAGCATCATGATAAATAGAGAAAAGATTGAAGTTGTCAAGGACTTCACATTGCTTGGTTCTACAATTGATGTTAATGGAAGCAGCAGTCAGGACATTAGATGACGTACTGGGCAAATCGGCTACAAAGGACCTCTTTCAAGTGTTAAGGAGAAAAGATGTGTCCTTGAGGACTAAGGTGCGCCTGACACAAGCCATGATATTTCCAATCGCCTCATGTGCATATGAGAGCTGGGCAATGAATAAGGAAGACCGAAGAAGAATTGATGCTTTTGAGTTGTGGTGCTGGCGAAGAATGCTGAAAGAACTGTAGACTGCTAAAAGAACTAACAGGTCTGTCCTGGAGGAAATGCAGCTGGAATGCTCCCTGGAAGCAAGAATGGCCAGACTTTGTCTCACCTACTTTGGTCATGTTATCAAAAGGGACCATTTCCTGGAGAAGGATGTCATGCTTGGTAAGATGGAGGGTCAATGAAAGAGGGGAAGGCCCTTAACGAGATGGATTGATAGAGTGGCTGCAACAATGGGCTCAAATATAGCAAGGATCATGGAGCTGGTGCAGGACCGGGCAGTGTTTCATTCTGCTATGCATAGGGTTGCTATGAGTCAGAAACAACTCAACGCCACCTAACAACAACATAAGTTTGGTTGCCCAGCTTGCTCCAATTTACCTGGTACTGTCCGAGTTTTTGAAATGAAAAGTTCTACATCTTGAGAACTCCCTCAGTCCCAGGGAAACCAGGACAGTTGGTTCCCTCCTCATGAGGAATCTTGAGCCATTATCACTCAGCAAATGTTCTCCAGTTTATGGTGTTGAAAAAAGGTATCTGCAGTGAATAAGTCATTTGCCTTGCAAAATTCTATCATGCTATCTCCAGCCTCACTTTTTTAACAACATAAATGGTGACCATACATGTGGACCTCACCAAGTAGAATAAATAGGAATCAAATTGACAACATCTGTGGAAAGAAGTGATAAGAAGCTCAATATCAACAGTCAGAACAAGGCCAGGGCAGACTGTGGAACAGATCATCAATAGTCCATATACAAGTTCACACTGAAGCTGAAGAAAAGTAAAACAAGTTCTTGAGAACGAACACATCACCTTGAGTATATCCCACCTGAATTTAGAGACCATCTAAAGAATAGATTTGATCTATTGAACACCAATGACTGCAACAAGACAAGTTGTGGTTTGTCATCAAGGACATCATACATGAAGAAAGTAAAAGGTCATTGAAAACACAGGGAAGAGACTCTGATATTTGCTCTTGAACATAGAGTAGTTGAAGCAGATGGAAGAAGTAAAACAGTGAAATGTAAAATGAAAGAAGCAAAAGTGTTGAGTGCAAGATTTCAAAGGGCAACATGAGAAGACAAAGTAAAAATTATAATGATAGGTCCAAAAACCTGGAATTAGAAAAACAAAAGGGAAGAACATGCTTGGCATTCTGAAATAACTGAAGAATAAAATTAAGCCTCAAGTTGCAATATTGAGGGTTTCTGTGACCAAATATTGAATGACACGAGAAGCATCAAAAGAGAATGAAAGGAATATACAAAGAGTTACTGTACCAGAGTTGTTCCATATTCAACCATTTCAGAAGGTAGCATATAATCAAGAACTGATGGTATTATAGGAAGAAGTCCAAGCTGAATTGAAGGCACTGGCAAAAAACAAGACTTCAGAAATTGATGTAATGCCCATTGAGATATTTCAACAAACTGATGGAATCCTGGAAGTTCTCTTCGTCTATGCAAAGAAATTTGGAAGACAGCTACACAGCTAGCCAACTGGAAGAGATCTACATTTGTGTCCATTCCAAAGAAAGTTGATCCAATTACTATTACAAGGAAGTATACTTTTGCTGAAAATTATTGTTAAAATGGTTGTAGCAGTCTATAGACAAGGAACTGTCAGAAATCCAAGGTGGATTCAGAAGAGGATGTGAAATGAGGGATATCATTGCTGAAGTCAGATAGAGCATGGCTGAAAGGAAGGAATAATACAAGAAAGATGTTTACCTGTCTTTTGTGGACTATGCAAAGACACTCAACTGTGTGGATCATAACAAATTATGGATAACAATTTGAAGAATGGGTATTACACACTTGATTGTGTTCATGCGGAACCTGTACATAGACAAAGAAGTAGTCATTTGAAAAGGGGATATTGCATTGTTTAAAATTAGGATCAGTATGTGTCAGGGTTGTATCCTTTCACCATACATATTCAGTCTAGACCCTGAGCAAATAATACTAAAAGCTGGAGTGTATGGATAAGAATGTGGCATCAGGATCGTAGGAAGACTCATTAAGAACCTGAGATATGCAGATGACACAATCTAACTTGCTGAAAGTGAAGAGGATTTGAATAATTTATTGATGAACATCAAAGACTACAACATTCAGTATGGATTACACTCCAACATAAAGAAAACAAAAATAATCACAACTGGATAGATAAGCAACATCATGATAAATGGAGCAAAGACTGAAGTTGTCAAGTTTTTCGTTTGACTTGGATCTGCAATCAATGCCCATGGAAGCAGCAGTTGAGACATCAAATGACATATTACATTAGGCAAATCTACTGAAGTAGACCTTTTTAGAGAGTCTGAAAGAAAAGATGTCACCTTGAAGACTAAGGTATAACTGACCCAAACTATAGTATTTTCAATTGTGTCATATGCATATGAAAACTGGTAATATGGAAGACTGAAGAATTGATACCTTTGAATGACGATGTTGGAGAAGAATATTGAATACACCATGGATTACCAGAAGAACAAACAAATCTGTCTGGGACAAAGTACAGCCAGAATCCTCCTTAGAAGTGAGGATGGTGAGACATCATCTCACGTATTTTGGACATGTTATCAAGAGGGATCAGTTCCTAGACAAGAATATCATGCTTGCTAAAGTAGAACATTAGTGAAAAGGAGGAAGGCCCTCAACAAGACAGATTGACAGAGTGAATGCAGCAATGTATTCAAACACAGCAAAGATCGTGAGCATGCTACAGGATTGGATATAGGGTCACTATGAGTTGGAACTGACTTGAAGACACGTACAAACAACAACAATCTTCTTCTAGAAGCCATGGTGACACAGAGGTGAGAGCTTTCAGCTGCTATCCTCAAGAATGGCAGTTCAAACCCACCAGCTGCTCTGTAGGAGAAAGATGTGGTAGTCTGTTTTCATGAAGACTACAACCTTAGAAACTACAGGGACCATTGTGCTCTGTCCTCCAGAGTGGTTAATGAGGGAATGGACTGTACATCAACAAGACTGGTTTAGGTTTAATCTCCAAAACTGACTCATAAAACCTGTGAAATAATACATTTTGATTGCTTTAAAAATCTAGGTTTTAGGCAATTTTTACACAGCAATAAATAAGTGTTCACATTTGAGGAAAAGGAGAAAAAGACATTTTACTTTCAGGAAAAATACCAATCATCGAGTTACTTAACCCAAGTATCTAGTATGAAAATATACTATATAGTTAATGTGATTGTGAACCATAAGTACAAGTTAGTTATGTGTATTAAAATGATGTGAAAATTTAAAAATTTGAGCCATCAATATTCAGTTCTCAATGAATTTTTATTTGAAAAGGAGCAAACAAACATTGGCCTGGTAAACATTAAACTCTTTTGACATCTTCAGTATTTATGACTCATGAAGTTGTTTGATCAGCAACATTTGAAATAAAGTAAGACCACCTGCCCTCTCTAATTCAGCTATATTTTGAAAGGATTTCTCTATTCAACACAGTAAGTCCTCCCTGGTACTATTCAGACAATAAAATGGGATACATGTATTTGTTTTTAATGGAATTGAATTTTCAAAATAAGCCTCATTGTTCCTGTAAATATTTTAAATAAATAACCAAACACGCTCAAAGTTTGATGCAAATTCTAGGCAACATTCTGTCTTACGTAGCCCAATAATGAAGGCTTTATTTGCAGCAATATCATGTATTGCATTCTTTTCCGTTATGTACAAGGAAAACTATAGCTGAATGTATTCTAGTACTCCAAGAAATGAGAAAAAAAAATCCACCTTTTGAAGTAAGTTTGCTGTAAAGTTGATAGTTTAGTATTTTATATTCTCCCCATGTGAGACTTAGACATGCATTAAAAATTCCCTTGTTTTGGATGAGTGAAAGAAAATCTAGTTCACACTCGAGTCAATTAGAAGATATTAAAATTAATGAAGTTTACTGTTTCTCAAAATACACTTTCAGGTAAATGTAATAGCTTTCAAGGTCAGACGAAATTGGGCTTCGGATGTCAAGTTGAGTACTTCGGACTTTCACTTAACTCCTGCAATTTCCCAAGCTTGCCTGAACTTCAGAATGTCCTAGGACTTTAAAGGAATAGATTCCAGGACTCTAACCCAGACTTACTGACTCATAATAGACAAGGCAGCCATTTGATTTTTTCTTTTTGGCCTTACTTTATTTTTACACTAACACAATGACAGTGGCAAAACTGTTTCAGAAAGATAATTCCAAGCAGAATGTGAAGAATTGACTGATAAAGAAATAAAGCCAAGTCAGGGAGGCTTTTATGAGGCAGTAAAGGCAAGTATTCTAGGTAAGGAGTTGGTTCTTGAGACAGTCTTAGGTATGAGAGGAAATGCCAAGACTAGGATAGTAACCATGGCAATAGAAAAATATACTACTGATGTCAGACATTTCCATCAATCTGCTTCTCTGTACTGTTTTGGTTTGGTTTCATCCTGCTCTCCTGTGCTCTCCCTTTAAAGGCCACATAATGTTAAATTTACATCTGTATAGAATAAACCACCCGAAATTCAAACAGCTAGAAATGTCATCCTATCTGCCTGGGTTGTGCTTTGAAGAGCCTTTCAGTCAAAAGAAAAGCTTGGGCTTCCCTTGGGATTATATTTGATCCTCACATCTTCCCCTTCCTACCAAAAATGAGGTTAAAACGAGAGAAAAATCCATAGCAAATGCTTTTTGCAAACAAACAGCACCTCAACAGAAAGGAGAGGATGAGCAAGGTCCAGAGAGAAGAATCTCAGATAAGAGCACCCATTTATGTACAAAATAATAATATTACACATCACTCTGGGAGCTGGAGGTGTATTAGGTGAAAGCGCTCTTAATTCATCAAAAGAGGAACAGGCAGCCCTAAACCACCCATGGAGGTGTGTCTGAGCATGATGATAACCAAGGGCGGTTGATATTATCCATGTTCAATCGGATATCCTTGGCTGATGCTCTTTTCACCCAGGTCAATCCTTGGCAGTATTTTCCCTAAATGAAGTTAGGAGATACTTTTATTTATTTAAAATCTTATGACTCTCGAGAAGCAAATGGAAGGTTACTTGCTGAAAACGATGTACCAAAATCCAAAGCTGTTTTTCGCTGTGTCTTTCTGCTTTCCATTACAATAGCTGTTTGGTGTTATTGACACCACCCTACCGTTTCATTCTAATGTTGGGCTCAGAAAAAAATATCAAGATGATAGTTAACCAGGCATGTCCTTTGGGGAACAGAAATTTAGAAAACTGCTCACTCTGAGGAAGAGAAAACATCTTTTGTGATTAGGAAAAGAAAGACCTAAAATATTAACTTCAACATTTGTGCCATTTGTATACCAAATTTCCTCATGCATTTGTTCTTGTGTTCTGAGAGTCACCACATTAATTATATTTATGAATCAGCTGAAGTAAATATTAATAATAGTAAAATGATAGTAACTGTAGCACAGGTTCAATAGGTTATTTAAAACTTTTTTAAAAAAATCTTTTTTTGTACCAGCTATTTTGAGATTCATGTTAGCTCTGTGACAGGAGGGAATTTGGTCTATTTATTGCTGTATTCCTAGTGCCTACAACCATGCTTAAAAACAAACAAACAAACAAAAAATGAAACTCACTGCCGTCGAGTCAGAACTGACTCATAGCAATCCCTCCTTGGGTTCCTGAGTAGGTACCTCTACGGAAGTAGATTGCCCAGTCTTCCTTCCGAAGAGTGGCTAGTGGGTTTGAACCTCTACCCTTCTGGTTAGCAGTTGAATGCCTTAGGCACTACAAATAGTGGTTGAACAAACAACCAAGTGCTATGTGTCTAGCACTGTGCTAAATACTGGGGATTAAACAACAGAAAAACAACAAGATAAGGTATCTGCCTTCACGTAGCTTATAGGCCAGTAGATTGTTTTCTCTTCAATACATATAGATAATGGGGAATATCATGCAAGGGTATAAGTTTAATATTTACATACTTTTTCTTTTTTTTTAACTTGTTCATTTTGAGTTTCTCCCCATTAAAATATAAGTTCAGTGTGGACTGGGACGTGTCTATCTTATTGATGTCACTAATGCTTACAATAGTATCGGGTATAATATCCTCAAAAAAAAGTTGCTGAATGAATGACTATTAAACTTCTGATAATGTTTCCTAAACTGGATGTGCATTTCTTGGACATTTATTTATTTGAGAAAAAGGGGGAGTTAGATTCAGGCTAGGAGCACTGGTAGCTTAGTGCCTAAGGCACTTTACAGCTAACCAGAAGGCTGGCAGTTCAAACCCACCAGCCACTCCTCGGAAGGAAGGTTGGGCAATCTACTTCCGTAGAGATACTGCCTGGGAAACCCAAGGAGGGGTCATTATGAGTCAGGTCTGACTCAACGGCACAAAACAACAACAACAACAGATTCAGTCTGGAGTGTTTTAGTCAAAAGTTATCTGAGTAAAAATTATTACCAAGAAAAAAGGCTGAAAGTTAGGTTGGGAATTCTAAGAATCAATCCTAAGAATCCTAAGAGTAGCTGGAAATGGCAAAACTATACAAATGGAGAACACATTAGAGGTGCCAAGTGTTAGGACAGGGAAGGGGTGGGGAGAAAGTGGGTGTGGTTGTAAGAAAGTTACGTCAAGGATCCTTGTGGTGATGGAGCTGTTATGTATCTTGATTGTGTCAATGTCAATATCCTGGTTGTGATACCATACTATAGTGTTGCAAGATGTTATTGGAGGAAACTGCATAAAGGGTACATGGGCTTTCTCCATGTTATTTCCTTATAATTACATGTGAATATATGATAGCTCAAAATTAAATGTTCAGCTAAAAAAAAGGAACTTAAAATGAATCAGAAACAATGTACTTCAAAAATTTAGATTTTGTTATCTAAACAGAAATTTTTCTCACCTTTAGAATGCTTTACTTGTACCTTGATTTTCAAAGGATTGGTAGAGAGACACCTCAGAAGCCCAAGCCAGCAATTACTGACATAAGACAAAGTGGTGTGCTACATAAATGTATGTGTTTTACACATGTCTATTGCCATGAAAAATATTTCTAAAATTCAAAATGTCATGTTTTCAAGTTATTCTCAAAGCTGCTGGCAGTTGTAGCTATTTGTAACATTGATTCTCAGTCTGGAATGTATGCTGAACAACTCAAACATGGCTCTGGGATTTGGCATGCAGGTCTGTTCGCTCTTTTCAGTGATTTTGGATAGCATCCAAACAAAATCATAAATGTGATATTCAGAGCATACTCCTTTTCTTTCCCAGCTTTCCCTTAACACGTAAGTCACTTTCCTTGGTGTATATTTGGATTCTCCCTACCTCTCCTCATTTTAAACAACAAGGTAGGAAACAAGGAAATTATGTGTCCTTTTGGGTCAATGCCTGTATGAAAATTTTGTGGAAAAGGCAAGATCCATTTATAAACAGCAGCCTAGAATGATAGTCTCCTATATATGGCCTCCAACTTGTTAGCAGCAATTTTTGTTTTTATTTGGTTTGATAGGTAAATTGTACTTACATAAATATAGAAACATATAGATTTTTGTACCAATATTAAGCCCAAACTGACTACTCCTTTGAAAGCTTATATAAAGGCTAGGAACTAACTTCTCAAGTCCTTGTTTTTGCATGGGATCAACTCACATAAGTTAACAACATAATTATAAACACAATGTGGTCACTGTAAATGCAAAGTGTGAAAAACAATGTTTGTGTTTGTGAAACTAGTCTGTCACATTTGGTAAATATTTAAATGGAATCCTACATGTTATTATTTAAAAGTATCTATTTATGGATTTCTCCTACACACACAAAAGGTGTATGTTGATGATTGTTAAGCTTCTTTAACCTCATTAAATTCAGAATTCTTTTATAGTTGATACTCAATACAGCAACTTTCATAATTTTATAAACAGTTATGGCATGTGAAGTACAAATTATCCCCTTGATAATTATGGGTTTTTCTTTTTCTATAGCTGTCTGGCAACCATTATTACTTTAAAACTTCATTTTCCAAATATAAACCTAATATGTATTCAATGTAAAATATACAAAAAGGAAAAAAATGCAAATCTACAGATAGTTCTGTTAAAATGGGAGAGATATTTAGCTTTTAAAATATTATGTTATATATATATATATACATATTTTATGAATTTTACTTCATTTTTTATTTTTTTGCACACTTTGATGTTCATTTTGAATACACAAGGAACACTATGCATGTTTCAATTAAATAAACTATATCGTCTATTTATTTGATCTTCTCATTTCCCAGCTCTGTGACTTTTGTATTAGTCACTTAACTTATGAGTTTTATCACATCTGTAAAATTAGAATGATAATAGCACCTACCTTTCTATGTTATTGTGAGGATTAAAAGAAAGAATCTATATAACATCCTTTCACTTTTAATAATCATTTTCCAAGCACTCTATGGATATTAGATACTGCTGCTGCTAGTACTATTACTAATACTATAACCACCACCAACTCTTACTCTGTATTTGTGTGTTCTACAATTATTTTCTTTAAAATTATTATAATGACCATTTCCCCAGGATATTAGGAACTCCATATAAACAATATTTAGTGGATACATACATATATATTTTAATTCACTTAACTATTTTGATTGTATGTTTTTCAAATAACACTCTGATAAACATCTTTAGGAATAAAATGAATTTTAAACTATATTTTTCTTATTTGGACTTTTTTTGAGGGAGGACAGTCACTGATTTCAAATTAATGATGATCACATTGTTTTCAAATAACTGTATACTAATATGTTTGAATAATAGAGTGTTCTTATTTAATATACAGATATATACATGCTTATCCTGTGTGTTTCTTTTGGTTGGGGTGTATATGTGGTATATACATATATACGTGGGGGGATTTTGGTAGTTAAGGTTGGATGTCAGCTTGGCTGGGCCATGGTTTTGTGTGGTTTGGCAGCTGGATGTAGTTATTCTCCATGATGAGATTGTAATCACCTCCATGGTGGAATGTGCTGTGAGCACCTAATCAGTTGAAGGGGAGTTGCCTTTGGGATGTGGCCTGCTTCCAGTATATATGGCTTAGCTTTGAGAAAGGTGTCTAGTTTTTGACACATCTGGAGCTTGGATTTGGCCGAGTCTTCATCACCAGTTCCTAGACTTGAACCAGTAGCCTTCCATGCTGCCTACCAATCTTGGGATTGTGCCATTTTGCCTGCTGACCTTAGCTTCATCAGCCTCAGCAGCTAGCAGCTCCCTGAGGTAGAAGATGCCTCCAGCTCTAGTGGGCCTGGAACAAAAGACAGAGCTGAAGCCCAAGGTTGATGAGCTTTCACCCAGTCTCTAGGGCTGGCACTCTGAATTTGGACTTTGAGCCTTCTGAACTGTAAGAGGATAAATTCCTGTGGTTAAAGTCAGCCATTTGTGTCTTTCAGCTATAGCAGCACTAGAGAACTAAGCAGATATTATATAGACTCACCTCAGAAGATAAGCTCTTTACCTATCCATAACAATTCTATCTAATGCCAGTACCAATGCTTGAAGGGGTTCAATGATAGCATTAGTACTTTCTTCAAAGGTGGATTATATAGGTTATACAGATTTTTTTAAATGTAGTCTGTAAAACAAGATATTTTCTAATATAGCATGAATAGTTCTATGTTCCAACTACTAAAGTAAACTTACTCCTATAACACACTTAATTTATAAAGTGGGATTAAATATAGATCTCAGTTTGATGTTTGTTTACATTCTCACAGGAATATCATTCTATTAATCCATATATATTCATCTATATCTCTATTCACGCATGCATTTTCATAATTTTGACAGGAAGGTTACTCCATAAATAGATACTGGCAGTAGTATTAAGACTAGAGCATTAAAGCAAAGTATTTAATCTGGTAAAAATCATCTCACTATTGAAAGCTGTTTTATATTTTTAGATGATGTTTTGGAACTAGGCCACAGCTGGCAGCAGTGATGGAAATAAACAATGAAAAGAGAAAGCAATTGGTGAAGCTGCTAATGAACTGATTTGACACAGTGCTTAGCACAAAGAATTCATTATAAATTTGTAGATGACAGACATTTAGAGAATACTGTGTGAGTATATTAAGGAGAAAACTGTTACGGATTGAATTGTGTCTCCCAAAAAGATTGAAGTGATAACATCTTACCTGTGAATATGACCCTGTTTGGAAATAGTATTTTTATGTGGCATGGTTTTTGCTGCCTACAAGAGACCCACCTTAGACACAAAGATAAAAACAAACTAAGAGTTAAGGGGTGGAAAAATATATACCAAGCCAATGGTAAGCCAAAAAGAGCAGGAGTGGCAATATTAATTTCTGATAAAATGGACTTTAAGGTGAAAAACAACGTAAGAGACAAAGAAGGTCACTACATGATACTGAAAGGGTCAATTGACAAAGAGGACATTACGATAATAAATATCAATGTACCCAATGAAAGTGCTCCAAAATATATGAAGTAAATATGCATTGAATTGAAAGGGAAAATAGACAACTCTACAATAGTAGTAGGAGATTTTAATACACCACTTTCAAGGAGGGACAAACCAACTAGAAAACACTCAATAAAGATACAGAAGAACTCAACAACACAATCAACCAACCTGATCTCATAGACATATACAGAATACTCCAGCCAACAAAAGCATAATTCACATTCTTCTCCAGTGCACATGCATCATTATCCAGAATAGATCATATGTAATGACATAAAACTAGCCTCAATAAATTAAAAAACATGGAAATACTACAAAGCATCTTCTAGGACCACAATGCTATATAATTAGAAATTAATAACAGGAAGAGCAAGGAAAAAACATCAAATATGTGGAAGTTGAACAATATACTGCTCAAACACTAGTAAGGTAATAGGCAAAATAAAAAATGAGGTAAAAAAATTCCTAGAAACAAACATGAATGAAGATACATCTTACCAAAACCTATGGAACACAGTGAAAGCAGTACTCAGAGGTCAGTTTATAGCAATAAATGCATACATCAAAAAAGAGGAAAGAGAAATCAACAGTTTAACTCAACAATTAGAAAAAGAACAACAAAACAATCCTACGGTATCTAGAAGTAAGGAAATAATAAAGATCAGAGGAGAAATAAATGGAACAGAAAACAAAAATCAATAGAGAAAAATCAACAAAACAAGAAGCTGGTTCTTTGAAAAGATTAACAAAATTGACAAACAATTGGCAAATCTAACAAAAGAAAAGAAAGAGAAGATGCAAATTACTAGAATAGTAAACAAAAAGGATGTCATCACAACAGAACCAACTGAATTATAAAAGATACTGACAAAATATTATGAAAAACTCCAACAGACTTGAGAACCTAGAAGAGATGGATAAGTTTCTGGAATCACAAGACCTACCTAAACTACCCCACTCAGAGATAGAATACATGAACAGA
>NW_006921924.1:3128117-3130123 GCF_000298275.1 Orycteropus afer afer
TATAATCATATCAATCAATGCAGAAACGGCATTTGATAAAATCCAACACCTATTCTTGATAAAAACTCTCAGAAAATTAGGACTAGAAGGGAAATTCCTCAACATAATGAAGGGCATATATGCAAAGCGAATGGCCAACATTATTGTTAACAGAGAAAGACTCAAAGCATTCCCCTTGTAAATGGGAACCAGACAAGGATGCCCTCTATCACCACTTCTATTTAACATTCTATTGGAAGTCCTAGCCAGGGCAATAAGGCAGTAAAGAGAAATCAAAGGCATCCAAATTGGCAAAGAAGAAGTAAAGCTATCTCTACTTGCAGATGACATGATCCCATATGTAGAAAAACCAAGAGACTCAGCAAATAAATTACTGGAATTAATAGTTTCAGCAAAGTGGCAGGTTACAAGGTCAACATACAAAAATCAGTTGGATTCCTCTGCATCAACAAAGAAGCCTGTGAAAAAGGAAATAAGGAAAACAATACCATTTAAAATAGCTACCAAAAAGATAAAATATTTAGGAATAAATCTTACCTGAGACACAAAAGATCTATACAAAGAAAACTACAAAACACTACTACAAAAAACTAGAAGGGATCTACATAAATGGAAGAACTTGCATTGTTGATGGATAGGAAGACTGAATATTGTGAAAATGTCAGTATTACCCAAAGCAATCTACACATTCAATGCAATTCCAATCCAGATACCATCAACATTTTTTAAGGATAACGAAAAAACAATTATTAATTTTATATGGAAAGGAAAGAAACCTTGGATAAGCAAAGCACTGCTGAAGAAGAAAAACAAAGTAGGAAGTCTCACACACCTGGATATCATAACCTTCTGTACAGTCACAGTAGTTAAAATAGCATGGTAGTGGTACAATGATAGACAGATAGACCAATGGAACAGAATTGAAAACCCAGAAATAGACTCATCCACCTGAGGACAGTTGATCTTTGACAAAGGACCAAAATTGATTAAATGAGGGAGAGATAGCCTCTTTAACAAATGGTGCTGGCAAAATTGGATATTCACTTGCAGAAAAATGAAACAAGACCCTTACTTCACCCCATACACACATAAAAAAATTTCAAGTTGGATCAAAGACTTAAATGTAAAACCGCAAACTATAAAATTCATCAAACATAAAATAGGGGCAAATCTGGGGGTCCTAATTTGTGACATAACTAGACTATGAAACATAACAGAATGCACAGGAGGTAGAAGAGAAGCTAGAAGACTGGGACCTTTTAAAAATTAAATTCTTATGCACATCGAAAGACTTTGTCAAAAGGGTAAAAAGAGAACCTACAGAATGGGAGAAAATATTTGTCTGTGACATATCTGACAAAGGACTTATCTCCAAGATTTATAGAAAACTTCAACACCTCAACACCAAAAGGACAAACAATCCAATTCAAAAAAGGGCAAGGGACACAAACAGACACTTGACTGAAGATGATATGCTGGCGGCCAACAAAAACATGAGGAAATGTTCAAGATCGTTGGCCATTGGAGAGATGCAAGTCAAAACAACAATGAGATATCATTTCACCCCAGCAATAACAGCAAAATTCAACAAGACAGAAAATAACAAATGTTGGCAAGGTTGCGGAGAGATTGGAACTCTCATACACTGTGGTGAGATGCAAAATGGTACAACCATTGTGAAAAATGGTATGGCATCTCCTTAAAGAATTGAAAATAAAAGTACCATTTGATCCAGCAATTCTGTTACTAGGAATATATTCTAAAGAGGTGAGAGACAGGACATGAACAGACATATGCACACCCATGTTCATTGCAGCACAATTCAATATAGCAAAGATGGAAACAACCTAAATGCCCATCAACAGATGAATGGATAACCAAACTATGGAATATTCATACGATGGAATACTATGCTACATTAAAGAATAATGAAGATAGGCGGGGCAAGATGGCGGACTAGGCAGAAGGATTGCACAGACCCTCTTCAACAAAGAAAAGGGAAACCA
>NW_006921924.1:3142856-3144037 GCF_000298275.1 Orycteropus afer afer
TGGTCCTTTGCCAGCATCACACACGATCCTTGCTATGTATACTTGAGCCCATCATTGCAGCCACTGTGTCAATCCATCTCATTGAGTGCCTTCCCCTTTTTTGCTGACCCTCCACTTTACCAAGCATGATATCCTTCTCCAGAGAATGGTCCTTTCTAACAACATGACCAAAGTAGGTGAGACGAAGTCTGCCCATTCTTGCTTCCAAGGAAGCTTCCTGGCTACACTTCTTCCATGAGAAACTTGTTAGTTCTTTTGGCAGTCAATAGTACTATCAGTATTCTTCACCAACACCACAACTCAAAAGCATCAACTCTTCTTTGGTCTTCCTAGTTCATTGTCCAGCTCTCACACGCACATGAGGCAATTGAAAAATACCATGGCTTGGGTTAGGCACACCTTAGTCTTCAAGGAGAAGTCTTTGCTCTTCAGCACTTGAAAGAGGCCTTTTGCTGCAGATTTGCCCAGTGCAATAAGTTGTATGATGTCTTGACTGCTGCTTCCATTGGTGTTGATTGTGGAACCAGAGTAATATGAAATCTTTAACAACTTCATTTTTTTCTCCATTTATTGTGATGCTGCTTATTGGTCCAGTTGTGAGGATTTTTGTTTTCTTTATGCTGAGATGTAATGAATACTGCAGACTGAAGTCTTTAATCTTCATCAGCAAGTGCTTGAAGTCATCCTCACTTTCAGCAAGCAAAGTTGTCTTGTCCACTTACTGCAGGTTGTTAATGAATCTTCCTCCAATCCTGATGCCACGTTCTTCTTATATAGTCCAGCTTCTCAAATTATTTGTTCAGCACACAGATTGAGTAAGCATAATGAAAGGACACAACCCTGACATGCTCCCGTCCAGATTTTAGACCATGCGGTATCCCCTTGTTCTCTTCTAATGATAGCCTCCTGGTCTATGCACAGGTTCCTCATGAGCAAAATTAAATGTTCAGGAATTCCCATTTTTCTCAATGTTAGCTGTAATTTGTTATTATCCACACAATTGAATGCTTTTGCATAGTCAATAAAACACAAGTAAACATCTTTCTGGTATTCGTTGCTTTCAACCAAGATCCATCTGATATCAGCAATGATATCCCTTGTTCCATGTCCTCTTCTGAATCCAGCTTGCATTTCTGGAAGTTCTCTGTCAATATACTGCTGCAATCATTTTTGAATTATCT
>NW_006921924.1:3144732-3151820 GCF_000298275.1 Orycteropus afer afer
GTCATTGGTGTTCAATGCATCAAATCTATTCTTTAGATGGTCTCTAAATTTAGGAGGGATCTAACCAAGGTCATACTTTGGCTCTCATGGACTTGTTTTAATTGTTTTCAACTTCAACTTTAACTTGAATATGAGCAACTGATGGCCTGTTCCACAGTCACCTCCTGGCCTTGTTTTGGCTGAAGATAATGAGCTTCTCCATCGTCTCTTTCCACAGCTGTAGTCAATCTGATTCCTGTGTGATACATTTGGCAAAGTCTATGTGTATAGCCATCATTTATGTATGAGCCCATTTTTGTAAAAAGTTTAGGAAAGGTTTACTTAGGGAAGGAAACTCAGTATGTTGTTACTGGGAATGGGAAGGAAGAAGAGGAGAATAATTGTTATGATCCACAGAATCGAATGCTTTTGCATACTCACTGATAAAGATCTTTCCGGTTTTCTTTGCTTTCAGCTCAGATCTATCTGACATCAGCAATGATATCCCTCATTCTACATCCTCTTCTGAAACTGCTTGAATTTCTGGCAGTTCCCTTTCAATATAGTGTCACAACCATTTTAAAAATTATTTTCAGCAAAATTTTACTTATATGTTATATTAATCATATTGTTCTATAATTTAGACATTCTCTTGGATCACCTTTTTTTGGAATGGACACAAGTGTAGATCTCTTCCCATCAGTTGCTAGGTAGCTTTCTTCCAAATTTCTTGGCATAAATGAGTCAGTGCCTCTAGCACTGTGTCTGTTTGTTGGAACATCTTAATGTACATTCCATCACTTCTTGGATCATTGCTTTTCACCAATTCCTTCAGTGCAGCTTGGACTTATTCCTTCAATATCATTGGTTATTGATTATATTCTGCCTCCTGAAATGGTTGCACATCAACCATATTTTTGGTACAGTGACTCTCTGTATTCCTTCCATCTTCTTATGATGCTTCTTTTATTGTTCAATATTTTGCCCTTAGAATCCTTCAATACTGCAAATCTAGGCTTGGTTGTTTTTCTTCATTTCTCTCAGCTTGAGGAATGCTGAGCATGTTCATCCTCTTTGATTTTCTAACTCCAGGTATTTGCATATTTCATTATAGTACTTTTTCATCTCATGTTGCCATTTGAAATCTTCTATTCAATCTCTTTTACTTCATTATTTCTTCCTTTAGTTACTCTCCATTTGAGACCAAGTTTCAGAGTCTCTTCCGACATTCAGTTTGGTCTTTTCTTTCTTTCCTGTCTTTTTAATGACCTTTTACTTTCTTCAAGGAAGATATCCTTGATATCATACCATAACTCATCCAGTCTACAGCAATTCAGTTGAGACACACTCAAGTTCATATTTTTGTTCTCATGGAGGGTTTTAATTTTCTTCAGTTTCAACTTGAACTTGCATACAAGCAATAGATGATCTGATCCATAGTCAGTCCCTCACCTTGTTCTGACTAATGATATTGAGCTTCTCTATTGTCGCTTTCCACGGATGTAGTCAATTTGATTTCTGTGTCTACCATCTTAATACCCACCCACTGTGATTGAGTTGACTACCACTGATAATGACCTCCAGTGGGTTTCCAAGACTATAAATCATGATGGAAATAGATTGCCTCATCTTCCTCCCACGGAGTGGGTGGTGGGTTTGAACCACCAATCTTCTGGTTAGCAGTCAAATGCTTTACCCACTACATCACCAGAGCTCCTTATACAATCTTAATAGTTGGCTCTAATTTCTCTTTTTCAGTGCAATAGTTGTTTTGGAAGAGGGATGAACCTCTAGTGCTTTCTACCCCACAATTTTTCATGAAGTTACTAATTTCCATACAAGGGGGAGACACACAACAATTAACACCAAAATACATCCCAGAAAACTTTTAGGTCTTCAAATGCAAAAGACAAATCTCTGGGCTTCAAAGTGAAAATATGAAATCACCTATAAGAAGAAGAGAGAAGGTGAATCTCAAACTTTTATACAGGACCCTAAAATACTAGAAGCCAGCAGAGTAATGGACACAGAATTCCCAGAAAAAGAAAATGTGGCCCACAAATATATCATCAACCAAATACTACTTCAATTATAATGGTAACATGCAGGATTTTAAAATATGCAAAAATTCATGGAGTACATTCCTATAAGTCTTTCTGAACTAAACTACTAGAAGAAGGATTTCAGACAACCAGAGGATGAAACAACAATTACAAGAAGCAAAAAGGTGATCAACATTAAATTCATTTAACCATAGTTCTAAAACTAAAACCAAGAGAATTATCATTTCAGAGGGGGATTTAAATGTTATAAATCATGATGTTGTTGTTGTTGTTGTTATGTGCCGTCGAGTCAGCCCTGACTCATAGCGACCCCTCCTTGGGTTTCCGAGGCAGTATCACTACGGAAGTAGGATTGCCCAACCTTCCTTCCGAGGAGTGGCTGGTGGGTTTGAACCGCCAGCCTTCTGGTTAGCAGTCAAGTGCCTTAGCCACTATGCTAACAGAAAATTTTGAATAGATGAAGGTAAAAGAGGATGTTAAAAAGTAAATTTGAGGTAATAGAAAGAAATTTCCTAGTCTTTTATAGCCTGGGGGTCAAAAAAATTTAAAGCTGATACATCAAGTAATAGACTGCAAATAAAATGATATAATAGCAAACATACAAAGCCAAAAAATTTATGATTAAAATCAGGTGGTGGAGGCAGATTAGACAGTAGTGGAAAAAATGACAGTATATAAATTCTGTCATTATTAGTGATGAAGAATCTTATAGGTACTACCTCAATAAAATATTAATTTCAAGGGATAGTTATAAAAGTAATCTCTTCAAAAAGTAAAATCAAAACCCAAGCTCTCCCTATTATTAAATATAAAAACACAAACAATGCAAAAAGAACACCAAGCACAAAATAAATAATTTCATAGGAGAGATAAAAACAGAAAATATCAACTTAAAATATTATGAGAAAATTAAGAAAAGAGCATATCAATAATTTACAATGTGGTAAACTATTCTATTAAAAGAAAAATAATTCACTTGGATCACAGAGCAAAATGCAACTAACTATATGCTCTAGGAAAGATACACATATATAAGATTAAATTGCTCAGAAAGGTTGAAAATAAAATGCAAAATGATACCAGGGATATATTTTGAAAATAAATAGCAGAGGTCATGACATTAATATGAGACATGTAAGGTTCAAAGTAGAAACATAAAACAAAGAAAGGAAAATTATATTAATAAGGAGTATAATCCTTTATGAAAGCGTGTCAGTTATGAATAGCTCTTCCCTAAATAATATAGCTTTAAAAGTCATAAAGGAGAAAACTTCAGCAAATTCAAGGAGAAATGTACAATAGCACATAATTAGTTTTTTTTGCTCGTCTGTTCAGTTTGTCGTACTATGGTGGCTTGCATGTTGCTGTGAGGCTGGAGGCTATGCCACCAGTATTTCCCACACCAGCAGGGTCACCCATGGTGGATAGGTTTCAGCAGAGCTTCCAGACTAAGACAAACTTGGAGGAAGGAAGGGACCACCCACTTCTCAAAGTATTGGCCAGTGATAAGTTTATGCATAGCAGTGAAACACTGTCTGGTGTATTACTGGAAAACTTTATGAATAGCCCTGAAACATTGTCTGATATAGTGCTGGAAGATAAGCCCCTCAGGCTGGACGGCTCTCAAAATACGACTGGGGAGAGCTGCTTCCTCAAAGAAGGCATGAATCTTTTATACTGGAAGCAGACTAAGCTAACTAAGTCAGCTATTCAGCTGCTCCAGTAGACTCCACCAGGGAGTTGATTACCAATCGCATCACAAGGAATAACTACATCCAGCTGCCCAGCCACTCAAAACCAGGCTCAGACAAGTTGACACAATTCAACTACCACAAACATGCTCAGCATTTCTCAAACTAAAAGAATTGAAGAAAAATTCAAGCCCAGAATTTCAATATTGAATGATTCTATGTACAAAATATTGTATGATGCATGAAACATCAAAAGAAGATGGACAGAATACACAGCATCACTGTACCAAAAAGAATTGTTTAATATTCACCTATTTCAGGAGGTGGCAAATGATCAAGAACCAATGGCACTGAAGGAAGACATTGAAGCTGCACTGAAGGAAGTGGTGAAAAATAAGGCTTCAGGAATTGATGGAATGTCATGGAGATGTTTCAACAAATGGATGCCCTGCTAGAGGCACTCACTCCCCTATGGCAAGAAATTTGGAAGACAGCTACCTGGCCAACTGACTGGAAGAAATCTATATTTGTACCCATTCCAAAGAAAGGTGATCCCACAGAATATGGAAATTATCAAACAATATCATCAGTATCGCATACAAGTAAAATTTTACTGAAGATAATTTAAAAATGGTTGCAGCAGTATACTGACAGGGAACTTCCAGAAATGCAAGTTGGATTCAGAAGAGGACATGGGATGAGGGGTATTACTGAGGTCAGATGGATCTTGGCTCAAAGCAAAGAAAGATGTTTACTTGTGTTTCATTGACTATGCAAAATCATTCAATTGTGTGGATCATAACAAATTATGAATGACATTGAGAAGAATGGGAATTCCAGAACACTTAATTGTGCTCATGAGGAACCTGCACATAGACCCAGAGGCTATCATTCTAACAGAACAAGGGGATACTGCATGGTTTAAAATCCAGAAGGGAGTGCATCAGAGTTGTATCCTTTCACCATACTTATTCAGTCTGTATACTGAGTAAATAATCTGAGAAGCTGGACTACATGAAGAAAAATGTGGCATCAGGATTGGAGAAAGATTCATTAACAACTTGCAGTGTGCAGACGACACAACCTTGTTTGCTGAAAGTGAAGATGATTTGAAGCACTTACTGATGAAGATTAAAGACTATATTTCACAGTATGGATTAACCACAACATAAAGAAAACAAAAATCCTCACAACTGGACCAATAAGCAGCATCATGATAAACAGAGAAAAGATTAAAGCTGTTAAAGATTTCA
The DNA here is from genome assembly GCF_000298275.1 of Orycteropus afer afer. Classification (NCBI taxonomy): domain Eukaryota; kingdom Metazoa; phylum Chordata; class Mammalia; order Tubulidentata; family Orycteropodidae; genus Orycteropus; species Orycteropus afer. Next base: position 3,149,719 of record NW_006921924.1, read on the forward strand.
TATAACTTGCTTCCACCATCAACATCCAATGGAAGCAGCAGTCAAGAAATCAGGCGACATATTGCACTAGGCGTATCTCCTGAAAAAGACCTCTTTAAATTGCCGAAGAGCAAAAGTGTCTTTTTGAAGACTAATGTGTGCTGAACACAAGCCATGATATTTTCAATTACCTCATATGCACGTGAAAGCTGGAAAATTAATAATGAAGACTGAAGAAGAAGAGTCAATGCCTTTTAATTGTGGTGTTGGCAAAGAATACTGAAAGTCCCTGGACTGCCAGAAGAATGAACAAATCTGTCCTGGAAGAAGTGCAGCTGGAATGCTCCTTTGAGGGGAGAATGGCCAGACTTCGTCTCACCTACTTTGCTCATGTTGTCAGAAGGGACCATTCCCTGGAGAAGAATATCATACTTGGTAAAGTGGAGGATCAGTGAAGTAGGGGAAGGCCCTCAGTGAGATGGATTGGCACAGTAGCTACAATGATGGGCTCAAGCATAGTGAGGACTGTGAGGCTGGCACAGAACGGGGCACTATTTCATTCTGTTGTATGTGGGTCACTATGAGTTGGCGCCGACTCAATGCCACCTAACAACAATAGTCATTTTTTTAGTTGCTATCCAGTTGACTGACTCATGGTGACCTTATATATAATAGAATGAAACTTTACCTGGTTCTAGACCATGATGTTTGAATCCATTGTTGTGGCGATTGTATCAATCCATCTCTTTGAGGGTTTCCCTCACTTTTGCTGACTTTTCACCTCTTTCCTGATGACGTGCTCAAAGTAAGCATGCTGAAGTTCTTGCCATTCTCAATTCTAAGGAACATTCTGGTTATATTTTGTCTAAGACTCATTTGTCTATTCTGGAAATCCATAGTGTATTTCAATATTCTTTGTCAACACCATAATTTAAATGCATCAATTCCACTGCCTTTTCAAAAAAAAAAAAAAATTGTCTGGCTTTCTCTTGTATATGACGTATTTGAAAGGACCATGGCATAGGTCAGGTTGATCTTACTCATCAAAGTGACAACTTTGCTTTTAAAAACTTTAAAGAGGTCTTTTGCAGCAGATTTGCCCAATATAATTTGTCATTTTATTTCTTGGCTGCTACTTCCATGGACCTTGCTTGTTATTCCAATTAACCTCTTATCCAATTCAAGAAGACAAAAATAAGTAAGGATATAGAAGATACAAGTAGCATACATAATCAGGTAGGTCTAATGAATAAATAACTGTAAGAAGACAATATGACCTCATGGATCTTTCACAAAACTTGATCAGATATCAGGCCAAAAAAGGACATGACAATAAATCCTCATCATCAGTAAAATTACCAAAAAAAATTTTTGCTGGTAAAATCTGTAATTAATGATAATACCAAAGGAAATTTCATAGACTTTTCACTATATGTTAATGAATAAAAAATAATTTAAACAAACTGTTATCCAACTTGCTAAGATATATTGACCACATCACAACTGAAACAACCAATTAACCAAATAATAATAATAATAATAAAACTTGAAGCAGAAGAGAAGGATTAATAAATTAATTAACTGGAAAACAGCAGAGCAAACAAATTAATCCATTTCCTAGCACACACAAAATGCATGAAAAGTTAACCAATGTAATGAATGAAAAATGTAGAAAGCATGAAAATACATAAAACAGAAGATAAATGGTAAAACAACCACATTACCAAGGAAATCAAAGTAATTATTAGAAGGTACTTTTGTCAACAGTTCACTTGATGGTACCTAACCACAACAACAATATATTCTAATAGAAATCTACATGCTTAACACATAGAAGTTGGAATGATAAAAGGAAAAAAAATGAACAAGCGAAATAGTTTACAAATACATTTGAAAACTTAGATGGTTTGGATTATTTTCTAGGAAATTTTAAATGATCAAACTTGATCCTAAAAGAGAGAGAAATTTTCAAAAGTCCAGTTTCTATAGAAAAGAAAAACTTTTTCAAAGAACTACCTCTGACCTGGGAGCTCTGGTAGCATAGTGGCTAAGACACTTGCCTGCTAACCAGACGGCTGGCGGTTCAAACCCATCAGCCACTCCTCGGAAGGAAGGTTGGGCAA
>NW_006921924.1:3151920-3152683 GCF_000298275.1 Orycteropus afer afer
GCAATCCTACTTCCGTAGTGATACTGCCTCGGAAACCCAAGGAGGGGTCGCTATGAGTCGGGTTTGACTCAACGGCACGTAACAACAACAACAACCTCTGACCTACTGAGCATATGCAAAAGTTGCAGGCTCAATGGTTTCAAAGGGTAATTCTACTAAAATCTTTAAAAGAGATCATTCTCATACTATTTAAACTAGCAAATAGAAAATAAATAAACGTTTTAATTCTTTTATGAATTCAGTATTAATACCAAATCCTGATGAAGATAAAAAAATAAAACTATAGACTAAAAATATTTGTAGCAACACTACAAAATTCTAAGTATTAGCAAAGAAAATCACGTTGCTGAGATGTAGTATGTTCAAATACGGTGTTTGGCAGGAATATAAACACAGACCAATGATCATGGATTCTATTAATATAAATTATACTAAGAAGCAAAAAGACAAAAGTCATGCAAACATATCCGTATTTGCTGAAAACTTATCTCATAAAATTCAACATTTTTAATAAATAGAAGTTGATAGAAGCTTACTTAACAAAGTCTTACTGGCCATGTGATTTTATAGCTCATTAGAAATCAACAGCATTGAAACAATAAATGTATTTCTATTAAAGTAAGAAACAAGAGAAGGATGTTAGTATTCACAATCTTTTCCTTGTTATGGAGGGATTTTAAAAGTTTGTAGAAAGGGTTAAATTTAAAGGAAGAGGTAAAATTAATATTACGATAGTTGTTTTTGTTGTTGTTAGGTGTCATCA
>NW_006921924.1:3153298-3154632 GCF_000298275.1 Orycteropus afer afer
TAATTGTGGATCCAAGTAAAATGAAATCCTAGACAACTTCAATATTTTGTCTGTTTATCATGATGTTAGTATTGCTTATTGGTCCAGTTGTGAGGATTTTGTTTTCTTTACATTGAAGTGCAATCCATACTGTAGTCTTTTACCTTCAGCAGTATGTGCTACTAGTCATCTTCATTTTTGCCAAGCAAGGTGATGTCATCTCCATATCTCAGGTTGTTAATGAGTTTTCAACTCCAATTTAATTCTGATACCTTAACTATAGGTATCAGACATCGTTGAATATTAGAAATAAGCACAATCTTTGAAATTTACGATTACCTATGAGACAATTGATAAGAGTTGTTTGGATTGTAATAGTGCTACGTAAAGCAATTATTCATATATAAATATATATCAATATATTTATTAAAATAGATACTCATACAGGATCATGGCATGGAATCAGGTGAGTTAAAGAGAACTGGAACATTTGAATCGAGATCATAGCATTTGTATTACCTTGTCCAGAGGAATAGAATATTTATTAAAGTTATGTTAGGGAAATTTCATGAAGTTTCTACCTCATGAAATGAAGTATGCATCTTGTATGCATCTTATGCAGTTTGGGTTCAAACTGTGTAATAGTTGCACCTGCTATTCTTAAAATGCAGCTAAAGATTGAATGGTGAACTAAATAGCCACTTGATTTTGCTATTGAGACCAGTGACTGCAGGTGCAACCAATTTTACATTCTACCTGTCTTCTCCATCTCTCCACCAAAAACATGTTTTATAAAAATCTAGATTCTTGATGTAGAGCATAACATGACTTTGGAATAGCAACTGGAATTTTGATTTTCAAAATGGTTCTGACATTCTATGTTAAAGGCTTTGGTGAAAATGCAAGGTTTTATTACCTAATGACAGTTAATGAAACAAAAGCATGGTGAAAGAACTACTTTTTTCCTTTTAAGTATACATTTTTGAATTCTTAAATGTCTAAAAATTAGCACAGTTTTTTAAGGTAGTGTACCAGAGTTTATTGAAAACAATTGCTTTGTAGAAGAATAAATTATCAAGTATCTGTGGGACTTACATGGCAATGAATATTTCCCTAAAGAATTGTGCATATCCTGAATTTTGGAAAATTAACTTACTTTTTCTATGCATTAGGCGAGTTTAAGGACAACCTTTCATTTAGCGTTTGAATTTATTAGGTTTGCTTAACTAAATTTAGCATAGTGGAAATAAAATTACTCAGTATCTGGAGCCCTGGTGGTGTAGTGCATAAGGCTACCCATCAGCCACTCCTCCTACTTCCATAGTGATACTGACTCAGAAACCCAAGGAGGGGTC
>NW_006921924.1:3156599-3162737 GCF_000298275.1 Orycteropus afer afer
TGTTTGTTGTAGCAGTCCATGGCCCATTCAATATTCTTCACCAACATCACAACTCAAATGTATCAGTTCTTCTATGGACTTCTCTATTTATTACTCAGCTCTCACATACATACAAGTCTATTGAAAATATCATGGCTTGGGTCAGTTACACCATAGTCTTCAAAGTGACATCTTTGCTCTTTAACACTTTAAAGAGGTCTTTTGCAGCAGATTTGCCCAATGTAATAAATCATTTGATTTCTTGACTGCTGTTCCATGGGCCTTGATTGTGGATCCAAGTAAAATGGACACAAGCCTAACAAAACATTTGGATTCCCCAAAATTGGGCCTCTAGGAATTTTTAATCTCTCAAGCTAATCCACACTCACCAAAACCAACCAAACTCACTGCCATCGAGTCAATTCCGACTCAGAGCAACCCTCTTTGGGTTTCCGAGAGAGTAAATCTTTACAGAAGTAGATTGCCTGGTCTTCCTTCCGCGGAGTGGCTGGTGGGTTTGAACCACCAACCTTCTGATTAGCAGTCAAATGCCTTAGGCACTACGTCACCAGAGCTCCCAGTATTCAGCAATTAGCCAATTATTCTTTAAGCATTCTTACTCAGTGTTGGGCCTCAAGGCAGTTTCTACTTCCAGTCAGTTGTGATTTTTTTTATCTGACTATATCTCTGATTTTCTGGGTAGTAGTTTGCCTTGTGACCTCATTTCTCTGATGGATCAAAGAAGAGGTGATTTTCAGTTTTATAGCTGTTTTCTTACTGGGAGAAGAGGAGTGAAAGCTTCCAAGTTCCTACACGTCAGACCAGAAATCAAAAATATCCAAAGCTTGTATTTTCTGTCTTTTCAACTACTACTCTGGAGTCAGATCTTCTGAGTTCATCTCTCAGCTCTGCTATTTATTAACTGTGTGACCACAGTTAAAACAGGTAACATCTTTGTGCCTCGTTTTTTCAATTAAAAAAACAGAAATAATAATAGGACCTACCTCAGAAACATTCTGGAGTTTAGATGAGTTGATATATGTGTAGCACTTAGAATAATGCCTGACTATAATAAGCACTAAGGAGTTCTGGTGGCACTGTGGTTAAGTGATTGGCCGCTAACCAAAAAGTCAGTGGTTTGAACCCACAGTTGCTCTGCAGCAGAAAGATGTAGTAGTCTGATTCCATGAAGATTACAGCCTTGGAACCCAAGAAGGCAATTCTCCTATGCCTTATAGAGCCACTATGAGTTAGAATTGGCTTGATAACAATGACATTTTTGTTGTTGTTGTTTTAATAATAAGCACTGAATAAGTGATACCTATTATATTATTATTATCATAATTATTATCATTCATTGACCATTTGGAGGAAGGAAAGGAGGTGAATTAGGGATTATTTTTATTTTATTTTGTTCTAAAAGAACTTAGTTCTTAAAATCTGTAAAGTCCATTTGTTATTAGTAATCCATCAAAGTTAGGAATGGAATGTTCTGAATAATTCTGTATTCTATTTGATAGAGTGTTATAACTTCACTCAGATAACAGATTATCAAAAATATTTAAGACAATAGATATACTATACTAAACTGACACTAAAGAAATTTCATGTTTTAAATGAATCAGAAAAGCTTCAGTATATTTTTGGGCTTTAGACTCATCGATAAGAAATTAATTTACCTTTGATCTTTCTGCAGTGAAATTTAATATAGGAGTCTGATCTGATACAGGACAGAAAATAGAGCTTACTTTCAATAAACAAACTACATTTGATGCTTTGATGTTAGTCAAGGGACCATTTTGAAAGCTGAGTGTCATATTAAGTATCATAATTTCTGATAGAGAAAAATTAAAATGTGTGTCTTTCTCTGAAAATAAAATTTAAAAAATGCTGCCATGGATGTAACCACGTTTCCAGAGAATACAGGCCTTGTAACAGAAGACAAAGTGTTCTTCAATCCCACCTGCTCCGACTTAACAATGTTTAAGTCAAAATTTTCATTACAAAGAAAAATATTTTCCTAGGTAGCCTCCAATAGAGCAAATAAAGACAGCTATGCACTGGTATATATTAAGTTCATATTTACAAAGAATTACCTAAATTATTTCTATGATACAGAAATAAATAGCTGTTGTGCAGAATTAATGCAGAAGTCACTTCAGTTAAAATAAATCACTAAAATGCAAGTTCCATTTTCTGCAGAACTCTTGGTACCACTTTAATAGTCAAATAATTCTTTTCAAATTGTTGTATGATTTAGTTGTGGTAGCATAGTGGCTAAGGCACTTGACTGCTAACCAGAAGGCTGGCGGTTCAAACCCACCAGTCACTCCTCGGAAGGAAGATGGGGCAATCTACTTCCGTAGTGATACTACCTCAGAAACCCAAGGAGGGGTTGCTATGAGTCGGGTCCAACTAGACGGCAATAACAACAACAACAACATCAACAACAACATCTAAAGTTAATAAAGTTCAAATTCTGAGATTTCCACTTCTGAGTAAGATGGAGTAACAGATACTGATTTATCATTACCAGCAGCCTCTATCCACCTAAAAACAATAGAATGACAAAAGAAACAAAAACCCAACAAAATATATACAATGATGGTCTCTAGCATGATGAATATCAGACACTGAAGTACAATGATTCATGAGAGAGTGGTGGGGTGAAAAATAAAACAAAAGTTAGTGCTTTAATTGCTCCACATTACTGCCTTAAGAGAGTCTCCAGGCTATCTTTAATATAGAGGGAACAGAGGCTGAATATTACAGACTTCATGAGTTCAGAAGCTATAACTGAGATTGAGGGGACACCAAGGTGCAAACAATTTACAAATAACTACAGAGAGAGAAAACTTCACAAATATGTAGATAATCACCTCTGAATGTTCATCAGAGTACTGACTGCTGCATGTCTATAAGGAAGCTACCTTAAGCAAGAAGAAAAGTCAACTGAGAAGATTAGAGGGAACATTTTCCATCACTCACAGAAGGCCAGGAATAGGGCCTGTTCCAAACAACCAGGGTGGAAAACTCTCATAATTCAGGGGCCACTAACTTGAGTACTCAGCAAGGTCTTGTTTTAATAGTGGGAATAACTAAATCAAGATTAAATGCTGCTCCAGACTTCCTAATTAATAATAAAGACAAGATATAAAAGGATCAAACTCTTTCCAAGTAATTTTACTGCATTTCAGAAAATAAGTTCAATAATATTTGCAGGAAAATAAAAATATACACCTAACAAGGTAAAATTCACAATATTTGGCATGGAATTAAAAATTACTAGGCATGCAAAAAAGCAATAAAACACAACCCATAATTACAAGAAAAGTCAAGCAATTGAAACCAACCCAGACCTGACACATCCTATTGAAATTAATAGAAAAGGACATCAAAACAATTCTTGTAGCTCTATTCAGGATGTTCAAGAAGTTAAGTTGAAACATAGAAAATATTTTTAAATGAGCTAATCATACTTCTAGAGGTGAGAATTAAAATCTCCGAAATTTTTTTAAAAAATACAAAAGATAGAATTAATGGAATATTATACAGTGAAAAAGAAAGGATTAGTGAAGACATAGCAATAGAAACTACCTAAAATGAAACAGCCACCACTCATCTGTCAGTTTGCCGTGCAGTGGTGGCTAGTGTGTTGCTGTCATGCTGAATGCTGTGTCACCAGCATTTCAAATACCAGCAGGATCATAGGTTCAGCAGAGATTCCAGACTAAGACAGACTAGGAAGAAGGACATGACAGTCCACTTATGAAAACAATTCAATGAGAGCTAAAATATGACATTGAGTATACTCAACATTAATTTAGAGACCATCTCAAGAATTGATTCGACACATTGAACACCAAAGACATACATGAAGAAAACTAAAATTCACTGAAAAGAAAGGAAGAAAGAAAAGAACAGAATGGATGTCAGAAGACTCTGAAACTTGCTCTTGGACAATAGCTAAAGTGAAAGGAGGAAATGATGAAGTAAAAGAGCTGAACAGAAGATTTCAAAGGACAGCTCAAGAAGACAAAGTAAAGTATTATACTGATTTGGGAAAACCTGGAGTTAGAAAACTAGACGGGAAGAACACACCCAACATTTCTCAAGTTGTAAGAAATGAAGAAAAAATTCAACCCTCAACTTGCAATATGGAAGAATTCTAGGGGCAAAATATTGAAAATGTAGGAATCATCAAAAGAAGATGGAAGGAATACACAAAGTAAAAAAAAAATATATTGATTAACATTCAACCATTTCACGTAGCAGCATATGATCAAGAATCAATGGTAGTGAAGGAAGAAGTCCAAGCTGTAGTGAAGGAATTGGTGAAAAACAAGGTGCCAGGAATTGACAGAATGCCCATTGAGAAGTTTGAACAAAAGAAAGCAATGCTGGAAGCCATCACTGATTTATGCCAATAAATGTGGAAGACAGCTACCTGGCCAATTGATTGGAAGAGATCCACATTTGTACCCATTCCAAAGAAAGATGATCCAAAAGAATGTGGAAATTATTGAACAATATCATATGCAAATAAAATTTTATTGATGATAATTCAAAAGTAGTTAAAGCAGTACATTGACAGGGAACTGCCAGAAACTCAAGCCAGTTTCAGAAGAGGATGTGGAATGAAGGATATCATTACTGATATCAAATACATCTTGGCTGAAACCAAAGAATACCAGATAGATGTTTACTTGTGTGTTATTGACTATGCAAAAGCATTCAACTGTGTGGATCATAACAAATTATGGATAATATTGAAAAGAATGGGAATTCCAGAACACTTGCTTATGATCATGAGGAACCTGTATGTAGAACAAGAGGCAGTCATTTGAACAGAACAAAGGGATATTGCATGTTTTAAAATCAGGAAAGTTGTGCATCAGGGTTGTATCCTTGCACCATACTTATTCATTCAGTATGCTGAGCAAATAATCCAAGGAGATGGACTATATGAAGAAAAAATGCAGCATCAGACTGGAGGAAGACTCATTAAGAACCTGGGATATGGAGATGATACAATCTTGCTTGCTGAAAGTGAAGATGACTTGAAGCACTTACCGATGAAGATCCAAGACTACAGCCTTCAGCATGGATTACACCTGAATATAAAGAAAACAAAAATCCTCACAACTGGACTAATAAGTAAAATCATGATAAATCATGATATAAGTTGTAAAATGTTTCATTTTACTTGGATTCACAATCAACACCCATGGATGCAGCAGTCAAGAAATCAGATGAAATATTGTACTGGGAAAATCTTCCACAAAAGACCTCTTTAAAGTACTGAAGAGCAAAGATATCTCTTTGAGGAAAAAGATGCACCTAACTCAAGCCATAGTATTTTCAATAGCCACATATGCATGTGAAAGCTGGACAATGAATTAGGAAGACTTCAGAAGAATTGTTTCATTTGAATTGTGGTGTTGGTGAAGAATACTGAATATACTATTGATTGCCAGAAGATCAAACAAATCTGTCTTGGAAGAAGTACAGCTGGAATGCCTCTTAGAAACAAGAATGGCCAGACTTCATCTTGTACTTTGGTCAAGTTATCAGAAGGGATCAGTCCCAGGAGAGGGATATCATGATTGGTAAAGTAGAGGGTCAACAAAAAATGGGAAAACGCTCAATGAGACAGATGAACACAGTGGCTGCAACAATGGGTCCAAGCAGAGCAATCATAGTGAGGATTTCACAGGACTGGGCAAAGCTGCCTTCTGTTGTACATAGGATCACAATGAATTGGAACTGATCCAACAGAATGTAAAAACAACAAAATGAAATGGAGAAAAAATTAAAAAATAAATGAAAGGTACATCTGTGACTTGCTAGACCACTTCAAATGGCCTAAAATAGATTTAATTATATTCACTAAAGGAGAAGGGAGAGAAGGAAATACAGAAAAAAGTTTGGAGAGATAATTTCTGAAAAAAATTTCCATATGTGGTAAAAACTATCAACCCACCAATTTAAGAAGCTCAACACACAAGTAATATGATGAAAATTTCACTGATACAACAAAACCAAATACCTCAAAAGCAATGATAAAGAGAAAATTCTTACAAGCAGGCACAGAAAGAAAGACATTTTACATACAGAGCAGCAAAGATGATGATGATGATTGTCATTGGTATTCAAATT
>NW_006921924.1:3163492-3164739 GCF_000298275.1 Orycteropus afer afer
ATCATTGGCAAGTCACTCCAACATACAATCACCAATTAAATATAAACACAAAAACATCACAATGTATCAGAGGCAACAGAGCATCATAATCTACACAAAGAAGCAAGGTAAAGCAGTACGAGGATACAGACCCAGAACACATCCCTGAGGAAGAAGCAGCATTGGAACTACATGAAAAAGAATTCAAAGGAATTATATGTAGGTACCTTCAATGGATTGAGAGACAGATCAAGGAAAACCCTGATGAAATTGAGGAAAACACAGAGAAGACCCCAGAACAATTTCAAAAGACAATATAAGAACAAAATGGCAAAATAAATAAAAAAATCAGAAATGATACAAAATCTACAGATAGAAATCTAGAAGAGTAATACTAAATTTTCAGAAATAGATAACACATTCAATGGGCAGAGAAGTAGACTTGAATCAATGGAAGACAGAATTAGTGATATTGAAGACAAATACCTCAATACTTCTTTGGAAAGGGATCAATCAGAAAAAAAGATCAAAAGAAAATGAAGAAAGCCTAAGGTTCATGTGGGATATCATCAAAAGTAATAACCTATGTGTAAACGGTATTCAATAACAGGAAGAGACAAATAAGACCACAGAGAAAATTGTTGAAGATTTGTTGGTAGAGAATTTCCTTGATATGATGAAATATGGGAATGTATCCATTCAAGAAGTCCAACAAACCCCAAACAGGGTAGGCCCCATATCATCATCAAACTCACCAAAACCAAAGACAAAAAATCCTGAAAGCAGCATGGGAAAAATGAAAAATTACCTACAAAGGGCAATCAATAATACTAAGCTCTGATTTCTCAGCAGAAACCATGCAGATGAGAAGGCAATAGGATGGATAAGAAAACATAATCCATCAATATGCTGTCTACAAGAGACACACCTTAGAGAGAAAGACAAAAATAGACTAAAAATAAAAGATTGGGAAAAGATACATCAAGCTAATGGCAACCGTAAAACAGCAGTAGTGACAATATTGTTGTGGTTAGGTGATGTTGAGTCATTTCCAACTCATAGCAACCCTATGCACAGCAGAATGAAACACTGCCCAATCCTGCGCCACCTCCATGATCCTTGCTATACTTGAGCCCAACATTGCAGCCACTGTGTCAATCCATCTCATTGAAGGCTTTCCCATCTTTCATCAACCCTCCACCTTACCAAGCATGACATCCTTCTCCAGGGAATGGTCCCTTCTGACAACATGACCAAAGTAGGTGAGA
>NW_006921924.1:3167056-3168392 GCF_000298275.1 Orycteropus afer afer
ATTGTCTTTAACTTCAAGTTGAACTTGCATATGAGCAGTTGATGGTCTGTTCCACAATCAGCTCCCAGCCTTGTTTTGGCTGACGATATTGAGCTTTTCCATCTCCTCTTGCCACAGATGTAGTCAATCTGATTCCTGTGTAATCCATCTGGTGAAGTCCATGTGTATAGCCACTGTTCGTGTTGTTGAAAAAGGTATTTGCAATGAATAAGTCGTTGATTTTGCAAAATTTTATCTTGCGGTCTCCAGCATTATTTCTGTCACCAAGGCCAAATTTTCCAACTACCAGTGATTCTTCTTTGCTTCCAACTTTTGCATTCCAATCACCAGTTATAAGCAACACATCTTGATTGCATGTTTGATCAATTTCAGACTGCAAAAGTTGATAAAAATCTTCAATTTCCTCATCTTTGGCTTTGGTGGTTGGTGTGTAAATTTGAATAATAGTCTTATTAACTGGTGTTCCTTGTAGGCATATGGATGCTATCATATCACTGACAGCATTGTACTTCAGGACAGATCTTGAAACATCCTTTGTGATGATGAATGCCTCTTCAATTTGTCATTCCTGTCATAGTATATCATATGGTTGTCTGATTCAAAAGGCCCAAAACCATCCATTTCAGCTCATTAATGCCTAGGATATCAATCTTCATGCATTCTATTTCATTTTTTACAACTTCTAATTTTCCTAGATTCATACTTTATACATTCCATGTTCTGATTATTAATGGATGTTTGAAGATGTTTCTCCTTAATCTGAGTCATGCCACGTCAGCACATGGAGGTCCTGAAAGACTTACTTTATCCATATCATTAAGGTTGCTTCTACTCTAATGAGGCAGCTCTTTCCCTGTCATATTTTGAGTGCCTTCTGACCCAAGGGGCTCGTCTTCCTGCACTGCATTGGACAATATTTCTGAACTATTCATAAAGTTGCCCAGTAATGTATCAGACAGTGTTTCTTTGCTATTCATAAGGTTTTCCCTGGCCAATTGTTGAGAAGTGGATGGCCTCCTCCTCCCTCCTAGTCTGTCTTAGTCTGTAAGCTGCATTGAAATTTGTGCACCATGTACAACTCTACTGGCATCTGAAACACCAGTGGCACAGCCTCAAGCCTCACAGCAATGTACAAGCCCCACAAGATGACAAACTGACAGACAAATTTGTCTCCTTTAGCTGTTGGAAACCTCTGTGCCCTCCCCTTACCTAATTCCTACCTGGAACCTGCCACTTTGTGGTCCCTGGCTGCTCCCTCCCTTTCCTGGCTCTTGGGGGTCTGGGGCCTAACCTTGCTTCCCTCCCCTTTACCTGGATATCCAGCTGCTCCAGAGGT
>NW_006921924.1:3170622-3171124 GCF_000298275.1 Orycteropus afer afer
ATCCAATTAAAAAATGGGCAGAAGACATGAATAGACACTTCACCAAAGAGGATATTCAAGCAGCTAGCAAATACATGAAGAAATGCTCACTATCATTACCCATCATAAAGATGCAAATCAAAGCAACAATTAGATATAATCTTGCCCTAGCACTAGCAGCAAAGTTCAACAAGACAGAAAATAACAGATGCTGGTGAGGATGTGAAGATATAGGGACTCTCACACATTAATAGTGGGACTGCAAAATTATACAACCAATGGGGAAAGGAGTATGGCAATTCCTTAAAGAGGTGGAATTAGAAATATCATTTGACTCAGCAATCCCATTACTAGGTATATATCCTAAAGAAGTGAGAACCAGGACAAGAACAGATATATGCATACCCATGTTCATCACAGAACTATTTACAATAGCAAAAATATGGGAGCAACCCATGTGCCCATCAACAGAAGAATGGATAACCAAGCTATGGTACATACACACAATGGAATACTATGCAAC
>NW_006921924.1:3172886-3174058 GCF_000298275.1 Orycteropus afer afer
ACACCAGACTCAATTGGCACAACAAAATACATAAAAGCATTGCTCCACATCCTACATTGGTGAGTAGTGACTGGGTCTTAAAAGCTTTCAAGCAGCCATGTAAGATGCAGCTAATGGTCTCCTAGCATCGGAAGTGAAGAAGAATGTGAAAAACAAACAAACAAGGGCATTTAGAAGCAATCAGTCCTAGGACACGATGGCCCTCGAGACCAGAAAAACTGGATGGTGCCTGGCTACCAATGTCAACCACTCAGGAAAGGATCAAATCCAGAGATCCTGGATAGAGTGGGAGGGAAAACATAGAACAAAATCCAAAAACTTAATAATGACCAGAATTACTGGTCAGATGAAAACTGGTGAGACTCTCAATACTATGGCCCTGGAATATATTCTGGGCCTGGAATAAAATTCACCCCCAGGGGGCTCTCAGCTCAATAGTTAACAAGATATACACACAGACCACTCAACTCAGGATGACACACCCACATACTCTATGGTAATATATCCCTTAGAGCAATAGACCATGGGACACCAGAGGACCAACATTCAATCTGAGGAAACGCAGGACAAACAGAAGTGCATAAATAAGAGGGGCACAAGGGAAGGGTTACAGCATAGGGAGGGGAGGAGACTAGGTTAGGGTTGGACATGGCGAATGGGGAACGAAACTAAATGTATGTGTTACTTTGAATGTAAAAGAGGCCCTTAAAATAAATAAATAAATAAATACATAAATAAAAATACATGGCTCTTTCTACTCTGTATAAGCAGTGAGCAATCAGAAATTGAAAATCAAACCCACTGCCGTCGAGTTGAATCCAACTCCTAGAGACCCCTCCTTGGGTTTCCAAGGTGGTATCTCTATGGTAGCAGATTTCCCAGTCTTCCTTCCTAGGAGTGGGTGGTGGGTTTGAACTGCCAGCCTTCTGGTTAGTAGGCAAATGCCTTAGGCACTGTGCCAGCAGAGCTCCCAAATTGAAAAATTCCATTTATAATAGCACCACAACATATGGCATACTTAGAAACAAATCTGACACAAGATATGTAAGAACTGTCCACTGAAAACTTCAAAACATTGCTCAAAGAAATCAAAGGAGATCTAAATCAATGGAGAGATATACCACCATCATGGAATGAACAACACAATATTGTTAAGATGTCAAATTTCTAAT
>NW_006921924.1:3174223-3193697 GCF_000298275.1 Orycteropus afer afer
AATAGACACACACAAAAACAGACAACTGATTTTCGAGAATGGTGCAAATGCGATCCAGTGAAAAAAGGAAGATCTTTTCACCAAATGGTACTGGAATAATTGGATATTCATTTGAACTTGTATTTATACCTCACAGTACATAAATGGATCATAGACATAACTCTAAAGCCCAAAACTCTAAAATTTCTAGAAGTAAACTTTGTAAAAAAAAAAAAATTGTGACCTTGGTTTAGGCAAAGATTTCTTAGATGTGATACCAAAAGCTCATTCCATAAAAGAAAAAAAAATGACATTTGTAAAACTTTTCAGATTTTGTTCTGGAAAAGACAGTAATAACTTAGTAATGAAGCAAACCAAAGATTCAAAGAAAATATGTGAAAATAATATTTTTGACAATGATCTTGTATCCAGAATATATGAAAAACTCTGAAAAGTCAATAATAAAACAAATATCACAATATAAAAATAGGCAAAATATTGTAATTTATACTTCATCAAAGGAAATATAGAAATGGCAGACAAGCACATAAAAAGTTGCTGAAAATCATTAAGGCTTAGGTAAATGCAAATTAAACCCAAAATTAGTTACCAGAACAAACCAATTAGAATGAGTTAAACTAAAAGATTGATCATTCCATGTGTTGGTGAGGATGTGGAAGAACTGAACTTGCATGTATTGTTAGTGGAAATATAAAATGGTGCAACCACTTTGGAAGATTCTTAAATAGTTAAACATACATCTAACATATGATCAAGCCAGTTGACTACTAAGTATTTACCCAAAAGAAAAGGAAACATGAATCTATACAAAGGCTTGTGCAAAAGTATTCATCATATCTTTATTTATTTATGTTGTTGTTAGGTGCAGTCAAGTTGGCTCCAACCCATAGTGACCATATATACAAAGGAAGGAAACACTGCCCAGTCCTGCATGATCCTCACCATCCTTGCTATGCTTTATTTATATGTAACAGTGAAAACTAGAATTCACCAAAATCTGTATCAAAGGTGGATGCACGAATTCTGGTGTATCCAAACACTGGAATACTACTCAGCAGTAAAAAGAATAAATTGTTGAAAGAAGTAGCAACATGGAAGAACTTCAAATTAGTTATGCTAAGTAAAGAACTGATTCCATTTATGTAAAACTCTAAAAAAAGCAAAATAATCTAATAGAAGACAGATCATTTCTTAATACAGGAGAGAGAGAAAGTGTGGGATAGAGGGATTACAAAAGAGTATGAGGAAATTTTTTTGGGGGATGGATATGCTTAGTATATTAATTGTGGTGATGGTTTCACAAAATCCTACAAATGTCAAAATGTGTCAGATTATATACTTTAAATATATGCTGTTAATTGATGCCAATTATACCTCAATACAGCTGTTCAACTATAGTTAATATTGTTCAGAAGCTCAAAGCATAAAAATTTCCCAAATTATTGTGGGTTATATAGGAATATGAAATTTCAGGTTTTCCATTTTAGAACATCTAAACTTTGAACTTGAAGTGTGTACACACATATTTTCAGTGCCATTGTACACAGCTATGGGAGTTATTCACTGCACCTTGATGCTTCTTCTTTTTTCTGATTTGCACATAAGTGCTTTTGGATTTTACAGAGGAGAATATGATAGAGGAAGAGCTAAAATATGGGAAATTTAACAAAAATGCCCTACAAAACAGCTGATAAAATTGTAGCATGAAAGCTGAAGGAGAAAGTAAAAAACATGATTACAACACAAATGATTTCCTTATATTCCTAACGCCCCTTGCATTTCCTCAGATAAAGGGTACTTTCCCTGAGCAGAGTTAATTGATTGAAAAGGAGAAAAGGGAGACTATTTTGGGATTTCAAACATCTGCCCACCCAGCTGTGCAGGAGATCTCCACAAAATGCCAATGCACTCTTGATTGTAGTTAAATACTGGCAATTATAAAGAAAATTAAAAACAAAATGAAATAAACAGACAATAAAAGTTGACTTCTGAAAGAGCTCTCAAATTAATGCTCTAGTAGAAAACAGAGTATTCTTAGGATAAGAAGAACCAATAGCAACCTTCTTGACTTATTTACGTGTGTGTGCATATGTATGCATGCACGCACATGCATGTAAGGGGAAGCTAACCTAAACTAGTAAGCAAATCCTTACCCAATTCTACAATGGAAACAAACAAGGGAAGCAATCAAGACTACGGAGCTGGGGTAGAAGGGTCAAATGCTAGACAGGATAGTACTGGGGGGACAAATAATTTAATTTTTGGATTTTTCATTTCTACAGGTATATAAATGCAATTGATTTTATATGTTGACCTTGTAGTTTGCAAGTCGCTGATCTGATTTATTAGTTCTTATGTTGTTGTTGTTGTGTGCTGTCGAGTCAAACCTGATTCATAGCAACCCCTCCTTGGGTTTCTGAGGCAGTGTCACTATGGAAGTAGATTGCCCAACCTTCCTTCTGAGGAATGGCTGGTGGCTTTGAACCACCATCCTTTTGGTTAGCAGTCAAGTGCCTTAGGCACTATGCTATCAGAGCTCCTATTAGTTCATATAGTCTCTAAAAACTACTATGGAAATCAGATGTGCAATGACCTGGAGTTAGAAAAGCGAAAGAGAAGAACACACTCAAAATTTCTCAAGCTGAAAGAACTGAACAAAAATTGAATCCTGGAGTCTCATTGTTGAGGGATTCTATGGGTAAAACATTGAATGATGCAAGAAGCATGAAAAAAAAAAAAGATGGAAGGAATACACGGAATCACTGTAAAAGAAAGAACTGATCAACATTCAACCATTTCAGGAGGTAGTATATGATCAAGAATCAATAGTATTGAAGGAAGAAGTCCTGAAGGCATTGGCTCAAAACAAGGATCCAGGAATGACTGAATACCAACCAATTGAAGTGTTTCAACACAGATATGATGCTGGAAGTGTTCACTTGTCAATGTGAAGAAATTTTGATGATAGCTACACAGCCAATTGACCAGAAGAGATCCATATTTGTGCCCATGCCAAAGAAAGGTAATCGAACAGAATGCATAAAGTATTGAACAATATCATCCATATCACACAAAAGTAAAAAATTTGGTGAAGATAATTTTAAAATGACTGCAGCAGTATATTGACAGAGAACTGCCAGAAATGCAAGGTGGATTGAGAACGAGTGATATCATTACTGATGTCAGATGAATCTTGGCTGAAAGCAAAGAATATCAGAACAAGGTGTACCTGTGCTTTATTGATTATGCAAAGGCATTAGACTGTGTGGATCATAACAAATTGTGGATAACATTTTGTAGAATGGGAATTCCAGAACACTGAATTGTACTTATGAAGAACCTTTACATAGACCAAGAGGAAGTCAAACAGAACAAGGGGATACTGTGTGTTTAAAAATCAAGAAAGGTGTGCATCAGGGTTGTACCATTTATCACACTTAATCTATATCTGAGCAAATAATCTGAGAACCTAGATCTTATGAAGAAGAATGCAACATCAGAATTGGAGGAAGACTCTTTAACAACCTATGATATTTAGACAACACAACTTTGCTTGCTGAAACTGAAGAAGATTTGAAGCACCTACTGATGAAGATCGAAGACTACAGCCTTCACTATGGATTACACCTCAACAGAAAGAAAACCGAAATCCTCACAAGTAGGGGAAATAAACAATATCATGATAAATGGAGAAAATGAAGCTAACATGTATTTAATGTTTCTTGGATCTGCAATCAACACCTAGGGAAGTAGCAGTCAAGAAATCAAACTATGTATTACATTGGGCAAATCTACTTCAAAAGACCTATTTAAAGTGTTAAAAATAAAAGATATTACTTTGAAGACTAGGATGCAGCTGACCAAAGCTATAGTGTTTTCAGTTGTTTCATATGCATACAAAAACTTGACAAAGAATAAAGAAGACCGAAGAATGTATGCCTTTGAATGATTGTGCTGGGAAAGAGTACTGAATACTTTATGGAGTTCCAGAAAAATTAACAAATGGGTCTTGGAAGAAGTACAACCAGAATGCTCCTTAGACATGAGGACACTGAGACTTTGACTCATATACTCTGAACATGTTATCATGCCCGTCCCTGGAGAAGGAGATCATGCTTGGTAAAGTAGAAGGTCAATGAAGAAGGAGAACACCTTCAGCAAGATGGATTGACACAGTGGCTCCAACAATGGGCTCAAATATAGCAAGGATTTTGAGTATGGTGCAAGACAAGTCAGTATTTCCTTCTGTTGTGCTTAGGGTAGGTATGAATCAGAACAGATTTGAAGGTACCTGGCAACAACTCAGTTTCTTGTATTCCTTGGGAAATCTACTTCCATAGTGATACTGCCTTGGAAACCCAAGAAGGGGTCATTATGAGTCAGATCTGACTCGATGGCAATGAGTTTGGTTTGGTTTGGTTTAGGATATTCTATACTTAAGATAATGTTATCTACAAATAAAGATAGTTTATTTCATCCTTTCTTACCTGGATGGATTTTATTTCTTTTTCTTGCCTACTTGCCCTGGCTAGAACCTCCAATACAAGAGTGAATATAAGTGTCAAGACCAGAGATCCTTGTCTTGCTTCCAATCTTAGGGACCATAAGTTCAATATTTTACCATTACATAGATTAATCTTGACTTTATTTACTAGTAGATTGTGAATTTCATATTTGAATAAGATAATAGATCTATGGTAACTAGCAGAGTGCCTGGGACACACCAGTAAAAAAATCAAACCCACTTCCCTCAAGTTCATTCCAATTCCTAGTAGCCCTATAGATCAGAGTTGAACTGTCCCATAGAGTTTCGAAGGCTGTCAGTCTTTAGGAAAGCAGATTGCTTCATCTTTCTCTCACAGAATGGCTGGTGGGTTCAACATTTTGGTTAGCAGCCAAATGTTTTAACCACTACAGCACCAGAGCTCTCATCGATCTGCCCTTCATCCCCTTGATATTCTCTTGCCTTTCCTTAAAAAGAAATTAAGTTCTGTGGTTAATTATTATAAGTATTCCTTCTTATTCACCACTGTCTCCCTTCTCTCCCTTCTCTCTCTCTCTCTCTCACTTCCTTGAACTCAATTGACCAAATCCAATATTTTCTGCAAACCTGATGTTTATTGCACATCTGCACCCATGTAGCTGAACGGCGCTAGAGAAAAATAGGCAAGTCTACAGAAAGGTCCCACTGTAATTTCAAGACTAAAAACCTTAAATGGGCCCTACATGCTGCCAGATAATGCAAACATTCTTTCTCCTAAGTGAGTCTTTCATACCTTCTCTCTTCTCAAATCTCAGTATGTCCTTGTCCATCTTCATTCTTTTTTTTTTTTTTTGAACATTTTATGGTGGTTGGATAAAAATTTACAGAGAAATTTAGTTTCCCATTCAATGATTTGTGCACATTTTGCTTTGTGACATTGTTTTTAATATCCATATTGTAACAACACTCCATCTATTTCCTTCCTGGGTTCACGATTTCTATTTTCCCTTCTCTCCTGCCCTTCCTATTTTTGGAGCATTGTTTTGGGACAAATACTGCCCTTTTTCCCCATCTTCACTTTTAATTAGTGATACTGCATTCTATTTTACTAAGGAAATTAAGGCAATCAGAAGAGAACTATATTTTAATGTACAATCCAAAAAATATCATCAGCTAGACAATTGAGAAGAATGAACAAGCAATGATGGTAAATAAAATTTAAATAGAACAATTAGGATGGGCTAACCCTAACAGAGCTCCAAGCATATTGTAAAAACCTCTATTATTAAAACAGTATGGTATTTGTGTTTGAATACACAGACTAATGGAACTTAATTTAAAAATTCCCCAATAGACTAAGTATGACGAACATTTGGTACATGGTGAAGATAAAATCTCCAATCTGTGAAGAAAATAATATCATTTTAGTAAGTGGTAATGTAGCAATTGTATACCCATATGAAATAATATAAAAAATTGATAAATTTTTCATATAGTTATTGTTAGTTGCCATCAAGTCTATTGTAATTCATGGCAACCCTATGTCTGCAGAGTAGAAGTGCTGCATAGGATTTTTTTTGGAAGCAGATTACAAGGCTTGTCTTCCATGGTGCCTCTGTGTTTGAATGGCTAACTTTTCAGTTAGTGCCTCAGTGCTTAACAGTTTGTGCTACCCAAGGACTCCTCTTCACATTGTACACCTATATAAACTACAAATAGAGCAGAGACACAGAAGTAAAACATGAAACTGTACAAAGATCAGAAGAAAACATGTGCAAATTACTTTATAGTCCATAATCAAAACCCATTGCTGTCAAGTTCATTCCGACTTGTACAGAGTAGACCTGCCCATAGTGTTTCCAAGGCTATAATCTTTACAGTGGTAGATTGCCACATCTTTCTCCTACTGGCTGGTAGGTTTGAACCACAAGTTAAGATATCTGGTGGCATAGTGCCTAAAGGATTTGACTGCTAACCAGAAGGCTGATGATTCAAACCCACCAGCCACTCCTTGGAAGAAAGATTGGGCAATGTACTTTCATAGAGATACTGCCTCGGAAACCCAAGAAGGGGTCGCTATGAGTCAAATAGACTCAATGATAGTGAGTTTTTTGGTCTTTTTTCTTTAGGTTAGCAGCTAAGTGCTGTACTATCAGGGCTCCTTCTTATAACCTATAGCTGTTGCCAAAGAGTTGATTCTAATTCATAGGGACTCATACAGCTTTAATAAATTTCCTATCACCCTAAATCCAGAAATAACAAAGAAAAATATTGAAAATCTAGAAACAATTAAGTTTGCATGGCAAAATACCTTGTGAAATTATAAAATTCAAAAGGAAAAGCAGGGGAAATTTTGACAAATTTTATAGCAGAAACAAAGGGATGATATTCTTAACTATAAAGATCTGCTAAAAATGGAAATTATCAACATCCTGTTAGAAAAATTGGCAAAAAATATGAACAGAAAGATGATAGAAAAATGAAAATAGCCTTTAAACATACAAAAAATGCTAAGCAGCATACCTAGTATGAGAAAGGACAAGAAAGACTACATTGACTACTATCTATTATCATTTATCAGATTGCTAAAAATACAAAAGTTGGACAAAATACTGTTAGAGACATGCACTCTTGTACATTGCATTTGGGAATGCAAAATGGTATAACCCTCTATAGAGGAAAATTTGGCAGTAACTAGCAAAATGCATATGTATTTATCTTTTGACCTAGCAAGCTGAGTTCTAGAAATCCTTCCCAGATTTATTCTGGCAAAAATACTAAATGACATATGAGCAAGCATATTTATGGCAGCCATACTGCTAATGGCAAAGGCCTGGGAATAACTCAAATGCCCATGAATAAGGGTAAGGTTAAATAAATTATAATACATTTACCCAATGAAGTACTGTGAAACTTTTAAAAGAAAAATGAACAAGATCTCTATATATTGCTATGGAATGATATTTAGGTTATAATATGTAAAATTAGCAAGGGACAGAATATTGTTTATTAAAAAAGAAATGGAGTGATTGGACCATAACTAATGGATATATTTGTTTACAATTTTTATTTTGAGACCATGTGAATGATATACAGAATTAAAAGTCATAATTAAATCAAAGCAAACCCTAAGAATTGAAAACTCAGTGAAACAAATTATTCTAACTGAATATCAATATGTCTGCATAAGCATAAAAAACTCACTGCCATCGAGTCAATTCTGACTCATAGCGACCCCTTTTGGGTTTCCAAAGCAGTAAATCTTTATAGAAGTAGATTTCCCAGTCTTCCTTCTGCAGAGTGGCTGGTGGGTTTGAACTGCCAACCTTCTTGTTAGCAGTCAAATGCCTTAGGCACTACACCACCAGAGCTCCTTTGCATAAGCATAGTGAGAAGAATTATTTCAAGTTTTTTTAAACATATTATTTTGACTGGTTTATCATGATAAGTTATAGTGGAAAGGGAAAAATAATAAATGGCGAGAAAAGCTTGAACTTAACTCATTAGCCTTGTTATTAGTACCGGAGCTCTTGTGGCATAGTGGGTAAGGCCTTTGGCTGCTAACCAGAAGGTTGGTGGTTCAAACCCATCAGTTCCTCCACTGGAGGACAATGAGGCAATTTATTTCCATAAAGATTTACAGCCTTGAAAACCTAACGGGGTTTCTATGAGTGGGAATCAACTAGTTGGCAGTGGGTTGGGTTATTAGTATAAATATAAGTATTGTAATTTTGAATGCACTATCAATATAGTGAGGAGCTCTGGTGGCGTAGTGCCTAAGGCACTTGACTGCTAACCAGAAGGCTGGTGGTTCAAACCCACCAGCCACTCCTCGGAAGGAAGGTTGGGCAATCCTACTTCCGTAGTGATACTGCCTCGGAAACCCAAGGAGGGGTCGCTATGAGTCGGGGCTGACTCGATGGCAAACAACAACAACAATCAATATAGTGTACAATAAATCATATAATGAATTGTGTTAATATCATTAGAAACCAAGAATTTCAGAGTAGGATAATTAGAGATATAAAATCAAAGAGAGTAAGTAAAAACCCTGTAATATTAAATATTAAAAGGAAATACAGGAGAATTCATGGCCAATTTTCATTTTCTAAAATTTGTAGAGTATTCTAGCTCTGTTGACTGATACATCCTAGAAGCAATAACAACTTAATGAATAGCCTTATTGCCCAGAATTTAATATATAAAGACCATTTATCACTGAAGGAAACTAGAGTTCCTATGAGATATGGTTAATTCTATGTCTGAGGCAGGGAAAGTACCAAGTAACCCTGAATGATCTCCTTGTTCCCAGAAACAAGGAAGCTATCAATAGTACTGGAATCAAACCAAAAGGACACAGAAATCAATTTGAAAGGACTCCCATTGACCAAAGATGGGACAACTTCAGTATGAAGAAAAAAAAAATGTATTGAAGCTCATCAATTATATATATATATATTTAATTTCAATAATTTATAATAATTCTTAAAAGAGAAAGCTCATAGATAATCATTGGACACTTCTGAGTTCCCTACACATTACTCTGAAAAATCAATGAATAAGGGGGAAAGTGGACTATTTATTCTGTCTTTTCCATATGCATGGTCTCCAGTTAAGGAGAGCAAATAATTTCATATAAAATAACTTCACCTAATAAATACAGAAAGGATATTAGTATTAGAAAAATAACCATTTTAAATCTCTAATGAAATAATGGACCTAAGTAATGAATATCATTGAGTGCTAAATCCACTAGCTGAAATGTTGATATTTATAATGAAAACATCAGGTTGACACCATCTAATCACATTAATCAATTTTAACATCACAAAAAATGGAACAACAAGGCATGGCATCATTTTATAATGCAATAAATGTACATAATAAACCCTATTATCTTGTTAAAGGAAGTGATCAGAATTTGAATCAATCAAGCATCTACATACAACTACTATTTTATAGGAAATATGTAGAAGAGAAATATATCAAAGAGTACCACAACTAATAAGTTTTTTTTTTTTCCTCAGTAAGAGCTTCCATATGTTAAAAGATATAAGAAATACATATACCAAATGTAATGTGTGGACCTTATTTGAAACATGGTTTATACAAATCCAATGCAAAAAGAAGTAGAGATGTCTCCTTGAGGACTAAGGTGTGCCTGACACAAGCCATGGTATTTTCAATTACTTCATCTTCATGTGAGAGCTGGACAATGAATAAGGAAGACTGAAGAAGAATCGATGCTTTTGAGTTGTGGTGCTGGCGAAGAATACTGAAAATACCATGGAATGCTAAAAGAACTAACAGATCTGTATTGGAGGAAGTGCAGATAAAATGCTCCTTGGCAATGAGAATGGCCTGACTACTTCTCACCTACTTTGGTCATGTTGTCAGAAGGAACCATTCCCTGGAGAAAGATATCATACTTGGTAAGGTGGAGGGTTGACAAAAGAGGGAAAGGCCCTCAACAAGATGGATTGACACAGTGGCTGCAAGGATGGCCTCAAGTATAGCAGGGATCGTGGAGCTGGTGTGGGACTGGCCATTGCTTCATTCTGCTGTGCATAGGGTCCCTGGGAGTCAGAGACAACTGGACGGCACCTAACAACAACAACAACAACAACAAGGTAAAAAGGTATTTTTGAGACAATTGGTGATATTTGGACATGGATTGGGAATTAGAGAATATTATGGGATTATTCTTAATTTCTTGTTGTTAGTTGCCAAAGTGTCGATTGCTGTTCTTGGCCACCCCATGTGTGCAAAGTAGAACTACTCCATAGTGCTTTTAAGCCAATTGTCAGGCCTGTCCTCTGAGGTACCTCCAGGTGGATTCCAACCAACTTTTCAGCTAGCAGTTGAGTGCTTTAACTGTTTGCACCACCAAGGGTAACACTCAAAAATCAATAGAAATAAACTTTGAAGAATTTATGGACAACATGATATGATATCTCATATTTGCATTATAATAACCCAATAAAAAATGGGAAGTGGTAATAGATGAAACAAGATTGGTAAAAATGGTGGTGTTTTTTGAAACTGGGTGATAGGTATGTTAGGGTTTGTTATACAATTTTCTCTCTTTATCAAAGTTTTGATAATAAAAAAGTTTACAAAAGCAAATTTCCACAGACTACCACTATCATATCTACCCACCAAGCACCAACGAGCTTCTATGCCCATATACTCCTTGACCTGTGTACCTATCTAAATCCTGTCTCTCCATCTATGCACTAGGTCCCCTTTCTTCTTGCCTACTCTAAGATAATGCTCCCCAAACTCTCCCTTTTCTTCATCATCATCAATTGTTTGCTCAGTATTAGATTACTCTCACTGGTAAACTAACATACTGTTAACAACAGACAAAAAGCTCCTCTTGACTCCTGCTAGATACTTTCTCCCCACTTCCAGCAATATTCCTTGAAAGTTGCTGTTGTTGTTGTTGTGTGCCGTCGAGTCGGACCCGACTCATAGCGACCCCTCCTTGGGTTTCCGAGGCAGTATCACTACGGAAGTAGGATTGCCCAACCTTCCTTCCGAGGAGTGGCTGGTGGGTTTGAACCGCCAGCCTTCTGGTTAGCAGTCAAGTACCTTAGCCACTATGCTACCAGAGCTCCCTGAAAGAGTGGGCCATATATACTGCCTTCAATTACTCTTCCCTCATTCTCTTAACTCCACCCCAATCAATCTTTGACTCCTTTTTATTCCACCTGCCAAAGGGGCAGAGTGGTGGCATCTTCTGACCTCCTCTAACTACACAAGAGAAAGATAGAATCACCATCAGCAGCCCAAGGCCTGTTCTTATAAGGCCAGACATGCCACCACCCTCCAAACCTCTTACTTACCTTGTCACCAACCGTTCTTCCCACAGCACCCACCATCTCTCTGCTGGGTTTGATAATTTGCTTCAGTGGCCACACAAAACTCACAGATTATGGGGTTTATTAGGGAAGCAACAGGCTACAATTCAAATTCAGGAACACACTCAGTCTCTCACAGTCGACTGTGTCACTCAGCAGCCTGCAGTCTCAGTCTCTTTCAGTCTCTCTCAGTAGCACTAGCTCTCTCAGTAGTGCATGTCTCTCACGTCTCTCTCTCAGCAGTGTGTGTCTCTCACGTCTCTCTCAGCCAGCAGTGAGAGATTCCTTCTGCTTCTAGGAAGGCTTCTTTTGAGACTGGCAGAGTGGCCAAACTAACCAATCCCAATATCAGAATTCTATACACCAGAGAGAGTGAACTTCCCGGAAGATTGCATCGTGCTGGTTCAACAGAAATACACCAGGTGGATAACTTTAACAATCAGCTACTCAGATGCTCAGGACAAAGTGTGAGTTACAAAGATCATGGCTAGAAAAGCCATACCAGGTAATTTACTACACCATACCACCAGATCTTTCTCTGTTGCTTTAATTCAGCAGTCAGTTTTCAATCATTATCTCATTTGTATCACTCTTGACTTCTAATAAACATTTTAATTTAACTTTCAGGACATCACCCTCATCCAGTTTTCCTCATGGCTACTCCTTCTTTCTCTTCCTGGTTAATACTCTTTCCACAAAATCTTTTCTTTTTAAGTTGTGTTGTGGCATATATATATATATATATATATATATATATATATATATATATAATAAAATTTGCCATTTTAACCATTTTTAATCATACAATTCAGCAACATTAATTATATTCACCAGGTTGTGCAGCCATCACAAGAATTTCCAAAACTTTTTCATTACTCCACCTAAAACTCCACATTACCCCTCTGCACAGACCCTGGTAACCACTAATACAATTTGGTACCTACACATTTGCCTATTCTAAATATTTTATATAAATGGGATAATAAAATATTTGTCCTTTTGATCTGAGTTATTTCACTTAGCATAATATTTTCAAAGGTAAGCCACATTATAGCATGTTATCAGAACTTCATTTCTCTTTATGTATGAATATTCTATTGTATCCATATTCCACATTTTGTTTATCCATTCATCTGCTGATGTTGTTCTTAGGTTGTTTCTACCTTTTATATAATGAACGTTGGTGTACAAGTATCTGTTTGAGACCATGCTTTCAATTCTTTTCAATATATACTTAGAAATGGAGTTGCATTACTCCCATTCTTTGCTATAAGAGTTTTATAGCTATAGTTCTTATGTTTACGTCTTTGATGCACTTCTATTTAATTTGCATATATTTTATGAGACGTGGTTTCAACTTGATTCTTTTGCATGTAGAAATCAGTTATGCCAGCACTGTCTGTTGAAGACTATTCTTTCCCCATAGAACAGACATGGCATCACTGTAGAGAATCAATTGGTCATAGATGTGTGAGTTTATTTCTGGACTCCTAATTCCACTCTATTGGTCAATATCTCGATTGTTATATGAATATCACATTGTTTTGATTCCTGCCGTCTTGTAGTAAGTTTTGAAATCTGGAAATATGAGTCTTCTTACTTTGTTTTTTTGTTCCAACATAGATTTGGCTATCTGGGGCCCCTTGCAGTTTCATATGAACTTGAGGATTGATTTTTCAATTTTTGAAAAAAGGCTATTTGGTATACAGGCTGGGCCGCCACAACTTTAACACTACTGTGGAGCCAGGGAGGTGGGTCTCATTCCAGTAGCAAACCAAAGTTCTCCTACCATTTTATAGTCACCTTTTCTCCAGATACAACATTTGCTTGGTTGCTGTAAAGCTTTGACTAGTTTCTAGAGTTGTGATGAGGTTATATTTACAATTTAGCTTGTTTCTTAGGTTTTTATGGGGAGACTGGAATGTAGAGATGCTACACCCCATATTGCTGGTGTCTCTCGTTGATTCCAACTCTTAGCGACCCCTCCTTGGGTTTCTGAGGCAGTATCACTACGGAAGTAGATTGCCCAATCTTCCTTCCAAGGAGTGGCTGGTGGGTTTGAACTGCCAGCCTTCTGGTTAGCAGTCAAGTGCTTTATGCACTACCCCGCTAGAGCTCCTACACTGGAGTCACCCACGGCTCATTCCTAGGTCCTCTTCCCTTCTCTATCAATACTTACTCTCCTCATGAGCTTATTCAGTAGCCTCATGGCTTTAATTTCCTTTTCTATGCTGATTAATCCCACTTTTATATTTCTAGCTTTGACTTCTTTCCAGAGCTCCAGAATAAGGTGCCTAATTTCTTAAAAATGTTACTACTTAGATATACAATAGGCAAATCAAAGTCAGTAAGTCTAAAACTGTACTCGACTAACTTGATCCTCCTAAAGCCTTCTTCATCTCAGTGTATGGTAACATTTACCTTTCAGGTTACTCATGTCTAGAATTTTTTTTTTTTAATGTATACTTGATTGCTTTCTTTTTTCACACTCTCTATCCAATCTATCTGCAAATCCTGTCAACTCTATCATCAAAATATATTCAAAATCTGGCCCTTTCTTAACATCATCACTCTAGTCCAAGCCATCAACATCTCTTGACTGGATCAATACAAAAAGTCTCTTAACTGGTTTTCCTACTTTTGTCTTTACCTTCCTACAGCATCTATCCAACACTGTAGTCAAAGAGATTATTTTAAAATACATCAAAATCCTGTAATGTCTTACTTAGAGTAAAAATCAAAGTCTTTACACTGACATACAAGTCTTAAATGGCCTACCTCCTCACATGTTATTTCCATGACATCATCATCTACTCTGTTCCTTCAGTTACTCTGCTTCAGCCTCACAGCTCTCCTTATATTTTCTCCAACATACTTGGCACATTTAAAACTTAAGACATTTGTACTAGCAGTTTACTGCACTTAGAATTATCTTCCCCAAATATAATTATCTTTCTTACCTCACTCATATTTTGCCTAACTGCTGCTTTCTCAATGAGACCTATCTATATGACCTTCTTATGTATAATCATAACTGCATCTTTTACCCAACATTTCCCATTTTTTTCTCTTGTTCTACTATTTTCCCCATACCTTTTATCCCCTTCCATCATACCATACAATTACTTTATTTACTTTTTTTTTTGTTTATTTTCTAACTCTTTCCATTTGACTAGAATATCAACTCCTTAAGTGAAAGAATCTTTCTTTTTCTTTTTTTCTTCTCTTTCTTTCTTCTTTTTTCTTTTAATTAATGTATCCCAAGATTTAGAAGAGTGCCTAGTAGGTATACAACAAATATATCATGAACCAGTTAATTATTTCCATGTGTGTGCCTGAAAAGCATTTATTTACATGCTATGCCTTCTTATCTATGATGAACAAATCTGTTTGATTTTCTTCCCAGGATTCTCCTTATTCCAAAGTCATCTTCATTTTCATTCAGATATGCTGGTAGTGGCCATGGTTTCTGAAATAGTAGGCACAGTAGTATTTTCTCATAGACCAAAATGATGAAATATTTTGGATAAGTGTTTTCTATAGTGAATTTGTTCATCTCCTTATTATCCATGATGAACAAAAGTAAAACAATGTTAAAATGCCCTAATGTTAGCTATTACTATTACACTGGTATTAAAAATAAAATGAAAATAAACATCAACAAAAGCTACCTGTACACTTATCACAACACATGTTTCTCTAAAATACAAATGTCATTGTGTTACAGTCTCCTTCAAATATTTCAATGGCTCCACTTTGCCCTTTAAATAATATCTAAATTCCCTAATGATAAGAATTATGGTTATGATCATGAATGGCGATATTTATTGAGTACTGACTAGATTCCAGTTACTGTGCTAAGAATTTTATATGATACAAATTGTCTCATTTAAACATGAAAATAACTCTATGTTGTAGGTATCATTACTACTTCCACTTAAAAATTAGGCAGTGGGTTTATAGAAGCTAAGTTCCTTAAAGAATTCTGGAATTTAACAAATATTCTAGTTATATTTGAACCCAAGTAAGTATTATATAAAGTCTCAAGGTGGCACAGTTTTCACTCAGCTACTATCCAAGAGGTTGGCAGTTTAAATCTACCCTGTAGTACGATGGAAGAAAGGCCTTGAGATTTACTTCCATAAAATTATGCCTGATGTCAGGTACCCTCAAGCTGATTCCTTCCTATCCATGGCAGACTCTTATGTTTCAGAGTAGAACTGCATTCCATAGGGATTTGAAGGTTGTGACCTTTCAGAAGAACAATAGGCCTTTCTTCCACATTCCCTCTGGGCAATCTGAACATCACTTTTCAGTTAGTAGTTGAGCAGTTAACTTTTTATGCCTTTCAGGGTCTCTTCCATAAGATTACAGCCTTTGAAAACCCTGTGGAGTACATTTCTACCCTGACACAAATAAGATCACAATAAATCAGATTCAACTTCATGGCAATCAGTCTTTTAAGTTTTATATTTTCAAAATTTAACACAGTTAAAACAGTAGAATGTTGTTATTCCATGGAGAAGTGGCAATGGAGTCAGAAATTTTTACCATCATTGCCATTTTGCAATCTTATACACATTTCATAAATCATTCTTTACCTTTTGCCTCTTCCTCTACTATGCCCAACTCCAATATCGTTATTTGTTTAATTCACACATTACATGGGGGTCTTGTGAAGCCACTGATTTCTTTAATTCAAATGAACCCCAGGTAGAAGCTGAGTTTGAATATAGGATGGGAACCTTAAATAGTCCCTTTAGTCTCCTAACTTAGGATAAGGGTAGAGAGAAACAGTAAAAAATAAAAATAATTTCAACATGAGAGTATAAAGCCAATTTTCTCCAGGCTTAAGCCAACTAAGTGGCTTAAGCCAAAAGTGAAAGAAATCCTGTAAATAAATATAAAGTTAATAATTCACCTAACTGAAAATTGGAAGGAAAATTTGTATGTAAGAAGGCATAACGATGAATAACTGTTCTGTCCAATGGAACTTCCCTTCATTAAGAAGGTAGGTAATGAGCCACAGAATCATTGGCAGTACTTGTGACATTTTCACCAACACAAATAATCACCTGTATTTTCTTATCACATTTCATTTTGAATTACCATTTGTGCTCATTTCTACTTTAAAATTATAGCACTTACTAGACCTGCTGTGGGGAGCTCTGGTAGCGTAGTGCCTAAGGCACTTGACTGCTAACCAGAAAGCTGGCGGTTCAAACCCACTCCTCGGAAGGAAGATGGGGCAATCTACTTCTGTAGTGATACCGCCTTGGAAACCCAAGGAGGGGTCGCTATGAGTTGGGTCTGACTTGACAGTACGTAACAACAACAGACCTGCTGTGAGATTGCTCACTATTTGGTGTCCCACCCCATTAGAGAGGTTTTAGTACACCCATGTTGTTGTTATTGTTAAGAGATGCCATCAAGTCAATTTCAGTTCCTAGGGATCCCTGTGATACAGCAGTACTGCCTCCGAGGGTTTCCTGGGCTGTAATATTTACAGGAGTAGATCTTTAGGTCTTTCTCCTATGAAGCCGCAGAGTGAGGTCAAACTCCCAACCTTTTGGTTTGCAGTTGAGTGCTTAACTGTTGTGCCACTGGAGCACCTAGTACAGGCACATGTATTGGTAAAGATCAAGATGGCTTATGGATAAAACAGTAAAAAACTGGAAGAGTTTCCCTACTGAAATGGTGTGATATGTTTTTGAAGCAGGTCACTGAGGAACTGGCAGCCTCAACATTCTCATTCAGTATGTAACTAGATGAAACTATAGACATCTCTCAATGTAGCCAGAAGCATATTTTTGTTCCTGATGTGCATACTGACTTTCAAAAAAGAAATATTATTCTGTGAGTCCCTTTTGGGTATTGCAAAAGCTGTTGATGTTTGGAAATGGTAAAAAAGTTGTTTTGCCAAACAAATATTTGACTGGAAAGTAAAGCTTCATACTCTTTGCACAGATGGAGCCCTACTATGATTGGTAATATATCTGATTTTGCTACTTTAGTGAAAAAAGAATCTCCTTATGTCATTGTCACTCACTGCTTTTTACAGAGACATGCACTGGCAACAAAGTATTGTCTAACAACATTGAAAGAAGTTTTTTCAAGTGCTATGAAAGTTATTAGCAAAATCAGATACAGATCTTTGAATGTCCTCTTTTCCAAAGATTTATTTTTTCAAACAATGAAAGCAGAATATGATGCCATATTCTACCACATGGAAGTTTAATGGTTTCAAAGACAAGTCTTGAAGTGCTGGTTCAATTTTATTTTCTTCTGGGGAAAAAAAAAATTACCATTGGATTGCTTTGAAAGAAAGAACTTGATCCATTGGTTAATTTACTTGAAAGTTACTTTTAACTATCTGAATGACATAAGCCTTTCAAGACCTGAAATCACTATTATGATCCTTCTGACAAATTCCAAGATTTCTTGACTAAGCTGACAAATCTTAAGCTCAGGAGGAAGTGCTTTACCAAAATAAAATGGAGATATAAGAAATGGAAGGAATACTCAGAGTTACTGTACCAAAACAAAATTTGATTGACAACTAACCATTTCAGAGGACAGAATATAATCAAGAACAGCTGGGCAAGGAATAAGTTCAAGCTATACTGAAAAAAATTGGTGTAAAATAAAGATCCAGGAATTGATGGACTCCCGGTTGAGATGCTTCAACAAATGGATGCAACACTGGAAGTGCTCACTATTCTATGCCAAGAAATTTGGAAGACAGCTAAATGGCCAACTGACTGAAAGATATCATATTTGTGCCCATCCCAAAGAAAAGTGATCCAACAGAATGAAGAAATTATCATTAATATCACATGCAAGTAACATTTTGCCGAAGAAAATTAAAAAATAGTTGCAGTAGTACATCGACAGGAAACTGCCAGAAATTCAAGCCAGATTCAGAAGAGGGTGTGGAACTAGGGATATGATATCATTGCATATATTAGACGGATCTTGGCTGAAAGCAGAGAATATCAGAGAGATGTTTATCTGTGTTTTCATCAACTATGCAAAGGCATTCAATTGTATGAATCCTAACTAATCATGGACAACACTGAAGAACAGGAATATCAGAACACTTAATTGTACTCATGCAAAACCTGAACATGGATCAAGAAACAGTTGTTAGGACAGAAAAAGGGAATACTGCATCATTGAAATTTGGAAAAGGCATGTGGCAGGCTTATATCCTTTCACTTTACTTATTCAATCTGTATACTGCACAAGTAATCTGAGTGTCTTAACCATATGCATAAGAACACAGTATCAGAATTGGAGGAAGATTCATTAACAATCTATGATATGCAGATGACACAACCTTGCTTGCTGAAAACGAAGACAACTTGAAACACTTATTGATGATTGTAAAGAACTATAGCCTTCAGTATGAATTATACTTGAATGTGAAGAAAGCAACAATCCTGACAACATGACCCATAAAAAACATTGAGATAGATGGGGAAGAAACTGAAGTTGTCAATGATTTCATTCTGCTTGCAATAACAATTATTTTCCATGGAAGCAGCAGTCAAGAAATCAAATGACCTGTTGTATTTGGCAAATCTGCTGCAAAAGACCTCATTAAATGTAATAAAGCAAAGATGTCATATTGATGACTAAAATATACCTCACTCAAGCCATTGAGTCCTTTCAATCCCTTCATATGCATATGAAAAATGGACAATGAATAACAATACAGAAAAGAATTGACATATTTGGATTGTGGTGTTGGTGAAGAATATTGAATATACCACAGACTGCTAGAAAAATGGACAAATCAATCTTAGAAAAAATACAATCTGAATGTTCCTTAGATATGAGAATGCATGACTTCTGCATGCTTACTGTGGACACGTCATCAGGAAACACCAATCCCTGGAAAAGGACATCATGATTGGTAAAGTAGTTGTTGTTATTAGGTGCCATTGAGTCATCTCTGACTCATAGTGACCCCATGCACAGCAGGGCAAAACATCGCCCGGTCCTGTGCCAGCTGCATGATCCTTGCTATACTTGAGCCCATCGTCACAGCCACTGTGTCAATCCATCTCACTGAGGGCCTTCTCCTCCTTCATGGACCTTCCACCTTACCAAGCATGACATCCTT
>NW_006921924.1:3194303-3197062 GCF_000298275.1 Orycteropus afer afer
AACCCTGACACACTCCCTTCTTGATTTTAAACCATGCAGTGTCTCCTTGTTCTGTTCGAATGACAGCCTCCTAGTCTATGTACAGGTTCCTCATGGTAAAGTAGAAGGTCATCAAAAACAAGGGCAACCATCAAGAAGACTGGTTAACAAAATAGCCATAAAGGACTCAAACACACCAACAATCATGAAGATGGTAAAAGTCCAGGGAGTGTTTCATTCTGTCTTACATAAGGTCGCCATGAGTCAGAGCCAAATCAACAGCAGTAGCGACAACAAATGAAAACACTAATTCCATTTTCAATAATGTATCTTTGCAAAGAGATGTTTTCTGTTCTTTTGAGTATAAAATTAAAAATAAAATTTAAAAAATTGGATGTCCAACATGATGTGTGTGTTTCCCAACAGGTTAATGGTCTTATTCAAACTAAGCAGTAACTACTTTCACAATGAAGTGTTAAAAATAATTAATTTTAATTTGTTTAAGTTTTGAACATGTTATCTTATGTTGATGACTTAAAAAAGAAACACATATTTTACTATTTAATAATAAATTCAGTTTTTATTATTTGATAATTGTAATTCAATATAACTTTTTTTTTCTGAAATCCTGTTTTTGGTTTTATATATTAAAATCATTAATCTGACAAGTTCATAGGCTTCACAAGATGGCCAAAGGGGCACATGGCACAAAAAAATGCTTAAGATGTTTTTCTCTAGAGCCTGTTTTTTTTTCCTTATTTTCTATAATTTTTAAAATTTTCTAGGCTCCAACCAATAAGCTATATGACACCAATTTAATAAAAAAAACCACAGAGAAAAGATATTGATTTCTCAATGAAGACCAAAATCTTTTCTATCTAGAGTTCAATTCATTTAGAGGGAATTATGAGGTACAGATGTATACTTGTTTACAAAATATTTTCATGCTGTAATTTATACCCAGGATCAATTGGAAATAGGTGTTCCCTAGGTCAATTGGAAATAGGTGTTGACTAGAGTTCACAAGCATTGATCAATTGGAAATAGGTGTTGACTAGAGTTCATAAGCATCCTTGCATTGTTTGTGTGCCCAGTACAGGGTTGTACTATTGATTCTTTGTCTACGACCTAATAGTTATTTTCCAAATGAATTATGTGGCTTGACCTTGAAAAATTATTAATCTCATGTCCACAGGTTTATTCTAATTGCTATTGTTCCTCCTGGACTGCACCACACTAACCTGCCACTCATCAAGTCCATTTGTCTGTGAACTGACTTAATTAAACATCTCAAATCCAATTTACTTGATCCTTCTATCATTAAGGGGGAAAAATCCCTGTCTATCACTTAAAAAAAAAAAATACAACAAAGAAGTCAAACTAGAAAAAATAAAATAAAATAAAAAAGGGGAAAAAGTTTCCTCAAGGAGTTCAGTGGCATTGCTCTGTACTACTAAAAATAAGATATGCAGAATACAAAATAAAAAGAGTAATTAAAAAGCCATATAAAACATCCTCTGACTACATTACACCTACTGCTCATTTATCAACTATCTTGCTTTCTGACATTTAACATTTAAGACAATTATAAAAATTCTACTATCTGACTATTTTGCACAGTAGCAATGTACTTTTGGCAATGACGAACATTGTCAAACATCATTGAGAAGAGAGTAAAGCAGGCAGGTTGTGATGATTAAGGTTATGTGTCAACTTGGTTGGGCCATGATTTTTAGTTATTTGGCAGTTACATAATGATAAAATTTGGCAATTGAATAATGATATAATTTGGCAGTTAAGTAATGATGTAGTCATCCTCCATTTTCCTACAAAGTCAATTATTGCATAATATAATTATTGCATTATAATGACCTGGACTTTGGAACATAACCATATCCATAAGCAAGCAGCAGGTGCCTTCTATTTATGATAAAGTGAAGGAAAATTTTAAGGAGATATGGAAACTTGCTTATTTTCCTCAACTCCAGTCATCCTATGACAACATCTTAAAATCTCATCAACAGTTCTCTATCTTTCACATAAAACTTCTAATTGACCATTATGTTTCTGACAATATCCCTTTTAACCTTTTAATCTCTTTGCTCAAGTAAAAGCTATACTGGACAAAATGACAAAATAAATGAAAAATTAGAAATGATTCTTAATCTACAGATAGAAAGCCAGAAGATTAATACTAAATTTTCAGAACTAGATAACACATTGGAAGGGCGAATGGATAGAACTGATGCAATGGAAGACGGAATTAATGCGGTTGAAGACAAATACCTGAATACTTCTTTCGAAAGAGATCAATCAGAAAAAAAATCAAAACAAAATGAAGAAAGCCTAAGGTTCATGTTGGGTACCATCAAAGGAATAATCTACGTGTCATTGGAATTCCAGGACAGGAAGAGAAAAATAAAATCAATGAGAAAATTGTCCAAGATTTGCTAGAGGAGAACTTCCTGGATATGATAAAAGAGGAGAATATATCCATTAAGGAAGTCCAACGATCTCCAAACAGGATAGACGCCAAAAGAAAATCACAGAGACATATCATCATCAAATTTAAAAAAACCAAAGACAAAGACATAATCCTGAAAGAAGCATGGGAAAAACAAAAAGTTACCTACAAAGGACAGCCAGTAAGAATAAGCACTGATTTCTCAGCAGAAATCATGCAAATGAGAAGGCAATGGGATGGTATATATAAAACCCTGAAAGAGAAAAATTTTCAACCAAGAATTATATACTCGGCAAAATTGTCCCTCAAATATGAT
>NW_006921924.1:3213231-3235944 GCF_000298275.1 Orycteropus afer afer
TATTAATACCACATGAAGGAATTAATAGTGTGGAAGCATGTAACCCTATCTCTTAATGCTAGACTAGAATACTTCATTATAAACTCTTGGGCCAGTAGAAAATGCACGAGCATCTTGAAGGTTGATAAAACCTTACTTCTTCACTTCTCTGAGCCTCAGTTTTCATAGATGTATAATCAGTAATAGTTCCTACACCTAAGAATTGTGAAGTTTTATAAATAATACTATTGATAATGAAGCCTGTAGCACCCTGTGGCACATATTAAACAGCAAATAAATGTTAATTTGATGTTCTTGCACATGGTATGTGATTGATAGATGGTTGATACAAGCTGACGAATTTCAATTGACTTTTTTTTTTTTAAGTTTCCGTTTAAAATAAAATTCTAAATTTCCCTGGGCTTCACATTTTGTTTCTTTTTTTATTCCAGTCCATACCTGCTTGTTGTAGAAGTGTATTTTTTTTTTCCTTTAGCCTAATGATTGAAAATTTCTCTACTTAGTTGAATTTTAAGAAAATATGATTACTTTTTAAAAAGCACATTTAGATTTGCCACTTAGAATTTCTTTAAAGTGGCCAATCAATTTTGAATTTTACTGTAATGTGTTCACAGCACAGTCACTGATTATGCTGAACTTATTAGGAACTATTTTTATGTAGTTGTAACTTATAATTTTCGAAGATTGCTTTGTAATTTTGCCTTAATGAACACCTCCTACATAGGAGTCAAGCTAATTCATTTAGTTTAGAAAAGTCAAGTCATAACAATAGCTCAGTAGAAAATGTTGGCTATAAAGCCTTTCTCTTTTCCCAAGTGCTTTATAGAAAATAAAACAAATTGTGGTTTTTTCTGAAATTGTGTAGAGGTCTGTGTAACACTCAAAAAAATTTGTTTCTTATAAAGTCAAATACTTCCACGCTTTTTATAAAAAAGAAAATATCATCAAGTTATTCATCTATAATTTTTAAAAAGTCTCAATTAGAATGATGATAAAGATTTAATTAATAAGATATTTTATAAAATTATAGATTGGGTTTCAGATTAATATAATAATAAGACTTGAAAAATATACAAACCATGGATTTTGAGAGATGTAGTGAAAAGAGAACTCATTGTGGAGTCAGGAAGTTCATAAGCCCTGATGCCAAGTGTAATTATAACCTTGGACAAGTTTTTAACCTACGTCATAGCTTCATACCTGTAAATTGGGTTGCTATGAGGACAAGATAATATAATATGAGAAATATAAAAAAAATACAAATGCATTCTTTTGTTTCAGGTGTTCTTCACCATGTATTAAATTATATTTATAGAATGTTGACTAATATACCCATGTTTTTCTTACAATCTAAATATGAACATAAGTGTATATATCTCAAAATTCCTTGTTATAAAAGATTCTAAATAGAATGGTTAATTTTTATTTACTACTATGAAATTAAGGAGTTCTGGTGGCCACAGTGGTTAAGCACTCAGCTGGTAACTGATTGATTGGTGGTTCAAACCCACCAGCCGCTCTGCAGGAGAAAGATGTGGTAATCTCTTTCTGCAAAGGTTACAGTTTTGGAAACCCTATGGAGTAGCACTACTCTGTCCTATAGGTCTGCTATGAGACTACAAAAAGCAGAACTTCATGTAATTCGTCATGCTAAATTGTGATGTATTAAATCTAGACATTTGTCATGGCTTCAATATTGTTGTTGTTGTTAGATGCCATTGAGTCATCTTCGACTCATAGTGACGCTATGCACAATAGAATGAAACACTGCCTGGTCCTGTGCCAGCCCCATGATCCTTGCTATACTTGAGCCCTTCATTGCAGCCACTGTGTCAATTCATCTCGTTGAGGGCCATCCCCTTTTTCATTGACCCTTTTTTACCAAGAATGATATCTTTCTCCAGGGAATGGTCCCTTCTGACAACATGACCAAAGTAGGTGAGAGGAAGTCTGGCCATTCTCGCTTCCAAGGAGCATTATGGCTGTACATCTTCCAAGACAGATTTGTTAGTTCCTTTAGCAGTCCATGGTAATTTCTGTATTCTTCACCAACACCACAACACAACAGCATTGATTCTTCTTCAGTCTTCCTTATTCATTGTCCAGCTCTCACACACATATGAGGCAATTGAAAATACCATGGCTTGGGTTAGGTGCACCTTAGTCTTCAATGAGACATCTTTGCTCTTCAGCACTTGAAAGAGTGTTCTGGACGGCTTCAATATCTTTCTGCATTATTGATTTGAATATCATATAGTACATACATAATACCACATATGTAATGCATACTAGCAGATGTATCAATATCTTTAAATCATTTTAGAGTTTCTCTTGTCTTACAACAGGGATATACAAATTATCTGCTACTCTATAACATACTTGAACTCTAAGTTCTGGTCAACTCAGGAGGAAAACAAAGAAAATTCAGGTTTCAACAGACTCCTCAAGAAGACCAAAAGTAAGATTTAACAACACTAATGATAACAATGGGAGCGCTCTGGTGGCATAGTGCCTAAGGCATTTGGCTGCTAACCAGAAGGCTGGCAGTTCAAACCCACCAGCCACTTCTTTGAAGGAAGATTGGGCAATCTACTTCCATAGAGACACCACCTTGGAAACCCAAGGATGGGTCGCTATGATTGGGATCCGACTGAACAGCAGTGAGTTTGGTTTTTGGTTTTGGTAATGATAACAACAAAAACTTTTTTTTCCCCTAAAATACTAGGGATGTACTTAATAAGAAATGAAAAGGATTTATATATTTTTAAAAAATCTATGAGGCATACATAAAGTCTTAAGTATATAGGGAGCCACAATTTGTACATGGTTAAAAGCAAAACAAAAATCACTACCATCAGTCACTCCTGAACCATAGCAAACATCATTGGGTTTCCAAGGCAGTAAATCTTTATGGAAGTAGATTGCCCCACGGTCCTTCCTTGGAGTGGCTGGTGGGTTTGAACTACCAATCTTCCAGTTAGAAGTCAAACACCGCAGACACTGTGCCACCAGAATTCCTTTTTACATGGTTAGGAATGGTCAATAACTTAGTAATACCAACTCTCCTTAAATTCATAATAAAATATATTTAACCCCTTTGGCCATCCTTATTTACAAGTAAAATGTTAAGAACCTGACCAGAATCCCTGTTTTCCTAGGTGATATTTGGGACTGGTAGGACCTGGCATAGAATAATCAGAATGATAAGGTAGGGACCCACACATTTTTTCTTTTTCTGGTGAGATCCATAGTTATTAATGCCTTATGAGGAAACATTGAAATGCAAGGATTTTCATTTCAGAGATACAATTTAAAAAATTAGAACTATTAGAAAAGACTAATGTTAAGGAAATGGTTAAACACATTAGGTTACACTTATATGAATATTGCATAAATATGGAAATTTTATTGTAGGAAAAAGATTTGAGATGGTAATATATTTGTTGATGGCTTTTTACTTCCCAGGCATTTTTAGAAGGACTTCTCATACAAACATAATACCACATATGTGATTCATACTAGCAGATGTATCACTGTCTTTAAATCATTTTAGTGTTTCTCATAATTGTCTTACAACTGGGATATTCAAATTATCTGCCACTCTATAATACACTTGAACTCTAAATTCAGGTCAACTCAGGAGGAAAACCAAGAAAATTCAGTCTTCAACATACTTTCCTCAAGAAGGCCAAAAGTAAGATTTAACAAGACTAATTATAACAATTTAATCCTCATGAAACCTCTACGTGATAGGTACTACTGTATTCATTCCTATGTTACAGGTGAGCAAACTGAGGTTTATAGAGATTGTAATGTGACTTGATCAAGTTCATAAAACTATTAAGCATAAGAACCTGGTAGTACAGCTCCAGAGTCTTTACACTTAAATACTGTGCTAAATAAGAGGACATTTCAAAATAATGTTCTATGTACAGCATGAATCTAAATCTATAAAGCAATTAAGTGAATGAATACACATATTGAATTATGTACATAGATATATTCAGAGACAAAGTTGAAACCAATATGTTAAGAGAAATTATGAATGACCTTTTATTTACTTTAGTAGCTTTTCTAATTTTCCAAATTTCCTACAGTTAACTTATAGTTCATCCCAATAGGAAAGTGTCAGAAAAGGGTTATTGACATCTAACTGCATTTAGTATAGTCTATTTAATATGTGTTAAAGTATGAATGCACTGTGAAAGAGTGATCATGTGGAGAATATTGCTGAAGAATGGTACCCTTAATATAGAAAAATGACATAAGGAAGGCACAAAGCATTTAATAAAGAAAAAGTTTTGAGAAGAGAGAGGTTAGACTATGATTTTTCAAACATTTGAACTGATGAGTTTAAATATAACACTGGTTTAAAGACAAAAAATGAGTAAACTAAATTTTAAAATGACATTTTTGTCACTCTACAAAACAGAGTTATTTTAAAACTGATGACATTCATTTCTACATGTTAATCACATTTGTGTTTTTCTTGTAATATATTTTAAACTCTATACTTAATCATTTCTGAATCTGAGGAAAATTGTCCTCCTATCTTAAAAGAAAATCAACAAAATGCAATATGTAAAGGATAATTACAAAATAGTATTTTGTTTCAAAATATCACCTGCTAATGTTGTTATGGAAGGAGCTCTGGTTGTACTATGGTTAAAGTGTTCAGCTGCTAACCAAAAGGTTTGTGGTTCTAACCCACCAGCCACTCCATGGGAGAAAGATGAGGCTGTCTGCTTCTGTAAAGATTTACAGCCTTGGAAACCCTGTGGGGCAGTTCCACTCTGTCCTATAGGGTCACTATCAGTTGGATGGCAGTGGGTTTGGGATTTTTTATTTTTTTTAATGTTGGTATGGAGTGATTTTTCTACCCTATGACGCAATTGGCCATTAGGTGACAGAGAGGTCCTTTCCAAGTTGGAGACACCATGATTATAATTTCAAGGAAGGAAAGAAGAAATAATAATACTAATGCTAACACATATTAATACTGATATTGATGATGATATTGATACTAATATCAATACTAATAATACCAATATCAGTATCAATACTAGCAATACATGTGTTAATACATGAAACCCAGTATCAACCCTAATTGATACTAATATTAATATTATACTAGCAAACAGCATGTATTATGTTAAGATTTTCACATGGATTGTCATTAAATGTGACAGCAACCTTATAAAGGAACTATGCTTGCATGTTAAGTTGTTGTTGTTGTTGTTGTTGTTATGTGCCGTCGAGTCATCTCTGACTCATAGCGACCTCTCTTTGGATTTCCTGAGGCAGTATCATTACAGAATTAGATTGCCCTATCTTCCTGCCGAGGAGTGGCTGGTGGGTTTGAACCACCAACCTTCTGGTTAGCAGTCAACTGCTTTAGGCACTACGCCACTGTAGCTCTGGCTAGAAAACGATAGTGCCAGAATTACAAAGCAGGCT
Source organism: Orycteropus afer afer (assembly GCF_000298275.1). Lineage (NCBI taxonomy): Eukaryota > Metazoa > Chordata > Mammalia > Tubulidentata > Orycteropodidae > Orycteropus > Orycteropus afer. Next base: position 3,218,689 of record NW_006921924.1, read on the forward strand.
TATCTATTTTCATAGACTATGATTTGCCCACCAAATATCAGTTTTATTTCTGGGTTTCCTTTGACATATAATCACTGCCAACCTTTAAACTAGCTGGGATTTTATATAACTTACCTTGCATTACACTGCAAACACCTTCACAAATGTAATGAGAGTAGTTTAATTTTGTTTTACTGCTTTCATTAGAGCAGATTCCTCCCCTCAGATTCTTCTTACACTTTACTAGTAGCTATCTGAAAAGCATATAATGAAGATTAAAAAAAAAAAAAATCAACCCACAAATCTAGAATAAAGCATTTCTCGAAGCTCAGGGAAATACTAGAAGTCACTTTCCTGCTAACACTGTGGAGACACAATGAACTCTTGATGTTCAGTGGCATTTCACTAATATGGTTTTGTCTCCAGAGTGTCTTTTCTAGCAATTACTATTTTTCTTTTCTCTTATTCCATAATTTCATGTTTGTATTATGCTATTCTTACTAATATGCTGGAAGCAGGGTCACTTACCATGGACACGTTTCAGTGGAGCTTTTAGACTAAGAGTAGGAAAGAGGACCTGGCAATCTATGTCAGAAAAAATTGGCGAGTGAAAACCTTGTAAATAGCAGCAGAATATTGTCTGATATAGTTCTAGAACATGAGCCACTTGGGTGGCTCAGATAAGACCCTTAAAATATTACTGGGAAAGTGTTCCCTTTCCAGAGTAGAATTGACCTTAATGACATGGAATAAAGCTTTTTTTCTGTTTTTTTTTTTTTTTTTTAACTTTTCACTGTGATTTGGGTGAAAGTGTGGAGTAAAACTTATGATACCTTCATTTGCTGATGTGGCACAACTCAAAATGAGAAGAAACAGCTGCAAACATCCATTAATAATCAGAACATGAAACTATGAAGTATGAATCTAGGAAAATTGGAAATCATAAAAAATGAAATGGAACACATAAAGATCGATATCTTAGGCATAGTGATGTGAAATATTGGTCTTTTTGATTCAGACGATGCCCAGAATGACAAATTGAAGAGGAATGGTATAACATTTATCATCAAAAAGAATATTTCAAGAACTGTCCTGAAGTACAATGCTGCCAGTGATAGGATAATATCAATACTCCTACCGGGAAGACCAGTTAATATGACTATTATTCAAATTTACATACCAACCACAAGTGCCAAAGATGAAGAAACTGAAGATTTTTACCAACTTTGGTACCCTGAAATTAGTCAAACATGCAATCAAGATGCATGGATACTTACTGGTGATTGGAATGTGAAAGCTAGAAACAACGAAGGATTGGTAGCTGGAAAGTATAGTTTTGGTAACAGAAATGATACTGGAGATTGCATAATAGAATTTTGCTATAAATTACATGGGAGCTCTAGTGGCATAGTGCCTAACCAGAAGCTACAAATACCTTTTCGCAACAACATGAACAGTGATTACACACGTGGATTTTGTAGGATGGGATACACAGGACTCAAACTGACTATATATGTATGAAGAGACCATTGTAGTTGTTAGGTGCCATCTAGTCAGCTCCGACTCATAGTGACCCTATGTACAGCAGGACAAAACACTGCCCAATCCCATGCCAGCTCCATGATCCTTGCTGTACTTGAGCCCATCGTCTCAGCCACTGTGTCAATCCATCTCGTTGAAGGCCTTCCCCTCTTTTGTCGACCCTCCACCTTTCTAAGCATGTCATCCTTCTCCAGGGACTGGTCCCCTCTGACAACATGATGAAAGTAGGTGAGAGGAAGTCTGGCCATTCTCACTTCCAAGGAGCATTCTGGCTGACTTCCTCCAGGACAGATCTGTTAGTTCTTTTAGCAGTCTATGGTACTTTCAGCATTCTTCGCCAGCACCACAGCTCAAAAGCATCAACTCTTCTTTGGTCTTCCTTATTCATTGTCCAGCTCTCACATGCATATGAGGAGATTGAAAATATAACGGCTGTGTCAGGTGCACCTAACTCCTCAAGGAGACAGCATTGCTTCTCAGCTCTTGAAAGAGGTCCTTTGCAGCCAACTTGCCCAGTGCTATACATCATCTAATGTCCTGACTGCTGCTTCCATTGGTGTTGATTGTGGAATCAAGCAATATGAAGTCTTTGACAACTTCAATCTTTTCTCCATTTATTGTGATCCCGCTTATAGGTCCAGTTCTGAGGATTTTTGTTTTCCTTATATTGAGATGTAATCCATATTGCAGACTGTATTCTTCAATCTTCATCAGTAAGTGCTTCAAGTCATCAGTAAGTGCCTCAAGTCATCCTCATTTTCTGAAAGCAAAGTTGTGTCATCAGCGCATCACAGGTTGTTAATGATTCTCACTAACAGTCTGAAATATGTGGAAGACACAACCTTGCTTGCTGAAGGTGAAAAGGACTTGAAACATCTACTGATAAATAGCAAAGACTAAAGTCTTCAGTATGGATTATATCTCAACAAAAAGAAAACTTCTTCTAACTGTACCAAGAAGACCATCATGATGAACAAATAAAATATTTAAGTTGTAGAGGATTTCATTTTACATAGGTCTAAAATCAATGCCCATGGAAATAGTAGTCAAGAAGTCAAATGATATATCCCATTGGTCAAATCTTCTACAAAAGACCTTTTTACAGTTTTCACAAGCAGAGGTGTCACTTTGAAGACCAAGGTTTGCCTGACCCAAGCTATTTTGTTTCCTAATATGCATGAGAAAGCTGGACAAGAATAAGGAAGACCAAAGAAGAATTGATGCATTTGAATTCTGGTATTGGAGAAGAATATTGAATATAATATGGACTGTCAGAAGAACAAACAAATCTATCTTGGAGGAAGTACAGCCAGAATGAAGCTTAGAAGTAAGGATGGCCAAACTTCTCCTCACATATTTTGGACATGTTGTCAGACCAGTCCCTGGAGAAGGATATCATGCTCAGGGAAGTCAAGAGTTAGTGAAAAAGGAGAAGCTCCGCCTTGAGGTGTATCGACACAGTAGCTGCTACAATGGGCTCAAACACAGTAATGATTGTGATGATGACCCAGGACTGGGCAACGTTTCATTCTATTTCACATGGAGTGGCTATGATTTGGAACTGATTCGATGACACCTAACAACAAACAACATTCTTACTAAAGAACTCCCTACTGTTAATGCACTTGAAAGTACTACCATAAAATTTTATATGATAGAATAGGAAAAAAAGGTTGATCTACTGGTCAATTGTAATCAGTTCAGTAAGTGTGTGGCCTGATTTTGTCTACCTCCTAAGTCAAAGATCAATTCCTTTGTTCTTTAATTGCTCTTGAAAAGTCATTTTGATTCCCCAAATGAATAGTGATCGATGTGTGTAGCAAGCAAGGCTCACACATCAGCCTTTACGACTTCAACTCCAGCGTTTACTTACCACATGTTACCATTGCATTTTTGTGATGGGCTGATGTACAGGTATTTGCTGTCCTTGTAAAGACCACCTGACTTTTCTGAAACAACTATCAGTAAGAAATAATTGTGTCCTTTGTAAGGGACTAGGTGACATTAGATAGGACACATTATCTGGCCTACTGACAGCTCCATGTGACCAATAACAGGTATTTAAGGAGATATCTTTTGAGGGTTCTATGGGAAGATTTTCTCCATGGACAGAAGAAATCTAATTGCCCTGTTTGGAAATGGATGCTGGAACACTGGTCTCATTAGTATCAGGTAAAGTAACTGAACTAATTTCCCACAGACTGACAATTTTTCATTTCTTGGGAAGAGTATGCTTATGTATCACCATTTAAACCCTGCTGTCTTTTTCCCTTAGATCTCAAATATGTAAATAAACAGTTTTTCACATTCATAAATTAGTTATTTTTTTATATTTTGAATTCTCACTACTTTGAAATCTAGCTTGATATTAGTGCCACTTATCAGTGTATTGCTGATTTAATTACTGCTCCACATAAAGGTAATTCAAACTGAAGACATACATCTAAAATTACAAAACATAAAATAATACACACACACATACACAAGTTAATCCTTTAACCCTGCCACTCCATGAATACTAAAACCTCCCTGGCAGTTAGAATTTTTAAAATCTGCTTGAAACAATTAGTGACCCATATTCTGTATTAGTCGGCATTCCTGACAGGCTTAAATTTCTTGCTAAGATTTAAATTAAAATACCTTAGTCCTAGTCCCACTCTTGTCAATCTGGGAACCCAGGTAAGATGAGGAACCTCTCTGTACTTCCATTTTCTCATCTGTGAAATGGGTCTGATAATAGTCACTTGACACATGGAATCATTGTGAGGAATTACTGCAAGGCACTTGGAAAATATGAAGTTCTCTACAAATTATTACTAATTACAATAACTATACAATATGTGTGTGTCCTGTGCACAAAATCAGAAATGTAAGTACAATGGTTGAGAAAGTCTACTGAAATTTTTTGTTGGGTGGTCTGAGCAGAGCAAAGCCATCTTTTTTTTTTTTTTTTTTCCAGGAGCTATGGATGAATAGTAATAGCCATGCAGTCAATGGAAAGGTTTATTTAAAATGTGTAAAAATGTCAGATTGGACCAAATAAGGAAGAAAAATCTCAATTCTCTCACTGTGAATTTTATTGATGTTATGTTTTTCAACAGGCTCTGAAGATAGTGCTAATTACTACACCTCTACAGTCAATGCATCACTGTGCTATGCCTTGATTCTAAAACAAAGAAAGGTCAGTGCAAAATGCAATGAATCCCAAACACTTACAAATATTTCTCCCTTCCTTTATTCATGCCTACTAGGTTAGCTTTTTCCTTAAATCAGTGTTTCTAACCTCACCACTATCAACATTTTGGGCTAGATAATTCTTTCCTGTGAAGGGCTGTCCAATGTATTGCAGAATGTTTAGCAACATCGATGGTCTCTACCTACTAGATGCCAGTAGCACCTTCATGCAATCGTGACAATCAAAAATATCTCCAGACATTGCCAAACGTCCTGCAGGGAGAATGGCCCCTGGTGGAAAACTACTGCCTTAAATGTGTGATTTTTTAACCAGAGTTTCTTGGGGGATATTAAAGAAACAAAGATGTTTATGGTTGTTCAAAGGGGTGGGGATAGACCATAAGTGGGGTTACTAGGCACTGCTTAAATGGTAAATAAGATTACAACCTATGATTAGGGCTGTCATTAAGGTCATTTCTGTGCCCTTTTCTTTTCTATTGGAGTTCCTGGGCAGTGAAACAGTTAATATATTCAGCTGCTAACTTAGAGTCATCTTAGAAAAAAAGTCCTGATGATCTACTTCCAAAAACTCAGCCACTGAAACCCTGTGGGGCACAGTTCTACTTTGACACACATGGGGTCACTGATTGTCAGTAACTGAGTTTTTGGAATAGTCGTTGAAATAAGTGACAATCAAAGTCACTGTGCCAAAAGCAAGATCCCTTCTGACTCCATTCTTTATTCTCATGGACATATCATCAACCCATAGCCTACTAGATTCCATTTTCAACAAGACAAACTTCTTTTCTCCCTTCGAGGTTCTAATGAGGCTGGGTTGTAAAGCAATGACTTAAACCAGACCTTGTGGTTTCCTAAGGATGGCCCTGAGTCCTGTAGCTCCCTATCGAGACTCTGTAGGAGAACATCATCTTTAAAACCAGGTACTGTTCTAGATGGCTGCATACAGCATGAAGTATCAGCTGTTTCATTTCAGAGTCTATACATGTCTGTTATTATAATGCACAAGTATATCAACTGAAGTGAAAGAAGTTCACTGTCAATGGTGTTCTCCTACTATGTTAATGCAATAATATTAGATTTTATGATGCACACACACACACACACACTCAGGAAGGGAATAGATTATTTTTTGTGAACTGTAGTAAAACAGTGATGTATTTCAAGAACCACTGGGATAATAATAAAAAAAAAAAAAAAAACAGAAAAAGGGAGCAAATTTTGTTCTCACTGTCACCAAGTCTCAGTGTCAGTTGCCATATTATTTTACTAATTGCTTATGGTTAATTTTAAGTTTTTCTTCTGGTAAAATCCACATACCTTAAAATATTGTTGATAGATGCTGTCAAGTTGGATCCGACTCATGGCTGCCCTGTGTCCAACAGAATGAAACACTGCCTGGTCCTGTGCCATCCCCACAGTCCTTGCTATGCTTGAGCTCATCATTGCAGCCACTGGGTCAATCCATCTCGTTGAAGGTCTTCCCTTTTTTGCTTTCCTTCTCCTTTACCAAGCATGACATCCTTCTTCAGGGACTAGTCCCTTCTGAAAACACGACCAAAATAGGTGACATGAAGTTGGGCCATTCTCACTGCTAAGGAACATCCCAGCTGTACTTCTTCCAGGATAGATTTGTTCATTCTTCCCGAAGTCCAAGGTATTTTCAGTGTTCTTCACCACCACCGCAATTCAAAGGCATCAATTCTTCTTTGGTCTTCCTTACTCATTGTCCAGCTTTCATGTGCATATGAGGTGATTAAAAATACCATGGCTTCAGTAAGGCGTACCTTAGTCTTCAAGGTGACATATTTGCTCTTTAAAACTTTAAAGAGCTCCTTTGTAGCAGGTTTTCCCAATGCAATACAATGTCTGATTTCCCCACTACTGATTCCATGGGTGTTGACTCTGGATCCAAGTAAAATGAAATCTCTGACAACTTCAAACTTTTCTCCATTTATGATGATATTGCTTATTGGTCCAGTTGTGAGAATTTTCATTTTCTTTATGTTGAGGTGTAATCAATACTGAAGACTGTAGTCTTTGATATTCATCAACAAGTACTTCAAGTCATCTTCACTTTCAGCAAGCAAGGTTGTGTCATCTGCATATTACAGGTTGATAATGATTCTTCCTCCAATTCTGATGCTGCATTCTTCTTGCTCATATAGTCCACCTTCTTGGATTATTTGTTGAGCATACTGATTGAATAATTATGGTGAAAGGATACAACCCTGATGCACATCGTTCCTGAGTTTAAATCATGCAGTATCTCCTTGCTCTGTTTGAACAACAATTTCTAGATCTATGTACAGGTTCCTCATGAAAACAATTAAGCGTTCTGGAATTCCAGTTCTTCACAATGTTATCCATAATTTGTTACGATCCACAGAGTTAAATGCCTTTGCATAGTCAATAAAACATAGGTAAACATCTTTCTTGTATTCTTTGCTTTCGTGAAAGACCCATCTGACATCAGCAATGATATGCCTTGTTCCATGTCCTCTTTTTAATCCAACTTGCTTTTCTGGAAATTCCCAGTCAATATACTGCTGCAACTGTTTTTGAATTATATTCAGTAAGATTTTACTTGTGTGTGATATTAATAATATTGTTCGATAATTTCTGCATTCATTTGGATCACCTTTCTTTGGAATGGGCACTAATAGGATATCTTCTAGTCTTTTGGCCAAGTAGCTGTCTTCCAGGTTTCTTGGCATAAATGAGTAAGTGCCTCCAGTGCTGCATGTGTTTGTTGAAACATCTCAATGGGTATTCCGTCAATTCCTGGAGCCTTGTTTTTCACCAATTCTTTCCAGGCAGCTTAGACTTATTCCTTCAATACCATTGGTTCTTGATCATATGATACCTCCTGAAATAGCTGAACATCAACAAATTCTTTTTGGTACAGTGACTCTGTGTATTCCTTCTATCTTCTTTTGATACTTCCTGCATCATTCAATATTTTGCACATAGAATCCTTCAATATTGCAACTCAAGCCTTGAATTTTTTCTTCAGTTCTTTCAGCTTGAGAAATGCCAAACATGTTCTTCCCTTTTGGTTTTCTAACTCCAGATCTTTGGATGTTTCATTATAATACTTTGCTTTGTTTTGTTGAACTGCCCTTTGAAATCTTCTCCTCAGCAATTTCATTTGGTCATTCCTTCTACTCACTTTGTTGTTGTTGTTGTTATGTGCCGTCGAGTCGGCCCCGACTCATAGCGACCCCTCCTTGGGTTTCCGAGGCAGTTATCACTACGAAGTAGGATTGCCCAACCTTCCTTCCGAGGAGTGGCTGGTGGGTTTGAACCGCCAGCCGTCTGGTTAGCAGGCAAGTGTCTTAGCCACTATGCTACCAGAGCTCCCTTTAGCTATGGTCTATTTGAGAGCAAGTTTCAGATTCTGTTCTCACATCCATTTTGGTCTTCTCTTCCTTTCCTCTCTTGTTAATAAAAGTTTGTTTTGTTCATGTATGATGTTCTTGATGTCATCTGGCAACTCATCTGGTCTTCAGTCACTGGTGTTCAGTGTGTCCAATCTGTTCTTCAAATGGTCTCTAAATTCATGTGGGATATAATCAAGGTCATATTTTGGCTCTTGTGGACTTACTTTAATTTTCTTTAGCTTCAACTTGAACTTGCATATGATCAATTGATGGTCTGTTCCACATTCAGCTTTTGGCTTTGATTTGGAGTGATGATATTGGGCATTGCCTCTTTCCAGAGATGTAGTTGATCTGATTCCTGTGTATTCCATCTGGTGAGGTTCATGTGTATAGTCACCATTTATATTGTTGAAAAAATGTATGTGCAATGAATGTCATTGGTCTTGCAAAATTCTCTCATGTAGTCTCCAGTGTCATTTCTATCACCACAGCCATATTTTCTAACTACAGATGATTCTTCTTTATTTCCAACTTTCACATTCCAATCACCAATAATTATCAACACATTTTGATTGTATGTTTGGTCAATTTCAGACTGCAGAAGTTGGTAAAAATCTTCAATTTCCTCATCTTTGGCTTTAGTGGCTGGTGTGTAAGTTTGAATAATAGTAGTATTAACTGGTCTTCCTTGTAGATGTATGAATATTATCCTATCACTGACAGCACTGTACTTTAGGGTAGATCTTGAGATGTTCTGTTTGACCATGAATGCAACACCATTCCTCTGCAGAAATTTTGTCATTCCTGGCATCATAGATCATATGATTGCCTGATTGAAAATGGCCAATACTAGTCAGCTATTTCAGCTCATTAATGCCTAAGATTCAATCTTTATGCGTCCCTTTTCATTTTTGACAACTTTCAATTTTCCTAGATTCATATTTCATAAATTCCATGTTCTGATTATTGATGAATGTTCACCTGTGTTTCTTCCCATTTTGAGTCATGCCTCATCACAATAATGAAGGTTCCAAAAGCTTTACTCGATCCACATCATTAAGGTCAACTCTACTTTCAGGAGACAGCTCTTCTCTAGTTATACTTTGAGTGCCTTCCAACCTGAGGGGCTCATTTTCTGGCACTGTATCACACAATGTTTCATAGCTCTTCATAAAGTTTTCCAGTGATATATCAGACAGTATTTCACACTATTCATAAGGTTTTCAGTAGCCAGTTTTTTTCATAATTAAAATACATCAATTCTTCTTCAGTCTTCCTTATTTATTTTGCATGCGTATGAGGCAATTGAAAATTTATGTATTCACATATCTGCAATTGTATTATATATTGGAAAAAGTGATTTAACATTGAAAACCATCAGATAGAAATCTGCTTATTTCTGTACTGCATGAAAAAATTGAAATCTGTAATTATTGCATAGGAAAGTTGTGGGGTCTAAACAAAAGTACTCAAGCTTAATGAATATTTATTATGAAGTTGAAAATCATACTGTTTTCATGTTGCAGGTGCTCATAATGTTGATAGTACATTTTGAGTTTATAACAATTTACCCTCTAAATCTTTTTTTTTTTTTTTTGGTGAAGGTAGATTGACATTGCTATTTTAGATGACAATAACACTGTAAAGGAGAGAAAAGGGTTTACATTGAGTTCACAAGATCTTGCAAATGTAACTAAGATATGTGTTTCATCCAATGTGAAATCCTGGAAACTAGAAATAGAAGGTTTAATGGATTGGAGTTTTGTCCTATTGCCCTGTGCTCTAAGGTTTAATAACCGGCAATTTAAAAATAACAACCAAGATTTTCGTTATGCTTGGCAATTTACTAAGCACTTTAATATATATTTCATCTTATTGCATTCTCACAATAACCCTGTTTGATGTATGGTAGTAATATTCCCATTTTATAGGCGAGGATACTGAAGTCCAAAACTGAAAATTAATATCTTAATAGCTTTTTAAAACTCACATAGCTATTAAGTAGTAGAACCAATTAAGACTTGAATTCAGGTTATGTGACACTAAATTTACATATCAGTTATAAATCAAAATACCTAAATAGGCCAGACAGAAAATAAAAATGAGAGGAGTAACCTGATTCAACATGAATTATTTTACAAATAGTCTTTGCACATACGAAGCACAGAATGACATTCTTCACTTCCACAAAGCAGTATGTCTATCTAACTTTTCCTGAAATACATGGTTCAACTTTTTTTCTCATCTCGTGCTAGAAGAATGCAATAATTGTTTCATTTTTTTCTTCATTAAGAAAACAACTTACAGCACAACATGATAGTGTGCATAGAAAATCCTAAGGAACTAATAAATAAGTTCAGTAAGGAAGTAGGATATAAGATATAAAATTCAAATATATTTCAATGTATTAGAAATGAACAATCTAAAATAAAATTAAGGAAACAATTTCATTTACAATAGCTTTAAAAATACTTAGAAAATAATAACAATATCACTGCTAGACTTGTACACTGATAACTATAAAATATCAGTGAAAGATATAAAAGATCTAATTAAATGGAGAGAGATACCATGTTTAAATATTGGAAGACCCAGTTTTATAAAGATGGTCATACACTATACATTGATATGCAGATTAAATTTAATTGCTAACAAAATATCAACAGGATTTTTAGCAGAAATTGAGAAGCTGGTCATGGAACTCATATTGGAATGCAAAGAGCCAGGAATAGTCAAAATAATCTTAGAAAAGAAGAATAAACTTGATGAACTCTTATTTCCCAATTTAGAGTAAAATAAGTTACAGTCATCAAGACAATGTGGTACTGATATAAGAATAGACATACATATCTGACAATAGAAGTTGAGCACCAAGCAAGTGGTGAACTCTCTTTCAGAGAATATTAAAGTAGTATCACTAACTTCTCATCTTCTTCCATCATACCATAAAAATGAACACCAGCATACCATTAGGTACATTGCAGCATTATCCATTCTAAATAAAACACTGTGCTTTGTAGCTGAGAGATGATGGTATATGTGCCCTTTTCTTCAAAATAAAGAAACAACAACAAAAAAAAAATCCTACAAAATCACTTCATCATTTACAAATAATAGGTAAAATTTCTTTCATTATCTAGAAACGATAAATTAACATCTGTGGCACCTAGTCTAACATTTAGATTCACCTCTTTAGGCTCTGTGAAGAGATCATCTATTATTTGTGATAATCTATGTTGGTTCCACTGAGTTTTGTATGGTTTATACAGCATGGTGGATCTCAAAATATAGGCCACAAAACAGAACTTTGTGCCAAGCTCTGTTTTGGAAAAAAAAGCTTTATGACAACCACACACACACACACACCCAAAAAACAAACAAACAAACAAATGATAATCCCTAGATTCTATATATGATAGATATCCTGACGTAACCCCTGGACTTTCAGAAACCTTAAGCTACTTAGGGGCTTAGTGACAATAGATACCAGAATCTGAAAAGACAATTCTTACAAGGATTACCCAATACAGATCAAAAGTGTTTTCACAGCTTGTAAACTCTTAGAAAAATGGACACTTTCAAGCCCTTCCTCAGGGAAATTGTTAGAAATAGTGGTATTGATTAATGACCAATCAGAGGTCTTAGATTCCACAGCTCTGAAGCTGGAAAAGCCCAAATCAACTCATCTTAGAACATTTAAAATGAATATTACACCTTTATACATATTTATGTAAGCTTGAATCTGGGTAAATAGCAATATAGTTGGATGAGAGATCTAATAAGCAATATTGCTTTAGAAGAATAAGATCACTTCTGAGACTTTTTGGTAAAGGTTACCCAAATAGGGTACCAAGAGATGGATTGATTACAGATGTTGATAATTCTCCAATAAAATACCTAAAACAACCTTTAAGTTAGTATCCTGTGAATTTGCATGCACTTAAAACTAAATAAAACAATACTTTGTAATGCTCTCTCCTCTCTCTCTATATAAGTCTGCATGTGTGTGTGTACACATGTATATAATTGCACATATTTATGTATGCATATACATGTTTTTATAAACACATGTATATACTGATAAACATATATAAGCATGTATGTGTCAACATATATACAGAAAAAATATATATATGTAAAGACACACACACACACATATATATATCTCAATTTTAATGCATATATGTGTATACACGAATTGGGCAATTTTTTGTTCTGTTATACATAAGGTCACTATGAGTTGGAGCCTACTTGATAACAACTAACAACAACAACATGTCTCTGTGTGTATATATCTTTCTATCTATACACACACATAGGTCTCTCTCTCTCTTTAAAGTATGTTCATTCTCATTGCATTTCTTATTCTCCAATCACTTCTATTTTAATTTATTTTATTTTACATATCTATGAACTACGTTGAACTCACCTTTCAATCAAAGCAAATACCCTTTAATAATGCCTTCTGCCAAGATGATTTTTACAAAATGTTTCTAAAAGTTTGTTTCATGGCTATAGTGAGAGGGAATATTAAAGAATGTTTTCCCTACCCTATTTAAGGCAGAGAAAACATTTTTAAAGTTCCTCTTTAAGTGTTTTCTGTAAGCGTTCAGAAATCAGTATTCCATGATTGCTTCTCACGGACCACTTTCAGTTATTTTTGCAAGTATAACAGCTAGGGTTAAAAATCTGCTACTTGCTTTTCTACAGTTTTCTTTTTCTCTTTCTCTCTCTTTTTTTTTACAATTTAACCCATACTATAGGCCACACTTACACTCCATAGAATTGTAATTGTCTCCTTTGGTTAGTCCAATAATTGATAGAGCTCAGTATTCCCATTTGGACAATAACAACTTTTTTAATTGCTGTGATTTTTATAAGGCTCAAAAATGCCTGGGGTCCAACTACCTGACCTTAATACCTATTTCAGTTTTCAAGGCATTCTTTCTGATTTTGTGACTTAATTTTCTACTTGACTAGCTTGTTTGTCCATTTTTATTTGAAGATCTATGCTGCTGTCATACTTCTAAAATCATAGGCCAATAACAAGCAGAGGGATTTAAAAAGAATTTGCAAAAACACAACGTACTCATGTAACATAATACATAAATATTGTCTTATGGCATGCTTAGTTGTAGCATAAAATTAGATCCACCCTCTTTAAAGATTATGACTAAAGCCTTGACCTTCCTTTTACTTTTGTAGCTCCTTTTAATTTTACACTAATAGAGAAGAAAAGAAAAAAAAAAGACAATCCATGAAATACCTAAATTTACTTAAACTCTAAAACTCCCAAACACAAAAAACAAATTGGAAATAAGGAGTTGTTTAAAACAAACAAACAAAAAAAAAAAAACAACTTCTAATCTCTAGGAGAAGTATTTACTAACTATAGCTGGAAGAGCAGGAGTGAGATAAAAAAAAAAAATCAATGAAATTTTCAGGAGTGAGATCAAAAAAATCAATGAATTTTTCATGTCTTACCATATAAAACTGAATTAAGAACTCCTTGCAACTTTTTAAAACTAAGAGACACAATTTGATCCACAATAGGGAGGCATTCACTGCCATTGAGTCAAATCCGACTCATAGTGACCACTCCTTGGATTTCCAAGGTGTATTTCTATGGAAATAGACCACTCAATCTTCCTTCCGAGGAGTGGCTGGTGAGTTTGAACTGTCAGCCTTCTGGTTAGGAGCCAAATGCCTTAGGCACTACACCACAAATCTCAAATAGGGAGGAGTGTGTTCTAAATACCCTGAATCTATACCAATCAGAAAATTGAGTATCCATTTCTTTGTTGCAAATGTATTGCTTTGAAGAAGCCAATTACTCTGTTCTATCCCAATGTCAGTATTTATTTAGAATGTTTAACATCAAAGAGGAAAAAACAAGATAAGAAGAAACAGATAGAAGTATGGGAATGATGGGAAGAGGAAGACAGGTTGAGATTCAAGGCATATTACTTATAGGAGGTACAGTCATGAAAAATGAAGCCAGTTAGATCAGGAAAGACAAAGAAATAAAATGGTATCTATTTATGCTAAGTATTGTATTTTTTAAATACTTCATAAATTGAATTATCATAAAAGACATTAGAGGTAAGATAATATTCCATTATAGTATGGTAGGATTTCTCTGCATGAATCCAGGCTAGAAAATAAAAACTGGCCTGAGAAATGGGCCTATCAAATAGCTGTGAAAAGGGAACTCAATAAATCTCTCAGTATGAAGTGAGTTGACTCAAGAAAAAATTCTATTTTTGTTTAAAAACAACAATAACAAAATATCCTTTTACATTCATAGGTATTTGAAAAAAAATGTATAATAATGGAAAAAAGGTTATTATTATTGTGATTCACTAGAGTCTCTGGGGAGAAAAAAAAAACTTTTCCTCAGATGTCCATTCTCCGCAAATAAGTCTATTGATTCAATGCGTTATCTATCAAAATTCCAGACAGTTCTTTATAGAAATTGACAAGTGGATTCTAAAATTCATAAGAAAATACAAGGGACCCACAATAATGAAGTAAAAAAAAAAAATTGAAACAGAAGGACAACATTGGAGGACAACAATACTTAATTTCAATAATTATTATAAATATATAGTAATTAAGCCACCACTCATTTGTCAGTTAAAATGCTCCTTGAAAGTGAGAATGATGAGACTTAATCTCACTTACTTTGGTCATGTTGTCAGAAGGGACCATTCCCCAGAGAAGGATATCACGCTTGGTGAAGTAAAGGCCCTGAACGAGATGGGCTGACAGTGGCTGCAACGATAGGCTCAGATACAGCAAGGATTGTGAGGTTGGTGCAGGATCCAGCACTGTTTTGTTCTGCTGTACATAGGGTTGCTTTGAGTTGAAGCCAACTTGATGGCACCTAACAACATGGTAATCAAGACAGTATTGTATTGGTGTCAAGATATTCAATGGAACAAAATGGAGAGTATAAAAATAGATACATACAAAATGACAGCATTCTCATTCTGATTCCAGGAATATCTAAGAATAGGCTCCATTTGACAAGGACAGCAGGGACATATGGGAGGCTGGCAATGGGAAAGGAGACAGGTGGTGAGAGTTTAAGTGCTGCCAACTAGCAATAGAGGAGCACAGTATCCTGCTTACTTAGATAAAATGAGAAGAAAACAAAAACCATGGGCAAATAACTCCAACATACAATCACCAATTAAACATAAACACAAAAATATCACAATGCTTCAGAGACAACAGAGCATCACAGTCTGCACAAATAAGCAAGATAAACCAGGAGAAACAAGGGACCAGAATACAGATCCAGAACACACTCATGAAGAAGAAAGAGCAATGGAACTCCCTGATAAGGAATTCAAAAGAATTATATTTTGGTACCTTCAATGGATTGAGAGACAGATCAAGGAAAACTCTGACAAAATGGAGGAAAACACAGAGAAAACCCTAGAACAATTGCAAAAGACAATACAAGAAGAAAATGACAAATAAACAAAGAATTAGAAAGATACAAAATCTACAGATAGAAATCCAGAAGATTAATACTAAATTTTCAGAAATTGATAACACATTGAATGGGCAAAGGAGTAGAACTGAATCAATGGAAGACAGAATTAGTGAGATTGAAGACAAATACCTCAAAGGGATCAATCAGAAAAAAGAGATCAAAATAAAATGAAGAAAGCATAAAGTTCATATGGGATACCATCAAAAGTAATAACCTACATGCAATCAGAATTCCAGAACAAGGAGAGACAAATTAAACCATAGAGAAAATTGTCGAAGACTTGTTGGAGGAGAATTTCCCTGGTATGATGAAAGATGAGAATATATCCATTCAAGAAGTCCAATGAACCCTAAACAGGATAGACCCCAAAAGAAAATCACCAAGACATATCACCATCAAAATCACCAAAACCAAAGACAAAAAAAAAAAAAAAAAGAATCCTGAAAGCAGCATGGAAAAAATGAAAAGTTACCTACAAGGGGCAACAAATAAAACTAAGTTTGGATTTCTTGGCAGAAACCATGCAGGCAAGAAGACAATAGGGTGGTATATATAAAACCCTGAAAGAGAAAATTTTCTGGCCAAGAATTATATACCCAACAAAATTGTCCCTCAAGTACAATGGTGAAATTAAGACATTTCCAGATAGGCAGAAATTAAGGGAATTTGTTAAAACCAGACCAACCTTACGAGAGATGCTAAAGGGAGTTCTTTGGACAGAGAACCAACAACAGCAAACAATAACTGACCATTAATACACATGATGATGTAACCCAGAAAACAACCCAGTGATAAAAGTATCCAAAGTAAATAAGCCTACAAGATTGTAAACAGGGAACCAGAGACATCAATTGACAAATGAGGAAAACTACAAACCAAAAAGAGGAAAAAAATCATGTAGTTACAGAACTTCTAAATGTTAGGGAGGTCAAGACAACTGCAAGATAAAGCAGACAGTTCTAAACTTGGGAAGAAAATCATAAAACAGCAAAACCTTTAAAAAAAAATAAATAAACCTTCACATCAAAGTAAAAAAGAGGACCGGCACAAATATTTAGCAAATACTAAAACAACAGCAATGAAAGAACTGATAAGATGATTCATAAACAAAACAAGCTCAGCACAGAAAATTATATGGAACAAAGAAATCAGAAGCACCACAAAAAAGCACATAACAAAATGACAGCCACAAATTCATACTCACAAATAACTACACATCTGAGAAGGGACTTGTCTATAAAATTTATAGAAAACACCAACACCTCAACAACAAAAAGATTAACAATCCAATTTAAAATGGGCAGAAGACATGATTAGACACTTCCCCAAAGAGGATAGTCAGGCAGCCAACAAATACATGAAGAAATACGATCATTAGCCATCAGAGAGATGAAAATCAAAAGAGCAATGAGATATGATTTCACCCCAGCACTATGGGCAAAGTTCAACAAGACAGAAAGTAACAAATGCTGGCAAGGATGTGGAGGTTGGGACTTTCATACACTGTTAGTGGGACGGTGGAATGATACAACCACTGTGGAAAACAGTACAGCAATTCCTTAAAAAGCTGGAATTAAAAATAGCATTTGACCCAGCAATCTCATTACTAGGTATACACCCTAAAGAGGTGAGAGCCAGGACAAGAACAGATATATG
>NW_006921924.1:3238722-3242905 GCF_000298275.1 Orycteropus afer afer
ATTCCATTTCATTTTTGACAACTTCCAGTTTTCCTAGATTCATATTTTGTACATTCCATGTTCTGATTATTAATGGATGTTTGCAGCTGTTTCTCCTCAATTTAAGTCATGCCATGTCAGCACATGGAGGTCCTGAAAGATTTACTTTATCCATATCATTAAGGTTGGTTCTACTCTGATGAGGCAGCACTTTCCCAGTCCTATTTTGAGTGTCTTCCGCCCCAAGGGGCTTATCTTCCTGCAGTGTGTTGGACAATGTTTCCAAGCTATTCATAAAGTTGCCCAGTAATGTATCAGACAGTGAGTGTTTCTCTGCTATTCATAAGACTTTCCCTGGACAAATTTTGAGAAGTAGATGGCATCCTCCTTCTTCCTAGTCTGTCTTAGTCTGTAAGTTGTGTTGAAACCTGTGCACCATGTGCAACTCTGCTGGAGTCTGGACCACCAATGGCATAGCCTCAAGTCTCACAGCAATATACAAGCCCCACAGGATCACAGACTTACAGACAAGTTTGTTTCCCTTAGCTGTTGGAAACCTCTGTGCCCTCCCCTTCCCTAATCCCTACCTGGAACCGGCCAAATGGTGGTCCAGGGCCACTCCCTCCCTTTTCTGGATCTAGGGGCCTTAGGCCCTAGCCTTGTCTCCTGCTCCTTTTTACCTGGATATCCTACCATTCCACAGGTCCCCGGCCTTTCCTTCTCCCTCCCTTTCCTGGTTCTATGGTACATACATACATACATACAATGGAATACTATGCAACATTAAAGAATAATGTAGAATAGGCAAAACACCACATAATATGGATGAACTTGGAGGACATTATGCTGAGTGAAATAAATCAATCAGATAAAGACAAATATAATATTAGTTAATTATTGTAAAAAGTCAAGGAAAGGTTTATATTTGGAAGGACACTTTCTTTGTTAGTTACCAAGGGTGCGACAGGAGTGGAGAAAACACTGCAAAAAAAAAATATTGCATTGACCCAGGTCACTTTAGTTCTGTGTATTTCACTGTACATAAATTACATTTCAATAAAAACATGTTTTAGAAATGAATGTATAATGTTTCTATAATATAACAAAGGAAAACTCACAGTGTTTTGCATAAACAAAAAAGTTGATAAATTGAGATTCATCAAAAGTAAGAAACTTTTGCTCTTCAAAAGTTACCATTTACAAAATGGAAACATTCCACAAAGAGAATATATTTCATTACACATATCTGACAAAAGTCTTGCATTAAAAATATATAAAACAACTCAGCCAAATAACAATAAAACAGAAAATAAATAAAAAGTGTGTAAAAACCTTCAACACTGACAAAAGAAGATATAGGAATGACAAGTAACTATATGAAAGGATAATCAACATTGTTGGTCTTCACAAAAATGCAAGTAAAAACTACAGTATGCTACCACTCTTCACCCACTAGAATGACTAAAAATAAAAAGATTGAATATTATCAAATGCTGGTGTGAATGTAGATCTTTTGGAAGTCTCATACTTTTCTGGTGGGGAATTTACACAACCACTTTGGCAAATAGTTTGGCAGTTTCCTATAAGATTAACCATTGCTAAAAGGGCAAGGAGGCCACATCTTCTGACTTCCTCTAACCACACAAGATGAAGACAGAATCACTATCAACAGCCCAAGGCTTATTCCTGCAAGGCCAGATGTGCTGCCTCCCTCCAGTCCTTTAACCAACCGTTCCTCCCAAAGCACCCACCACCTCTCTCGGGTTCAATAATTCACTACAGTGGCCACACAGAACTCACAGATTATGGGGTTTATTAGGGAAGCAACAGGCTACAGTTCAAATTCAGGAAAAATGTTCAGTCTCTCTCAGCCCGCTGTCAATCAGCCAACAGTCTCTCACAGTCTCTCACCCAGCAGTGCATGTCCCTCAGTGTCTCACTCAGCAATGCATGTGTCTTGTGTCTCTTTCCCAGCAGCACGTGTCTCTCAGGAGTACATGTCTCTTTCAGCAGCATGTGTTCCTCAACCAGCAGTCAGAGAGAGCCCTGTCTCTAGGAGGCCTTCTTTTGAGCCTGTCAGAGTAGCCAAACTAACCAATCATAACATCAGAATTCTAAGCACCTGAAAGAGAGCGAGAATTCCCAGAACATTGTTTTGTGCTACTCCCAACAGAAATACCCCAGGTGGACAACTTTAGCAATCAGGAGCTCCTCAGTTGCTCATGGCAAATTCCACCTCAGAGTTTACAAAGACTTATGGGTAGAAAAGCCACACTAAGTAATTTACTACATCACAACCATTCATTAATTCTGGGACACAGCTATTTGAGTCTTAGGTGTTTATGAAGAGAAACAAAAATACATGTTCACAGCAAGAGATAAGATTTGTATATAAATGTCCATACCAGCTTTATTTATAATAGCCACAAACTGGAAATATCTCAAAAGTCCATCAGTTGGTCAATGAATGAACAAATTATGGTATATCCATGTAATGAAATAAGACCCAGAAATTAAAATGAATAAATTGCTGAAGCACACAATAACATGGATTAATCTCCCAGAGGTCATTTTGAGTGAAAGTGATCAGACATCAAAGAGTACATATGACATGCTTTCATTTATATAAAGAATAATCTAACTTTTGGTGACAGATATCAGGTTAGGGATTTCCTCAAGTGAGGACGGAAGGGAGAGGGATTAACAGCAAAGGGCATAAGAGCACTTTCTAGGGGTAATGAGAATTTCTATATCCTGTTTTAGGTGATGATTAGAGGAGTGTATATAGTGGTAAAACTCATCAAACCACACCCTTAAAATATGTTCATTTTATTTTAATGTAGTTCATACTCCAATAAAATTTATTAATTTAAAAATGAGAAAAGTCATAGTGCTCCAGGAAAGACTTCAGCTAGAAAACGACCCTGCTAATATCTGTTGTAGGGAGCTCTGGTGGTGTAGTGCCTAAGGCATTTGACTGCTAAACAGAAGGCCGGCAGTTCAAACCCACCAGCCACGCCTCAGAAGGAAGGTTGTGCAATCTACTTCCGTAGTGATACTGCCTTGGAAACCAAGGAGGAGTCACTATGAGTTGGATCCAACTCGAGGGCAATGGGTTGGAATACCTGTTGTACTTGCACGTATTGAGAGAAGATTTATATAACTAAAGGGAGTGTTTTAAGGATAAATTAGTGATAAGAACAAACAAAAATTCAAGCAGAGAGAAAGAAAAAACGAGAGATAGAGGTTAACTACAGTCACAAGACAGTAATTGCATGGCAAAGAAAAAGTAATTAAAGTATAGTCCATAGCTCAGCAATCATTAGCATTTACAAAATCATAATAATTGAACCAAACAAAATGGCAATGTAAGTATATTGGGGAAAGGGGGAAGGGAAGTTTGTTGGGGGTGGGGATGAGAGTGAGTGACAAAAAACCTACATATTACTTTTCTAATGCTGATATAACAACTCACCACAAATTCAGCAACTTAAAACAACACAAAATTATTATCTTACAATTCTGGTCAGAGTCTCACTGGGCTAATAGATGTTGGCAAGACTGCATTTCTTTACAAGGACTCTAGGGGGAATCGATTTCCTTGCTACTTCCAGTTCCTTGTGGGTATAGAACTGAAGTTCCCATTTCCATGCTGAATGTAGGTTCTAGGTCATTCCAAACTTCTAGAGGTCATCTCCATTCCTGGGCTCATGACACCTTTCCTTTGTTTTCAAAGTCAAAAAGGCAGAGTTAGTCTCTATCATGTTATATCTCTTTCTGACACTCTTTTCTGCTGTCTTCTTTCACTTGTAAAGGACTGATGCAACCAGATTGGAACCACCAGGATGATAGTACTATTTTAAGGTCATTAACTTTAATTACATCTTCAAAGCCCTGTTTTCCATGTCAAGTAATATGTAGATTGCAGGGATTAGGGAATGGACATCTTGCATTGTCAATATTCCGACTATCTACCATAAGTTAAATCTTCATCTTCCATTTCCAAAAGTGAATAGATAATGCCTAAATCTGGCCAAGCTTGATTATTCCCCAATTTCTCCTCTGTCAAGAAAGAGATGAAAACATTTAGAAGTGCCTACCAGTGATTAGTCATTCACATTTCCACAGGAGTTGCAATACGGAAGCATTCCTCACTATCCCACCCACAGCACTCCTTTCAATGGAAAAAATAAGAGATTTTCTA
>NW_006921924.1:3243525-3244958 GCF_000298275.1 Orycteropus afer afer
GTGAACTGCTGTATGGAAAGTGAATTTGCTCTGTAAATCTTCACCCAAATCACAATTTAAAAAAAAAGAGAGAGAATGTTGTTAGGCTCTGTTGAGTTGATTCCAATTCATAGCAAACGTATGTACAACTAAATGAACCACTGCCTGATGCAGTGCTATATCCCAATCC
Source organism: Orycteropus afer afer (assembly GCF_000298275.1). NCBI lineage: Eukaryota > Metazoa > Chordata > Mammalia > Tubulidentata > Orycteropodidae > Orycteropus > Orycteropus afer. Next base: position 3,243,695 of record NW_006921924.1, read on the forward strand.
ATACTGTTTGAGCCTGTTGCTGCAGCCACTGTTATTGAGAGTCTTCCTTCTTTCGCTACCCTCCACCTTACCAAGCATAATGTCCTTCTCCAGGGACTGGTACCTCCTGATAACATGTCCAAAGTATATGAGATGGAATCATGCCATCCTCACTTCAAAGGAGCATTCTGGCTCTACTTCTTCCAAGACATATTTGTTCATTCTTCTGGCATATTTAATATTCTTCTCCAATATTATAATTCAAAGGAATCAATTCTTATTGGGTCTTCTTCATTCATTGTCCAGCTTTTCAATGCATATGAGATGATTTAAAATAACATGGATTAATTAGATGTATTTTCATCCTCAAAGTGACATCTTTGTTTTTAACACTTTAAAGAGGTCTTTTGCAGCAGATTTGCCCAAATGCAATATGTAATTTGATACCTTGACCACTGCTTCTATAACCATTTTTTTTTTTTTTTGACAAAACAGGACCTTGACTATATCCCACTTGAATTTGGAGACCATCTGAAAAATAGATTTGACACATTGGACATCAAATACTAAAGATGAGTTGTGGGATGACATCAAGAGAAACATACATAAAGAAAGCAAAAAGTCATTAAAAATACAGGAAAGGAGGAAGAAATCAAACTAGATGTCAAATGACCCTCTGAAACTTGCTCTGTAATGGAGAGTAGCTAAAGCAAATGGAAGAAATGATTAAATAAAATAGCTAAACAGAAGATCTCAAAGGGTAGCTTAAAAAAACAAAGTTAAGTATTATAATGAAATGTGCAAAAACGTGGAGTTAGGAAACAAAAAGGGAAGAATACACTTGGCATTTCTCAAGCTGAAAGAACAGAAGAAAAAATTCAAGCCTCAGTTTGCAATTTTGAATGATTCTAAGGATAAAATGTTGAATGATACCAGAAACATCAAAAGAAGATAGAAGGACTACAAAGAGTCATTGTACCAAAAAGAATTAGTCTATGTTCAACCATTTTGGTATATATGGATAGCATATGATCAAGAACTGATGGTGTTGAAGGAAGAAGTCTAAGCTGCACTGAAGGCATTGGTGAAAAACAAGGCCTCAGGACTGACAGAATACCCACTAAAATGTTTCAACAAACAGATGCAGAGCTGGTGGTGCTCGCTTATTTATGCCAAGATATTTGGAAGACAACTTGGCCAACCAACTGGAAGTGATCCATATTTGTGCTCATTCCAAAGAAAGGTGATCTAACACAATGTGGAAATTGTAGAACAATATCATTAA
>NW_006921924.1:3245603-3246368 GCF_000298275.1 Orycteropus afer afer
AAGATGTCACTTTGAAGACAAAGGTGCTCTGTTCCAATCCATGGTATATTCAATAGCCTCATATGCATGTGAAAGCTGGAAAATGAATAAAGGGGGTCAAAGAAAAATTGATGTGTTTGAATTGTGTTGTTGGGAAGAATATTGAATATATCATGGACTACCAGAACGAACAAATCTGTCTTGGGAGTACAGCTGCAATGCTCCTTAGAAGCGAGAGTTTCTAGATTTTGTCTCACTTACTTTGGTCATGTTGTGAGAAGGGATCAGTCCCTGGAGAAGGATATCATGCTTGGTAAAGTAAAGGGTCAGTGAAAAAGGGGAAGACCTTCAATGCGTGGGATTGACATAATGGTTGCAACGTCAGGCTCAAGCATAGCAAAGATTGTGAGGATAGCACAGGATCAGGTTGTATTTCCTTCTGTTGTGCATAGGGTCAGTGAGTCAGAGCTGACTTGAGGGCACATAACAACAGCAGCTTCCATAGTTACTTTTGCATACAAGTAAAATGAAATCCTGAATACCTTCAGTATTTTCTTCATTCATCATGATGTTGCTTGCTGGTCCTGTTTTAAGAATTTTAGTTTTCTTTAGATTGAGGTTCTATGATCCACATGGTCAAATGCCTTTGCATAGTCATTAAAACATAGGTAACATCTTTCTGGTATTCTCTTCATTCAGTCAAAAAAGAACTGTAGAAAAGATTCAAGCCTCAATTTTCAATATTAGAGGATTCAATCAGCAATCATATAGGAAGCATCAACAGAA
>NW_006921924.1:3246468-3250123 GCF_000298275.1 Orycteropus afer afer
CATCATTCACCATTTCAGGAGGTAGCACATGATCAAGAACCAAGGGTACTGAAGAAAGAAGTCCAAGATGCACTGAAGGAATTGGCAAAAAACAAAGCTCCATGAATTGATGGAACTGGAGGTGATCACTCATTTATGAGAATAAAGTTGAAAGACTTTTGGCCAACCGACTGGAAGAGATCCATATTTGTAGCCATTCCAAAGAAAGCTGATCCCACAGAATGTGGAAATTATAAAACAATATAATAAATGTCACACACATGTAAAATTGTGCTAAAGATAATTAAAAAATGATTGTAGCAGTACATCCATAGGGAATTGGCAGAGATTCAAGCTGTATTTGGAAGAGGACATGGAATGAGGGATATAATTTCTAAATCACAGCAAATCCTTAATAAATTAAAGTACACTTATTTTCTTCTGTGTGATACACCTATTTTAGTTTAGGAATTATAAATGAAGAAGAGTTAAATGTAGTGTCTTTCACATTTCTGCGGGAGTTCCCAAAGTTTAGTCATCCCCTGTAAGTTTTCAGAAACTTCCACAGCATACTCTTTTATAAAGTGGAACCCCAGTGACAAATTCTTATTAGACTTTACCCATCAAATGTTCTCTTTTGAGTCCTGCAGTCTATATCCAGCTGTGCTGATAGTGAGATTTTTCTGTGACTCAGTGGTACTTAACTTTGAGTCACATCACATCTTTCAATATGAATCAGCTCAGGTCTTACATGCAACATTGAAGATAACTCCCTGGGAATTCTAATCCAATTACTATTCACCTCAGGTGGTGTGAACTGATTCATGGACTACATCAGTTTTAGAATAACAGGGGACCTGACAATAACTGGATTCTCCTCTCAGGCACCTTCATATTGTGATGCCTTTTAGCAAAAGGAATTGCATTTGGTAAGTTTCTGTCTGGGAGGAGCTTAGGCCTTGACCAGCAGAAGAGTGCCACAGACTTTTAAATCCCACAGTTAGCCATTTGACAGCATTGCTTGATCACTGGTACTTCCTTCCCATCATTAGGTGGTTTTAGAAGCAGCTGGAAATCAGAGAGTCCTTTGAGATCAGAAACCTTATATTCATTGCCTTTGGGTCCTCAACAACTAACAATGCCAGGAACATGGAAAGCACTTAATATGTATTTGTTGAAAGGTGAAATCATCATTGGCATTACTGTGAGAGAGGAAGCAGACCTCCCATGGTTTTGTTATGCATGCTGACAATACCAATTGATAACACTATATAGAAATAATGGGGAAGGGCACAGTGTGTGGTAGTTAAGATTATGCGTCACCTTAGCTGGGCCTGGTTGAATGACTGGAAAGCTGGATATATTTATTCCCCATGGTGAGATTGGTAATTAATTCCATGGTGGAATCTACTGGAGCAGCTGAGTAGCTGCTTTAGGGATGTGGGCTGCTTCCTGTATAGAAGAAGCAACTCTGAGGAAGGTCTCCAGGTTTTTGGCACACTTGAACCCTGCATGCAGCCAAGTCGTTGTTCAGCAGTCTGCCATGCTCTGCTGATCTTGGGACTTCTGGACTTGAATTAGTGGCCTGCTGTGTTGTTTGATAACATTGGGACTGTGCCTTTTTTCTTGTCGACCTTGGGCTTGTCAGCCTCAGCAGCCAGCAGTTGTCTGAGTGAAGAAAAGCCTGTAGCTTCAGTGGGACAGAAACAGGAGGCAGAGCTGAAGGCCAAGGTTTAGGGGCTTTTACCTAGCCCCTAGAGCCTGGCACTTTGAACTTGAACTTAAAGCCTCCAAACTGTAAGAGAATAAAACTCCTGTTTGTTCAAACCACCCATCTGTGGTATATTCCTGTCAGAGTGGCACTAGGTAACCAAGACACAGGGTCTCAGTTATTTCATTATATATTTGGTGGGTTTATTACAGTTAGCACTACCTGAAAAATGCTGAGGCTGCATTTTGGCAGGAAAAAACATTGCAACTAAATGCTACATGTATGAGAAAGTGGCATGCCTTTAAAAAACAGTTAACTGAACATTTGGTGTCTTTTGCCTTTTTTATTGTAGTTGCACAGCGTTATTCCCCCTGTATTTCTGTGCATGCTACACAGGATGATTCAGTACAAATGAATTTGGGTAACACAGGCATTTTCAGAGAATCCTTTGTCTTATGGATACAGGCACTTTGTATTGTATATTGATATTTTAAAAAAGACCAATTATTTTCTCAAGATAAGCAACATGGCAAGCTTAAATCACATGCACAATGTAGGTCTCTTAGCAAGTGATTCCTGACTTTAGTTCATATGCATAACCTACTTTTACTGTCAATGAAATTGCAAGGCAGATTTAATAAGAAATGAAGACAAAAAGAAAAAAATCCCTCCTTTGCTGTGCCACATGATTCATTATATTATTCCTTTTATAGCAGAATAAACACAGCAGAAATGCAACTTAAACTTTTTGATTTCCTTAAACATATGGCCTAAAACAGACTTGTACGCATCAGTCTCTTGCTTTAGCATAATTTATTTTTCTAAAGACCAAGATGTCTTTGAACTGGAGGGGACACTCTTTTTTAAAACCAGCAAATGTAATATCTGTCAACAAGGATAAACACGGTATTAATGAGACTATATGTTAATGCATTAAACTAGTAGAATATCAGCAGGTTATCATTTTCATTGCCAGCTGAGTTTTAGAGATGATCCACCATTTGAATTAGTGTTAGTGATAAATTATTTCCAGGTAGTATTAATCATACTCACTGGGAAATTAAAATGTCATAAAATGATAAAGTGTTAAGGAAACAGGATCTCACATCCATACCTGCATATGCAGCACAATATCACCAGAATGTTTTCTCAAAAACATTCATGAGGGCCCGTATTTTGAACATGACATGGAGCAATGTTAGTGATTTAGAATTCCACTCATTCTTTCAGCCTTGCATAATAAAACTAAACTCCTTCTTTGAGTGAAAAATGGTATGTACAATATTGTAAACACTGTTCTCAAATAAATAAATAACAACAAAAATTAAGAAAGGCCTTAAAATTTGTTTTTTCCTCATTGATTTAGTTTGGTGGCATTCTTTTTATGGATGTATAATTGCAAAGATTCTGATTGAATAGGATCTAGAGTTCATTCTATAAATGAATTTATCTTTCTATAATGTGCTTTAAAAATGTTCATGTCGTTGTGAAGTTGTTATATAGTTCACAAATATGTTCCTCCACAAAAAGATGTGTGCTTTTTGGAATTTAATAGGAGAAGGCAGTAAAATAATAGCTCTTTAATTTCAAGAATATTCTTTATTCTTCTTTGCTTTCTCTTTATTGCATTCTAAAATATTAGCACATTGAAAATTCAATGTTGTGCACATACACAGTATATTTAAGAAATTCTCATCTCCAGTTTTATATGTACAGGTATCTGCCTCAAAGTTGGGAATGAGTTGAAACTTCAAAGAAAGAAAAGTATTCCAAAATGCTACATAGCTTGGCTTCTAAGTCAGTAACTTAATTGGAGGATCAACACTTTAAAATGTTTTAAATGTATTAGACATAATGACTGGGAAAAAAATTCTGAAGAACCAAAACGTCTATGATGAATTATGGAAGTAAAAGTAGAGACAGGTAAATTATGCAGATTCTAAGTTATGTCAGGGAAATAAGAAA
>NW_006921924.1:3267431-3268852 GCF_000298275.1 Orycteropus afer afer
CATGTGTTAATGGTCAGTTATTTTTGGCTGTTGTTGCTTCTCTGCCCAGAGGGCTCCCTTTAGCATCTCTTGTAAGGGAGGACTGGTTTTAACAAATTTCCTTAATTTCTGCTTACCTGGAAATGTCCTAATTTCACCATCATATTTGAGGGACAGTTTTGCTGGGTACATAATTCTTGGTTGGAAATTTTCTGTTTCAGTGTTTTATATATATCATCCCATTGTCTTCTTGCCTGCATGGTTTCCGCCGAGAAATTCAAACTTAGTCTTATTGTTTGCCCCTTGTAGGTAACTTTTCTTTTCTCCCCATGCTGCTGTCATGATTCTTTCTTTGTCTTTTGTTTTGGTAAGTTTGATGATGATATATCTGGGTGATTTTCTTTTGGGGTCTATCCTGTGTGGGGTTTGTTGAACTTCCTGAATGGATATATTCTCATCTTTCATCATACCAGGAAAATTCTCTTCCAACAAATCTTTGACAATTTTCTCTGTAGTTGTATTTGTCTCTTCCTGTTCTGGAATTTTGATTACATGTACGTTATTCCTTTTTATGGTATCCCACATGAACCTTTGGCTTTCTTCATTTTGTTTTGATCTTTTTTTTCTGATTTATCCCTTTGCAAAGAAGTGTTCAGATATTTGCCTTCAATCTCCTTAATTCTGCCTTCCTTTGATTCAATTCTGTCCCTTTGCCCATTTAATGTCTTATCTATTTCTGAAAATTTAGAATTAATCTTCTGGATTTCTGTGTGTAGATTTTGTTTTATTTCTAATTTTTCATTTATTTTGTCATTTTGTTCTTGTATTGTCTTTCAAAATTGTTCTAAGGTTTTCTCTGTGTTTTTCTTGACCTGTCTCTCAATTCGTTGAAGATACCTAAATATAATTCTTTTGAATTCCTTATCAGGGAGTTCCAGTGCTGTATCCTCCTCAGGGATGTGTTTTGGGTCTGTATCCTGGTCCCTTTTTTCTCCTGCTTTAACTTGCTTATTTGTGTGGACTATGATGCTCTGTTGTCTCTGTGGCATTGTGACTTTTTATGTATATATTTAATTGGTGATTGTATGTTGGAGTGACTTGACCACGATTTTTGTGTTCTTCATTTTGTTTTTTATGTAATCTATGCAAGCAGGGCACTGTGCTCCTCTATTCGCTACTTGGCAGCACTTACACATTCACCACCTCTTGCCTTTCCTGCTGTGAGCCTCTCATATGTCCCTGCCGACTTTGGCACACAGAACCTATTCTTAGGTCCCTGGAATCCAAATGAGAATGCTATCACTTTAAAATCCAAAATGGTTGCTACTTGTAAACATTCAAAATGGCTGTTCCCTCAGTCACTTTAAATATCTAAAATGGCTGCCATTTATAAACATTCAAAATGGCTGCCCCTTCGGTTGCTTTAAATATCCAGATTGGCT
>NW_006921924.1:3269080-3270724 GCF_000298275.1 Orycteropus afer afer
GGCCCCATCAGAGTAGCTGACAGTCCGCAGCTCTGACCGTGTCTGTACTCACTGTTTTCATCCAGGTTTTTCCACTAGTTGGTGCCTCCTCCACTTCTGTATAGTTACTTTCAAAGCTTAGGGCTCCAGGATTATCTTCTGTATCTCTGTCAATTGGTTTTTATCTTTTCTTTGTTGAATAGAGTCTGAGTCACTTGTCTCCCTATTCCTCTATCTTACCAGAAGTCTCAGAAACTTTTTTCAAGGCTTCTTCTTCTTAAATACAGGAGCTCTGGTGGCATAGTGCCTAAGGCATTTGACTACTAACCAGAAGGCTGGCAGTTCACACCCACCAGCCACTCCTTGGAAGGAAGGTTGGGCAATCTATTTCCGCAGTGATACCATCTGGGAAACCCAAGGAGGGGTAACTATGAGTTAGATCCAACTCGACAGCAATGAGTTCTTATACACAGGAAGCAGCCCACATCCCTAAGGCAGCTACTCAGCTGCTCCAGTAGATTCCACCATGAAGTTGATTACCAGTCTCATCATGGAGAATAAATACATCCAGCTGCCCCGCCACTCAACCAGGCCCAGCCAAGTTGATACACAACCTTAACTACCACAGATAGCAATAGTAATACTCCAGGAAGATTTACTGTATTATACTGTAAAATATTACTATTAAGTTTCTAGTGGGCAGGGTTTATTACTACCCGTAAAACTGTAGGAACCAATATTTCTAATGCTTAAGTGAGTTGTTTTGCTCTTATGTGGCATGTCTCTACAGATGTCCTTGTAAGGATTTGAATCAGATATGTAATCATTGTTCTAAATATGATAAAGTCATATCATCTTATCTTTAATACTTGAAGACTATCCTGGTATTTCATTATCAACAGGAGATACAATTATAGTTGTTTCTGCAGTAGTGGCAAAGACTTTATGCTGAAGCATTCACATTTTCTTGCCCAGTTTCCCTTGAGCAAAAAAGCATATTTTTTTTCAAGTTTGATGGACTAAAATTAAGTGTGGTACTATGAACTAAAACAAAGTAGAAATTAATTACACAGCATTTGGTATTTAACAGGGATAAAAGGAAACTGACGTTTTTGGAATACCCAATATATCTGAAGCATTGTGATTTAGTGTTTAAAACCTAAAATAATATTGCCAAATAGAGATTGTTATCTCCATTATACAGACAGGGAAACTGAGGCTCAAAGACATTCGCCCAAAGACACTTAACAATTAGGTGACAGATGTCAGATCTGAAATGGGTCTATTTGATTCCAATGCATTCATAACAATGCTATTGAAAGTAATTTAGGGATACATTCCTTATATATCCTGGAGGTAACTTATCATCTGTTACCATCTGGAATCCCTGACTGAAGCACACTATTGGTCTGGGAAGATCCCCTAGACTCATTCTGAAAGGTAGCCTACTACATCCCATTCTCATGTGGTTGCAGGATGCATAGCCTAAAATATGGAGCAATGGCTATGAAAAGAAAACAAAAAGGAGAATCTCCCACTGGGAAAAATAACATGATCCACTACTTCTTAGAATTTTAGTAGCTGAAAAAATAGCCTACTCAGCTCTTGTGGGAAAAATTATGGTCTCACATTTCTATTCAGGAGCAAGATAGGTGAGAAAATTAA
>NW_006921924.1:3270824-3272560 GCF_000298275.1 Orycteropus afer afer
AAGCCTTATTCAACATCATCATCTATTATATTGACAATTTATTATTTTTTTCATACTCTACTTTTTGCTAAGAAAATGAACATGCTAAAGGAAAGAAAGAAGTGGAAAGCAGTGAAAGAAGTGGAGAGTTTTGAAAAGTTACGGTGTAGGAATTCCATGATGGTTTTGAGAAGCTTACTGCCTTGGTTAATGACAGGAGCGATATAGAGATAAAGACAGAGGTAGAGAAAGAAAAGTCTTCAGTTATAAAAGTTGCATAAGGTTTGTAATATCACCTGTATAGACATTTTAAAACTTATGAGCATTTGGCTTAAAATAATTAAGAAAAAATGCTGATGGGTAAACATGTCATGTTTTCCTATTGAAAGGCACCCTTTTTGAAGACTGGAATCATGTTTTCTGCATCTCTTTGTCTCCCAAAACACTGAACATGGTTACTTTCACATTGTAAGTGTGCAAAAGTTCTATTCAATTTAAACATGAAAAATTAACACCTTTATGAGAGATTAATTGGTTAGGCTTTGTTCTGGTTACCTAGAGCCACTCTGACAAGAAATATACCACAAATGGGATGGCTTTAACAAACAGTTTATTCTCTTACAGTTTGAAGGCTTTAAGTCCAAGTTCAAAGTGCCAAGTTATAGGGGCTGGGTGAAAGCCCCTCAGCCTTGGGCTTCAGCTCTGCCTCTTGGTACTGGACCACTGAAGCTAGAGGATTTTCTTCACACAGACAGCTGATGGCTGCTGAGGCTGCCAAGCCCAAGGTTGACAAATAAAAAGGCACAGTCCCGATGTTACAAAACCACATGGCAGGCCATTAAATCAAGTCCTTTGTAAGTCCCCAGGTTGGCAGGGCATGGCAGGCTGCTGAACAACGACACAGCTACATGCAGGGTGCCATAAGCTGGAGATCATTCCCAAAGCTGCTTCTTATATATGGGAAGCAGATCACATATCCAAAGAAGCTATTCAGCTGCTCCAATAGATTCCACCATGGACTTAATTATCAATCTCACCATGGGGAATAACTACATCCAGCTGCTCAGCTACTGAACCAGGCCCAGCCAAATTGCACACAAACATAACCACCACTGGCTTCAATCCCATTCTCTGGTCTTCAGCCTTTTTTCGCTTAAGTGAGTACAAGTCTGTCTCTCCCAAGTCTAGGGATAGAGTCCCTAGGAAAGTGAAATCATCATGGTATTCCTAATTTACCATTCACATTTGAAACACAAGTTCAAATAAACAATTACATTTTACGGCATTAACTAAAATTGTACACTGCTGGAAGAAATAGAAAAGAAAATTTCAAAATGGAAAACAATCAGACATGAAGTAATATGCCAGGTGCCAAGTGTATCCTTTATCTCCAGTAACTGGAAATGATGTGTGTGTGGGGGGAACCTGCTGCTATACAGGCAGTTCCAGGTTATGAACCAGATCCATTCCTAACTGTGTCTATAAGTCTTTAAGTGAAATTTGTAGGTGAGACAGATCATGTGAATACAGTTCTTATTTAGCCTTAGTTTAGTGCAAGAAAAGGCTCCAAGCCTTTTCAATGATTTAAAAGCTACATGTGTAGCAAGTAGTTGTCCATAAATTGGACATTCATAACTTGGGTGCTCCCTGTACTGACAAGAGTCGCTATTCTGTACTTCTAACAATGTTCTGGGAGTTCTGGTAGTGTAGTGCCTAAGGCACTTGACTGCTAACCAGAAGGTTGGCGGTTCAAAGCC
>NW_006921924.1:3272753-3274698 GCF_000298275.1 Orycteropus afer afer
ATGACTATGGGACAGGACAAACAAAATTATTATTTCAATCTAACTTTAGGAATTTATCTTACTTCTTAAAGAACTCTTGAATTTAGAAGTACAGGTGCATGGAAATCAAGTGTGTCAGTTTTCTAACAAGGCATAAAATAGTATCACTCCTTTATGAATGGAGAAATTTTAAAATCCTCCAGTTTGAAGCTTCTAAAGAAACCAAAAAAAAAGACCAAATCCACTGCCTTTGAGTCAATTCAGACTCATAGTCACCCTATAAGATGATGCAGAGCTGCCTCATAGATAGAGTTTCCAAGGCTGTCAATCTTTATGGAAGGACCACATCTTTCTACCAGGGAGCTACTGGTGGGTTTGAACCACTGATCTTTTTGTTAGCAGATGACCTCTTTAGCCACTAGTGCTCCTTTAAAAAAAAAAAAAGCCCTCAGAATATGGATCAAAACATTTTTTCCCATGATCTTTCTTAGTACTTAGTATAAATCCTTCATTTCAGTGTTCTTCTTTCCCTTCCCAGGCTTTCTTAGGTATTTGTCCAGCATAATTACCCTATCCTTGGGGAGTTCTGGTGGTGCACTGCCTAAGGCATTTGACTGCTAACCAGAAGGCTGCAAGTTCAAACTTTACAGCCACTCTTTGAAAGGAATACTGGGCAATCTACTTCTGTAGAGGTACCACCTTGGAAACCCAAGGAAAGGTTGCTATGAGTCAAATCAACTTGACAGCAGTGAGTTTGGAGTTTGGTTTTGGAAATACATAGAGTTTCAGCAGAACACAACACACTATACATGCTCTTACATTTTACTCTCACATGGATGTACGTGTTTTAGTTCAGTCATCCAATTTATTAATCAAAATATTCCTAAAAATCCACTGTCATCGCATCAATTCTGACACATAGTGACCCTATAGGACAGAGTAGAACTGCCTTATAGGGTTTCCAAGGTTGTAAATCTTTAAGGAAGCAGACTGCCTTATATTTCTCCCATGGAGCAGCCAGGGGGTTTGAACCACCCATCTTTTGGTTAGTAGCTGCATGCCTTAACTACTGTGTCACCAGAACTCCTAAAATATTCCTATGACACATATATTAATCTAACAAGTCTTCATGGAATACTGATAGTTTCTGAGACTATGTACTAAAAACTGGGGTTATAGTGGATGACTCAAAAGGTGTTTATTGATCCTCTGAGCTGCTCAGTATAATGGGGCAACTGGCAAACAGCCAGTTATTACTCAATATAACGATAGCCATGATTGAGATTTTTACAAAATGTCATAGGAGAATAGGAGAAGGAGTGACTAAGTTTGCCTAGAAGATCAGGAGACACCTCAGAAAATTCTGTACTTCAGCGGAGTCTTCAAGAATGAGCAGGCATTCACCTAGCAAATAAAGAGGAACATTGCCATTCCTGGCTCAGAGACAGGCACAGAGACAGACAAGGAAGAGCAAGAAATGTAGGAGGAATGACTACAGAAGTTGACGTGTAAGAGGTAGGTTCAAGTGAGGTTATAAAGAATTACGTAATGCCATCAAGAGAGTTTGTTCTTATCTGTAGATAATGAAGCAGCATTGTATGGTACTGGGTAAGATGTCATACTTAAGTCTCAGTTTTGTGGTAAGGGTGAATAGGTTGGGATTTTGCAATGTAAACTAACCATTATAGAATGATTCCCTAACTCAGATACAAGCCTTCCCTCCTACATCCAGGTGCATGCATCCAGAAGTTTCCAAAGATATAAATCATATGATGAGAATTCCATGCATTAAAGCAAGGCAGGTGAGAAGGTATTTGTGGGAAGATATTGACCTTTCAGTATTCATGTGAGTATGACCCAGGTGAATATCCCAGTACTATTGCATAGGGCTAAAACCTCTGGGAGCTCTGGTAGCATAGTGGCTAAGACACTTGCCTGCTAACCAGACAGCTGGCGGTTCAAACCC
>NW_006921924.1:3274848-3278401 GCF_000298275.1 Orycteropus afer afer
CATCTGGCCCAATCTTCTCCCAATACATGAATTTCATGTACATCTGTCTTTGTTTAAACAGATTCAGCCATCCCTCCCACTGAAATTCAATCTATTGTTCAGCAATTCATGTTGCTGAAAATAATTTCTCTTCCAGAATCATAGTTTGTCTGTCTTTTCTGTGACCTATTGCTTCTGATTCAGCCATTGAGGGAAAGACAAAGTGTGTAATTCCCTTTTCTACATAACAAACTTTAAATGCTAGATGGCAGCTATCATATCTCCATTAGTGCCCTACTGCATTTAATTACATAGCGCTATTGCTGCTGGAATTAATAAATTAGAGGTGGATTGTTTGCTGCATATTTCTAGGCCAGGAGACATACTGTCTCTCTGATGAAAACCTATTGAACTAAGCAATATATAAGAAATTGGGTGAGCATTTTTATTACAGTTTTATTACTGTATTTTTAAGTACAGTTTCTACCCTCCTCTGGTGGCATAGTGTCTAAGGCATTTGACTGCTGACCAGAAGGATGGTGGTTCAAATCCACCAGCCATTCCTCGGAAGGAAGGTTGGGCAATCGACTTCTGCAGTGGTATAACCTTAGAAATCCAAGGAGGGGTCGCTATGAGTTGAAATTGACTCAACGGCACTGAGTTTGGTTTGGTTTGGTTTGGTTATTCCATAAAGATCCAAGAAACATGTGGCACTAGGAATCTTTGGGTTTCTTTGCTGTCATCCTGGAGTAGATAATTAAAAAAAATAATTGTATAAGATTAGCCATATTATGCAAAAACCCCAAACCCAATACCAGCAGGGTGAAAGAAATGCATATTTTTCAGTTGTTCAAGTTTGATGTCTCATGCAGAGCATGATATCTGAACAACACATGCATCTGCAGGGGTTTGATTATTCTTGTACATAAATTAACTTCCCTTTAAATTTCATAAAATAAGATAGGGAGCATGTTTTGTTCATGTTTTCAAAACAATTACATTAAACAACTTAAGCAATATGGCATCATGTGATGATTCTAAATATTTAAATTGGAAACCTACAGATGACAAAGCTAGTAAATAGAATTAAACTCTTGTAGAGGAAATGATCCAGATGGACCATTAAGCCATTAAGAAGCTATATAAGGATGAAAGTAAGGGGAAAATGCATTAGAACAACCCTTCCCCATAATGCAACAAATTAAAATGCTAGTAACTGTTCAGGCAACATTTAACTGGTCAAAATAACTTAAATTGATTTAAATTTCAGGCATGTGTGCTAGGATAAAGAGGCAAGTCCATGCCAATATGAACTATAAAAATGGTAAGAGATCTAGTTGAAGCAATGCACAACAATTATAACTCCAAAGCTGAGTGATGCACTAATTGTAGATATTATCAAACAAAAGTTAGATAATAGCGGTCAATTTGTTGTCCCTTATTCCATCCAGGAGCTCCTATTGACATGCATATAGTCTACTTTACCATACACCATCTGAGAAGGAAGATGAAGAGCATTTAGAGAATATTAAGTATAAATAAAACAAATGCCAACTCCATTATTAACTGGATTATTTCCATGTCCTCAAACTAAAAGTTTTGGTCCAACTTGGGTTGATCTATTTTAGTTATAGCAAAAATCAGCCACTATTAATCCCTGTCTCTGTAATGAGACACTCACAAGCATTGTTTAAAGGAGAATTTAAGGGCAAACCTTAAATTACTACTGGTTCAACTGTTCTTCCAAACAAGTTGGTAACACTGACCTATGATCAATTGGATCCATACTGACAATCAAATGTGGTAATGAAACTTACAAGAATATTCCTCACCAAACAATTCAGAGAACATCATTCATGTATATTCCACTAACTGCTCTGAAGTACGTATAGAAAAAGAGAGACTCATAGAGGACACATCTACAAAAAAGTAAAGTGCTTCTAAGTGTATCAAAAGGAACATTTTTTTTGTCAGAAAAGCATATGATAGCTTATATTCTGGAAAAACAAACAAACAAACACCTTAATCCACTCAAAGATTTTTCAGAATGGTAACCACCAGAAACTGTTTCAGGTGTGTCTGCCCTGTCCAAAGTACGTGAAGAAGAAAATTTGATATATTTCAAGAAATCTCCATCCTTCTGTCTTATTTATGTCATTTTCTCACTCAAAATTTGGGCAAAAATTTTTTCATTAAACATATTTCAGGTCCACAGTATCACTTATAATTATTCAGGACAAAAATATTTAACTTGACTTTAATCAAACTTTTAGATCTGACTTCCAAGTAACAGGAAATTCAAGGGATAGAAAGGCAAGTTAAAGGAAACACAAAGAAATTAACAAATTTAGAATGAAGGAAAAGCTATAGGACAACTTTCCTGGTTTCTTAAAAAATTTTATATATATGGAACCAATTATAGATTATAAGAAATTAAAGACATATAACAAAAAATGTAATATGTAAATATTGATTTGGATACTGATTTTTAAAAAAAGAGTGTTTGAAAAATACCTTAGATAGAAGATAATATTAGAATATTATTATTGATCTTCTTACGGGAAATAATGAAACTTTTGCTTTGAAGGAAATGTGTGTGAAAGTAATTAGGGAGAGCTATTAAGATGTGTGCAGTTTATATTTAAATGGTTCAGTGATGTACATATACACAGTCACCAAAACCAAACCCACTGCCATTGAATCATAAATGGTTAGGGAAGTAGATTGCCTCATCTTCCTTCCACAGAGCTGCTCGGGGGTTTGAACCTCTGGCCTCCTGGATAGCAGTCAGATGCCTTAGGCACTATGCCACCAGACCTCCTTATAGAGAGGTAAATAAAGAAACTATGCCATAATACTGACAGTTCTTGAATTTAGATGGTAAATGTAAATATGTTCATTGCACTATCATGTGTTTGCAAACTTCCATTGTAATAGTTGTAAAATAAAAATACACAATTTGATTAAGAAAATATAGATCTCAATGCAGATATATACACAGATGTGTGCACACGTATGTTGCTGTTATTGTTAGGTACCGTCAAGTCAGCTCCAACTCATAGCAACCCTATGAAACACTGCCTAGTCCTGCACCAGCCTCACAATTCTTGCCATACTTAAGCTCATCCTTGCAGCCACTCTGTCAATCCATTTCATTGAAGGCCTTCCCCCTTTTTACTGACCCTCCACTTTACCAAGCATGATATCCTTCGCCAGGGAATGATCCCTTCGGACAACATGACCAAAGTTGGTGAGATGAAGTCTGGCCATTCTCGCTTCCAAGGAGCATTCGGGCTGCACTTTGTCCAGGACAGATTTTAGTTTTTCTGGCAGTCCGTGGTATTTTCAGTATTCTTTGGCAACACCAAGAGTTCAAAAGCATGAACTCTTCTTCGGTCTTCCTTATTCATTGTCCAGCTCTCACATGCATATGAGGTGATTGAAAATGCCGTGGCTTGGGTTAGACGCACCTTAGTCTTCAAAGAGACAACTTTGCTCTTCAGCACTTGAAAGAGGTCTTTTGCAGCAGATTTGCCCAGTGCAATACATAGTTTGATTTCTTGACTGCTGCTTC
>NW_006921924.1:3278841-3280315 GCF_000298275.1 Orycteropus afer afer
CTCAATTTTATCTATAATTTGTTATGATCCACACAGTCAAATGCTTTTGCATAGCCAATAAAACACAGGTAAACATCTTTCTGGTATTTTCTGCTTTCAGCCAAGAGCTATCTGACATCAGCAATGATATCCCTTGTTCCATGTCCTATTCTGAATCTAGCTTGCATTTCTGCAAGTTCCCTGTCAATATACTCTTGCAACTGATTTTTAATTATCTTCAGCAAGACTTTACTGATATGTGATATTAATGATATTGTTCGATAATTTCCATATTCTGTGGGATCACCTTCCTTTGGAATGGTTACAAATATGAATCCCCTCTAGTCCATTGGCCAGGAAGCTGTCTTCCAACTTTTTTGGCATAGACAAGTAAATGCTTCCAGCATGGCACCCGTTTGTTGATACATCTCAATGGGTATTCCGTCAATTCCTGGAGCCTTGATTTTTGCCAATTCCTTCAGTGCAGCTTCGACTTCTTTCTTCAGTACCACTGGCTCTTGATCATATGCTGTCTCCTGAACTATGTGACCATCGACCAATTCTTTTTGGTACAGGGACTCTGTGTATTCCTTCCATCCACTTCTGATGTATCATGCATCATTCAATATTTTGCCTATAGATTCTTTCAATATTGCAAATCAAGGCTTGAATTTTTTCTTCAGTTCGTTCAGCTTGAGAAATGCCAAACATATTCTTCCCTTTTGATTTTCTAACTCCAAGTCTTTGCATATTTCATTATAATAATTGACTTTGTCTTCTTGATGTGCTCTATGAAACCTTCTGTTCTTTTATCTTGTCATTTTTCCCATTTGCTTTAGCTACTATCCATTCAAGAGCAAGTTTCAGACTCTCTTCTGACATCCATTTTCATCTTTTCTTCCTTTCTTGTCTTTTAATGACCTTTTGCTTTCTTCATATATGATGTTCTTGATGTCATACCACAATTCATCTAGTTTTCGGTCATTGGTGTCCATTGAGTCATATCTATTCTTCAGATGTTCTCTAAATTCAGGAGGGATATAATCAACATCATATTTTGGCTCTCATGGACTTGTTTTAATTGTCTTCAGCTTCAATTTGAACTTGCATATGAGCAATTTATGGTTCCACAGTCAACCCTTGGCCTTGTTTTGCTTGAAGATATTGAGCTTCTCCATCACCTCTTTCTACAGATGTAGTTGATCAGATTCCTATGTATTCCATCTGGCGAGGTCCACATGTATAGACACAATTTATATTGTTGAAAAAGGGTATTTGCAATGAATCAGTCATTGGTCTTGCAGAATTTGATCATGTGATTTCCAGTGTTATTTCTATTGCCAAGGCCAAGTTTTTCAACTACCGGTGATTCTTCTTTATTTCCAATTTTCACATTTCAATCACCATTAATAATCAATACATCTTGATTGCATGTTTGGTCAACTTCAGACTGCAGAAGTTGGTAAAAATCTTCAATTTCCTCATCTTTGGCTTT
>NW_006921924.1:3281042-3281701 GCF_000298275.1 Orycteropus afer afer
AGTCAGGAAGCTCTGCTAAAACTTGTCCACCATTGACAACCCTTCTGGTATTTGAAATACTGGTGACATAACCTACAGCCTCACAACAATATGCAAGCCACCACAGTATGACAAACTGACAGATGAGTGGTGGGTACTTTGTCCTATAGGGTTGCTATGAGTTGAGTTCAACTTGACAGCAAGTTAGTTTGAATTTAGTGGATGTGACATGGTACCTCTTATATGGTTTTCATTTGCATATCTCTAATGACTAATGATGTTGAACATCTTTACATGATTGGCCATTTGTATATCTTCCTTATAGGAATGTCTAGTTCAATTCTGTGGTGTAGTAAATTACATTTTAGCCATAGTCTTTGTAACTTCCCCTTTGATGTAAGTAGCTGATTGTTAAAGTTATCCACTTGACTTATTTCTGTTGGAGCAGCACAAAGCAATCTTCTGGGAAGTTTGTTCTCTTTCAGGTGTATAAAATTCTGATGTTGGGAGTGGTTGGTTTTAGCCACTCTGCCAGGCTCAAAAAAGGAGCCCTCCTAGAGACAGGAAGAGGGAATCTCTCACTGCTGGCTGAGAGACACACTGCTGAGAGAGATGTAAGAGATGTACAGTGCTGAGAGAGATGTGCTACTGAGAGAGACTGCCAACTGCAAGAGACTGAG
>NW_006921924.1:3283093-3283702 GCF_000298275.1 Orycteropus afer afer
GTGTCTTCATTTGTAAGAAGAGTGTTGTGACATGCATTTTAAAATGTTTTTCAAAACATATTTCATAAACATACACTTTGTTGTTGTTGTTATGTGCCATCAAGTTGGACCCGATTCATAGCGACCCCTCCTTGGGTTTCCAAGGCAGTATCACTACGGAAGTAGATTAGCCAACCTTAGTCAAGGATCATTCACTTTGATCAATATATGGTGGCACTTAACAGCCAGGCCATTTTAGTCATACTTCTTGAGTTTGAATTCTGTTTTTTTCTTACTTTTCTAGGGGTGTGATGCTAGACAAGTTACCTTACCCTTTGTTACCACCTTTCACTCCTTTTAAAAATTGGTGTAATAATAGTGGATCTGAAACATTGAGCACAGGTTAGGTGTTCAATAAATAACAGTTGTTAATATAAGGAACTCTGGTAGTGGAGTGCTTAAGGCATTTGTCTGCTAATCACAGGGTCAGTGGTTCAAACTCACCAGCTGTTCCATGGGAGGAAAATGAGGCAGTCTACTTCCATAAAGATTTACAGCCTTTGAAGCCCAATGGGGGTTGCTATAAGTCAGAATCTACTCAATGGCAGTGTTTTTACACACACACACACA
>NW_006921924.1:3283812-3285849 GCF_000298275.1 Orycteropus afer afer
GAACAGTAGTTAAGCACTCAGGTGCTAACAGAAAGGTTGATGGTTCAAATCCACCAGCCATTCTATGGGAGAAAGATATGGCAGTCTGCTTCCATAAAGGTTATAGCCTTGAAAACTCAATGAGAGAGTTCTCCTATTTCTTCTTGAGTCGCTATGAGTCAGAATCTACTGGATGGAAATACATTTCTAGTTCATTTTTCCTGCTGTTGTTGTTGATAGTTACTAATTTTATCTCCATTATTTTTTTTTCCTTTCTTGCATCCTTCATTCTGTTTACCAAAAACTGTATAGATTTATCAAACTTTTCAAGGGAATTTAATGGTCTGCTTTCAATTCTAAGGTGGCCAATTTCCTTCCTTTTATATTTGACCACAAGCATAAATCACAACCAATGAACTAAAAAGAAGAGATTTTCCACCCCAAAAGCTCAAGGATTATCAATTTCTACATTTAATTGTTGCATCTATATTCTTACCCTTAGTCCTCAAAATGTCTAAAAGTCCTCAAAGATGCACTTGACCCAACCCATGGTATTTTCAAACACCTCGTCTGAATGTGAAAGTTGCGTGATGAATAAGGAAGACTGAAGAGCAATTGACATCTCCGAATTATAGTGTTGGTGAAGAACTTGGACTGTTAGAAGAATGATCAAATCTGTCTTGGAAGAGGTACAGCCAGAATGCACCTTGGAAGCAAGGATGGTGAGACTTCATCTCATGTACTTTTGACACATTATCAGGAGGGACTAGACTCTGGAAAAGGACATTATCCTTGGTAAAGTAGAGGGTCATTGAGAAAGAGAAAGATCTTCAATAAGACATGATGACACAGTGGCTGCCACAATGGGCTCCAACATAGTGACAATTATGAGGATGGCTTAGGACAGAGCAATGATTTGTTCTGTTATACATAGGGTCACTATGAGTCAGAACTGACTCAATAGCCCCTATCAACAAAAACAACATATTCGTATAATTTTGTAACAAAAGATATTCTTCAACATGCTTTGTCACTGAAAGGAGAATAAAAACCAAAAAGCCAAATCCACTGCCATCTTGTTGAGTCCTACTCATGACACTTCCCATTGTGTTTTCAATGCTGTAAATCTTTACGGATGTAGCTTATCTTTTCTTCCTCCCATAGAGCAACTGGTGGGTTTGAACCACCGACCCTATGATTATCAGCCAAATGCCTTACTCACTAAGCCACCAGAGCTACTTGAAAGGAAAATAGAGGGGACTAAAAGAGACAGAAAACAATCAATTGTTTTTTCCCCATCCCCATAATCCAATGAGGGGAGAAAAATAAAGCAAACAATTGTATGGATGATATTTGCCTCAGACCTCAAAAACAGAGCCCTGGTGGTACAGTGGTTAAAGTGCTTGACTGCTAACTGGAAGGTGGGTGCTGTGAACCCACCACCTGCTCTATAGGAGAATGATGTGGCAGTCTGGGGCTATCTGTAGCAGTATGCTTCCATAAAGATTTACAGGCTTGGAAACCCTGTGGGATAGTTCTACTCTGTCCTATAGGGTGACGATGAGTTGGAATAAACTTGAGGACAGTAGGTTTGCTTTTTATGGTTTTGACATCCAAAAAGTGGGAAAAAAAGTCAGAAACAAATGTCTTTAATTAATTAGCTGCTTTGGCATCAGATAAATAATCCTGAGCTAGGTGACTGTAAGTTAAACTTTGTGACATGTAAACATTGGGAGATTTTCTTTCCTACCTCTGGGTAATAAAATCCTTACTCTAATAAGAGGTAAACTAAGAATATATCACCCCAAAATTCTTACTTTTTATAACTCCCATTCAATAATAATTGTCAGAGAGATATGGTTTAAGTTTATTGAAACAACATATTTTTATCTTGTTATTATTGTTGTACAATAGGGTGTTGAATGCAGATATCCATCACAAATTCTCATAACCAGATTTTAAGACTTGGCTTCCTTTAGGTATATGTGCTTCATGTCTTAATGCAATTTTATTCAGTTTAAGAAGCAATATTTCTTTCAAAACTCCAAAGACCAAAAA
>NW_006921924.1:3286829-3291794 GCF_000298275.1 Orycteropus afer afer
ACGGTTGGTGAAAGGGCTGGAGGGAGGCAGCATGTCTGGCCTTGCAGTAATAGGCCTTGGGTTACTGCTGGTAATCCTGTCTTCCTCTTGTGGGATTAGAGGAGGTCAGAATATGTGGCCTCTTTGCCCTCTTTGCAATTGGTTTTCTATGATTTTAAAACCGTTTGGGATTTAGACTCAGTGTTGTTGTTGTTATGTGCCATCAAGTCAGCCCTGACTCATAGCTACCCCTTCTTGTCTGTGTGTCTGAGGTGGTATCCCTATGGAAGTCAATTGCCCAATCTTCCTTCCGTGGAGTGGCTGGTGGGTATGAACTGCCAGCCTTCTGGTCAACAGTCAAGTGCCTTAGGCATTATGTGACTCATATATTCATGCATACATGAATTTTAAGACATAAAAAATTATGACAAACTTATCTAACTGTAAAAAAGATAGAATTTCATAAGAAAAGCAGATTCCAACTTTAAATAGACAAATACAAAAAAAGTACCAAAGTCCATGTAATACAGCTCAGACAATGTGTTCCATTAAAGTCACTTCACCAAATTTAATACTTTACTCTGTACCCAAAATCTAACATAATCAGTTATGTTTCTTTTCTCAGCCCACCACAGTTAGACGCGATAAGCTGAATCTAGAAACAGGCACACTGTTTTCTGACAACTAACAAGAGGCAGCAGTACTACTAGGGTTGTCTATGCTAATTAAACAAACAGACATCAGGAGTTACTGAGCTTAGGAGCAAATGGTTCTACTCACTTTAGTAGCTTCTGAGGTCATCATTTGTATTACAAGCACAACCTTGACTGTTTATTATAAAAGTTAAATCATGCCCATGAAACTATGTTTTAATGTGGAGAAAAATCATACAACTATATTTGTATAAAAATAAAGCATGCAAATAATGTATCTAACATTAGGGAAAATTCACTCAGGTTAAGCATCTAATCCCTAAAACTGGCATATATCATAGACATATGTGTTTGACAGGTCTCCTCCTACTCATCCACTCTGACAATTGGTACAGAAAAGCAATCATAATTTATTCAACTCACAAAATTGCCCACTTTGGCCTCTCTTTCTCTTCACAAAGTTGTGTCCTCTTTAGCAGTGTGTCGATAAACCCAAATGTCACTTGTGCCACTGCATTCGAAAGGAGAATTTAATTTGTAAAAAAAAAATCATTGATCTGCTTCAAGTCAATAGGTTAGACTGAGCAGACACAGCAGGACACACTCTAACCCCATCCCACTTCCCACTCCAAATATATGGAAATGCTCAATAAAAGATAAGTAAATAAGAGGCAAAACAAGATGACAAAGTGAATGGAAGCTTCCATTTACTTCCTTAGCAAATAACTCTGAATAACAGATAAAAACAAGTACAGACTGAAATCGCAGAACTCCAGACAGCAGCTGACATCTTGTTGCAGTCAGAGTAACTCCAGAAGCAACAGACAGAAGGAGCAGGGACAGGTTAGAAGCTGGGAAACCTACCCACTAACATCACCAGCTGTTGCTCATCACAGCCATTTTGCAACAGGGCTGCTTAACACTTCCAACAGAGAGCACAGCAATGGAGCTAATCTGAGGAAACTGTAGCTCGATGTTTTTAAGGCATTGTAAATTGGCTATGGGAGTTTGTGGGCTGTGAAATTGGGAGGGGGTAAAGGAAGAGCAATGGCAATATGAGAGAGTGCTGTTGAATCTCTCTGAGGCTCAGGATAAATGAGCACTATGACCAAGAGGAGCGCCAAAGGCAGCAGGCCAGGGGAATATTTCAGACTCATGGGATTACACAGAGGGAAATGGCACACAGTGGGACACTGTGGAAGAAGCTGCACAGTGACGCCTGTGAGGGAAGAGAGAGCCCCCCATTGTCATGACAGGAAAGTCAACCTCACCACTCATGTCAACATCTGTGACCAGCTAACCCCCCTCCCACACATGTGTATTGAATTTCAAAAACCAAGCATCCAGAATGCCTGAATCAGCACTGGGAAAAAAAAAAAAAAAAGACTAAGACACTATGAGTGTAATTTAGTAGTTCATAGTAGAAGATACCAAGCCCACTGCTACTGGGTTGATTCTGACTTGTAGTGACCCTGTGGGGTTGGGTAGAGCTGCCCCATGGGGTCCCCAGGGCTAAGTCTGAATCTTTTCCCTGCAGAGAAGCTAGTGGTCTTTTGGTCTTTTGGTTTTCATCCAGGTGCTTGGTTGCTTTGCCACCATGGTGTCCAATCAGACAAAAAATTAGAATATAAAATTTAAAGTTAAAAAAAAGTTAATAAAATGGCCCAAGTTCAACAAAAATTAATAAAGCACACAAAAATCACAAGAGATCAAAGACCACTCAAAAGCAAAGCATGAAGAGGAATTTTCTTGTATGGAGATCAGAATCATGTAAAGAATTGATAGTGGTGTAATGGATTGAATTATGTCCCTCCCCCTTCATATGTGTCAACTTGGCTGGACCATTATTCTCAGTGGTTTGTCAGTTATATCATGATACAGTTTGGCAGTTATGCCATGATGTAATCATCCTCCATAATATGATCTGATGTGATCAACTGATCAGTTTTAAGGAGATTAGGGTGGTATAGAACATCTTTAATCAGGTCATAGCCCTGATTGGATACAAGGGGAGCTTCCTTGGGGTATAGCCTGTGTCATCTTGTATCTTACAAGAGATAAAAGGAGAAATAAGTAAGAAGAGGCAGAGGGAGCTACTACCACCAAGAAAGAAGATCCAGGGGAAGACTTCATCCTTTGGACTCAGGACCCCTGTGCTGAGAACCTCCTAGAGATAGGGAAAGAGAGATGCCAAGCCACATGAAGATACCCAGGAACAGAAGCTCAAAGAGACAAAGATCTTCCTTCAGAGCAGAGAGAGAACACCTTCCCCTAGAGCTGGCAACCTTAATTTGGACTTCTAATCTCCTAAACTGGGAGAGAATAAATTGTTGTTTGCTAAAGCTATACACTTGTGATATCTCTATTATACTTGCACTAGATAACTAAGACAGTGGGTAAATAAGTTTAAAGAAAATATAAAGCAAGCTAGCAAAGATCAGGAAACAAATGGAGGGAAAAATTAGAGGCTCAATGTGGAAATTGAAAACATCAAAACAAACAAAGAGAACTACTGAAATTGAAATAAAACAATTAAATCAGAAAAAAGCAAGAGAAACACTTAGCAATAGAGTTAATCAGGAAAAAAAAGGACAGAATAAATCAAGTAGAAAACAAAATAACTCAAATTATCAAGTCTCAAGAGAAAAGGACAAAGAAAAGTGAACATACCCAAAAGGAAATATGGGATTCAGTTAAGAAATCTAATATTAGAATTATTGAAATCTCAGAGCACCATGACAGGAATAAATGTATAGAAAAAATTTTCCAAGAGATAATCAGAGAGAATGTCCCAAATCTTAATAGAGAACCAAGCCTGCAAATACAAAAGGCTTACATGAACTCCAATTACAAAGGACACAAAAATATAAACTCTGCCCCATATCCTAATAAAATTCTTAAAAACCGAAGACAAGGAGAGAATTCTGAAAGCAGCAAGAGAAAATTACAATATAACATACAAAGGGCTTTTCTACGAGAAGTTCTAGGAATTTGCCAACACCAGACCTACTCTGCAAATATTATTCAATGGAGTACTACAAATGGAAAGGCAAGAGCATTAAAAACAAATCATATCTCTATACAAGGGAAAAAATGAGAGAGAGCAAGATTTACAAAAAAAAAATGCAACAGCAGGGACAATAGTAAGGAGAAAGTATATAATATTTTCAGGGAATAAACTAAAAAATTAAATCCCTCAAACAAAACATCAAGTTTGTAAGAAATAAGTACAAAGTAAACTTATCAAATATAGGTTGCATATTGATAGTCATGCAGACATACCAACAGAAATGGGGGACAGAGGAGCATACCAGGAATAGATTTTTTGTGTTAAGGATGTATGTTAGCTGTCTTTCTTATTTTAAACATTGTTGCGATTATAATGTGTAATGTAACATTTGTGGTAACCAGTAAGAAATCACCAAGAAGAAATACTCAGAAGAAAAGAAGGAAGTTATCAAAAAGGCTTATCATACGCATGCAGCCAAATGCAAACAAAAACAGAAAAATCAGAATGAAAAAAAAAGAAGATAGGATACACTCAAAAAACAAATAGCAAAATGAGTGAAATTAGTGAGCTCGACACATCATTTTCAGTGATAACCTTAAATGTAAATGGTCTAAATGCTACATGCAAAAGTCAGAGAGTGGTAGAATGGATTACAAAAATATGATCCATCTTTTTGCTGTCTATAAGAAACACACCTTAGGTATAGGACACAAACATAATGAAAATAAAAGGATGGAGAAAAATATTCCATGCAAAAAGTAAACAAAAAAGAGTAAGGGTGGCCACACTGATATCAGATAAAATAGACTTTAAATTAACATTGATTACAAGAGATAAAGAAGGTCATTACATAATAAGAGGATCAATCCAGCAAGAAGACATGACAATTATAAATATATATGTAACTAACAGCAATGCACCAAAACACATGGAGCAAATACTGACAAATATTAAACAGGAAATAGACAACTCCACAATAGTAGTAGGGGACTTCAACATAGCACTTTAAATTATAGACAGAAGATCTAAAAAGAAGATCACTAAGGACGCTGAGGAGTTAAATAAAACCATAATTCAGTTGGACCAAAGGGACATATATCAAAAACTCCACCCAGCATCAGAACAATGCGCATTCTTCTCCAGTACACATGGATCATTTTCCAGAATAGACCATATGCAAGGACACAAAACAAGTCTCAACAAATTTTAAAAAGACAGAAATCACATGAAGTTTCTCCTCTGACCATAATGGTATGAAGCTAGAAATCAACAACAGGAAAAAATAACAAATATGTGGAAACTAAATAATACACTACTAAAAAA
>NW_006921924.1:3292283-3293504 GCF_000298275.1 Orycteropus afer afer
CTATATAAGGTATGTTGTTGTTGTTGTTGTTGTTATGTGCCGTCGAGTCTGAAACCAAGAAATTGATTCACAACCAGAAAATCGTGACAGTAAAAAGAATAGGCAAGCACAAAAGTGCTTTGAAAGTTTATGTTCTCAGAGCAGAGCACATGAAATGGTCACAGGAATGAACCGAAAGATTCATTATTATGTATTATGTAATACAGGAATTCTATTTGTAGACATACATTCTTGGAAAACTTGCTCCTGTGCATCAAGAGACATGTATGACAAAGTTTAATACTGCATTTTTGGAAAAGCAAAAACTGGTAAACAAGATGTTAGTCATTGGAGGAACAACTGAATAAATTGTAGTGCAGGGTAGCCCCCATCTTATAACAATTTTCCCCTCAAGACAAATCCATAGTAAGTCAGTTCTGGTGTAAGTCTCTTTTGTTTTTAAGTTTTCTTTATTATTGCCTTTTATTATCGGTGTCTATAAATATGATCTTTATTTGCCTTTGGGTGTTGGCATGAGAATGATAACATCAGCAAATTTCGAGCTGCAACACTGTCTGCAGCACATCGTAACTCCAATATGTCTGAAGTCGGAAACTACCTGTATATTCAAGAAGCCTTGGTGACACAAACGTTTAAGCATGTGACTATTAACTGAAAGGTGGGTTATTTGAACCCACTCAGCAAGCAGCTCTGAGAAATACCCAGCAATCTGCTTCTGTAAAGATTACAGCCTAGCAAACTCCATGGAGCAGTTCTACTCGGTCGTATGGAGTTGTCATGAGTCAAAATGTGCTCATGGCACCTAAAAAGACAAAACTAAAAAAAAAAAAAAACCCAACCCACTGCCATGGAGTTGATTCTGATTCAATAGTGATCCCCGCTGGGTTTCCAAGATAGTAAATCTTTATGGAAGTAGATTGCTCAGTCTTCCTTCCACAGGGTGGCTGTTGGGTTTGAACCACCAGCCTTCGAGTTAGCAGTCAGATGTGCTAGGCACTGTGCTATCAGAGCTCCTTCTAAAAACACAACCAACCTGTATATTTGAACAATGGTATAGCATTTAGAAGTTAATATGTACACTTATAATTTGATCCTATTTTTTCTATGGAGATTTCCAATAAAAGGGTAATTATAATATTGAGGAACTCAATTTCTTTGTATTAATATGGGTAAATCTCAAAACCAATATTGAGTGAAAACATTTGGAGATCAATATAGTGT
>NW_006921924.1:3293958-3307059 GCF_000298275.1 Orycteropus afer afer
TATATTCACCATTTTTTTCTCTCTCTCTCTTTATTTAGTGACAATATTTGAGTTTTCCTTCTGTACCAGGTTTCCATCTTACACAAGTTCTAACTTTGGCAGGTCTTACCGTATTGTTTATCAATGGGTGTGTGTGTGTATGTGTGTGTATCCTAGTCATGATATTGATAACATAGGAGAGGGAATGCATATGGAACTATGAGGAGACTCAGCTTCATCTGCAATAATCTATTGTTTTCATAACAGAAAATACCTGAAACAAGATCACAAATGTAAAACCCCAAACACCAAACTGATTACCATCGAGTTTCCACAGTAATAAATCTTCACGGAAGTAGATTGCCCCATTTTCCTTCCAAGGAGCAGCTGGTATGTTTGAACCACCAATCTTCTGTTTAGGAATCAAATGCCTTAGGCAGATCACAAACATAGCATTTATTAATTCTGGTTGGAAGGTAAATGGGATTTTGTTAGTTTATTACTGGAATTTTTCTGTTTTATAAATCTGTGGAAAATTCAATTGAAACAGCAACTCAGGCATTCTTCTTACAACTTCATAATTTGTAATAAGGCCATTAAATTGAGCCCCACCACTTCAATTAACCATATTTACTAGTATATTTGGCTATGCTACACTTATTTGAGAAAGAGGTTATGTCAGATAAAACCATAGTGATATCAAAAAATTACTTAAAATGAAACAAAATACTTCCAACAGAATGTATTGGAATTCAATCAACATTCAGCCCATTTTTCTATAAATCTGCAATTTTGGATCTTAATTAATTCTTTCATAATGACACACATCTTTATAGATCCCAATGTTGTTGTTGTTGTTATGTACCGTCGAGTCACACCTGACTCATAGTGACCCCTCCTTGAGTTTCCAAGGCAGTATCACTACGGAAGTAGATTGCCCCATCTTCCTTCTGAGGAGTGGCTGATGGGTTTGAACCGCCAGCCTTCTGGTTAGCAGTCAAGTGCCTTAGCCACTATGCTACCAGAGCTCCCATAGGTCCCAATAATGTAACATAAATCTACCCTATTTAATAAAGAAAATAAACTGAACTGAAACATTTTCCACATCAGGGTGAATTAAAAAACAGAGTAGTTTAGGACTTTTCCCAGTTCATTAGAAATTTCAATTATCCAGAACACCCCCATACCCTAAGCACTATAATCTTGAATGTAGATTTAATAGTTGGATATAAGTCTGCAGGGGGTGTATGTTTAAGCTTGTGCAAGCATTCTGGAGGCATTCATTTCCATATGAATAATTAATATGCTAATTATAAATGGGTCATTTATTCATAGAAGTCAGATCCACAGTCCTTCTACTTGGTAACAATTTGCTAGTCATGAGTTTAAGTTCCTTAATGTTCTGGAAAGTACTAAAACTCTATTTCATTAAGAATTGCATTTAATTCAGAGTTTGCACAAACCCAGATGTTCTTCTAACTCACTTTGTTTGCATGCATATTTTCCACACTTTATTCAGATACAAGTATTGCTTTAGATCCTGTTCTATAATATGGCATTTCCAAAATCATCCATGCTTTATGATATTAAAAAGAAAAAAAACATTTCATTATCAGATCTAGTCCTGTAAATCAGTGGTCCCCAGTCTTTTAGATTTCACTAAGCTGTGAATTTATTTTTCAAGGGGAAAAAAAAAAAGATGATCAAAATTATATTGCCAATTTTTTTTGGCCAAGCAAGAACATTAAAGAAACATATTGACTATCACAGTAATTCCAGAAAAGAGAGGGTATTTTAACATCAGAAGAATAGGAAGGACACAACTTCAGACCGAAGCAAAACACTTCAAATGGAATGATTTTAACTTTATGTAAAACTTAGTACATTGTCCTTGCTCTTCTATGAGTTTTCCCAGGCTTATCAGATAATTCTGCAGAAATTAAGGACTATGTTGGATAATATCTCATATGTGAAGCTTTCACTTCTCATTTTCCCCTCATATGTTTCTGCATATGGAATGTTTTTAGAAAGTATATAGCCTGGAAATGAATGATTGGGCATGAAGAAATCTCACTAAGGGTATTGGCAAGGGGACATGATATAGCTGATCTATAAAGGATATACTCACTGTAAAATATCTAGAGGTCAATATTTCTGTTATCCTCATTGCTCCTTATTAGGAAGCCAACATCTAGCTTCATTATCTACTTATCCCCAGACACACCTAAAAGATACAGTAAAGGCTTGGTAAAGCCAACCACCTTCCTGCCTGTAACTCTTGGTCTTCCTTTTAAGAGCACAAACATTTGTTATCCATATACTAGTCACAAAATGCACAATGTTCTTATGCAGGTAATAAACACTATTGATTCCATAATGTCTTTTTTTAATTTCACACTAAATTAAAAATTTTATGTTAACACACAAAATGGCTTATATTGTTATTTTATATGAATCAATAAATAGTTATATATTTTTTCAATTTTAATTTATAATACAATAAATACCTATACATATAACCCACATAAACAAAGCATCTTTGGAGTTCTTGGTAACTTTGAAGAATGTACACAAGCAATGAGACCAAGAAGTTTGAGAATCACTGTCTTAATGATCACAGGACAATTATCAAAACTGCTTAGTTAATAAATAATACAACATTATTATCACAACTACAGGACTCAATCTGTTCCAAAAACTCTTTTATAGCAAATAAAATCCTTAATGATGTGCCGTGTTCAGTGGTTGTTATGGATGAAATTGTGTCCCCAAAAATACATGTTGTAAACCCTAACCCCCATGTCTGTGATTATAATCCTATTCGGGAACATGTTGCCTTTATTACATTAAATAGGTGATATTTAGTGTAGGTTGTGTTTCAAGGAAATCCATATTGATATTAGAAAAGAGCAGATGAAGGAAGCAAGCAGAGGTGGGGGAAGATAGATGACCCCCACAGGAAGATCACCACAGAACTAGGGAACAAAGAACTTCCCCCAGAACTGACAGAGGGAACGTCTCTGAATTCGGACTTCTAGCCTCCTAAACTGTGGGAAAATAAATGTCTGCTTGTTAAAGCCACCTATAGTGGTATTTCTGTTATGGCAGCAGTAGCTAAATAACAGTGGTCATGCTTTTTTAGTCTACTGTAATCAGGAACAACTTCTCTTTGTGCATGTGTATTTCATGACGTTGGTATTTCTGAGGCACACATACACCAGTGATCTTCTAGAATGTACCACAGAATGGTATTGAAGTTCTGTGCTTTTGCCAGGAAGCCTACAAGAGCCATACTGTGCCCTTCAGTGTATTGTACGTAGTAGGAGACACATGATGTTGATCACTTAGGTAAAGATGGACTCGGCCAGGTTTCTCCATTGAAAAGTGACTCTTTTTATGTCCTCTCACAATATGTGCTGGAATTGTAACCCTTATAATCTGTGGCTGTAATACTTCTTGGAATAGGGTTTTATTTCTTATGTTAACTGAACCACACTCCAATAAAGCGTGTTCTAAATCTAATCCCTTCTGAATAATGAGAAGAGCAAATTAGACCCAGAGGCATATGTGCAGATGTGGGCACATACACTGGAAAGTCAGATACTATGTGAGGATAGCCAAGGAACCAAAGAATGCTTGAGGAATGCCCAAAGCTACTAACGGGAAAGGAATCAACATCCTGATTTGGACTTTTAGCCTCCAGAAGTGTGAGGAAATATATTTCTCTTTTTTCTTTTAGTAAATATGTTTCTGTTCATCTACTTGTGCTATGTCTGTAACAGCAGCACTAGGTACCCAAGACAGTAATTAAGTACATACTGCGAGGAGGTCCTCTGAGACTTTGTAAATAGCCTGTTACTCAAACTATCCCTGGCAAGGTTTAACAGGCATTTGTAATTCTTACCTGAATCAACGATTCTTCTTATGGTTGTTAAATGCTGATTTAAATGGTTAAATGGTACTGTTAAATGGCATTCCACCATCTCTGTTATTGTTTTTAATAATCTCAGGTAAGAACTGCATCATTAAAAAGCACCTGGGCTAGTGGGGAGAAGGATTTAAAGGCATCAATGCATTGCCAAGATAATGGGGAAGTGCCAGGCCAAGTTCTGGAACTGCTAAGCCATTCATTTGGGTTCAGATGGTCTTCGGCTGGTAGATGAGAAGCAAACCAATTCTCTTTAAGAGAAACAACCTCCATTCTTGGCCTTGTGGAATCTCTACAAATACTTTTTCAAGGTACCTGAGAAGCTAGCACACCTTTAAAGATTTGAGCTTTATTTATTTATTTTTTCACGGCCAATGATCTGCCTTTGAGGAACATTTTGCCCTTTGAGATGTATGCAGTCTACAGCCAAGCCAAGGGGCAGGTGTTGCCCACAGGTGCCCCATTCTATGGGGTCAGAAGGGGGAGACCCAGGAAGGCTCTACTGGCTCAAGTTGTGTTTCTGGAAAAGACATGAGATGTCCCTTTAAAACCCTGGCCTATGCAGTCCAATGTGGACCATGTCCACACCCTGGTCTCCCTGAGCCTCAGTGTTTTGGCCTGGGGGTGGTGGTGTGTGTGAATCTGGATGGGGACTCACACTGAATTTTTAATTCCATACTGAATGAAGAGATTGAATTAACTAAGTCCTTTCAGGATTTTCCTTGCCCTTAAGAAATATGTGTTTTAAACCAATCATTGTCTCTCTCCCTCCCTCTCTCTCTTTCTCTCTCTCTCTCTCTCTCTCTCTCTCTTTCTCTCTCTCTCTCTCTTTTTAATCCCCCTAGACAGACATAAAGAGATAAGCAGAACACATCTGGAATTATGTGAGCCATCTTGGAAGCTCATAAGTCCTGATTTATTTGTCCCATAATTGGAAAATTATCAAGTAGCGTTTGAAATCAAAGCACAGTCTGTGTGCATGCCAAAGGATCATGGATTTATTTGGAATTTAATTTAAACCCATTGCCATCAAGTTGATTCCAACTCATACCAACCCTATAGGGCAGAGTAAAATTGCCCCATAGGCTTTCCAAGGCTGTAATCTTTACAAGGCAGACTGCCACATATTACTCACACAGAGTTGCTGGTGGATTTCAACTGGCAACCTTTGAATTAGCAGCTGAACACTTAACCACTACACACCAGGAAACTCATTAAGGATCCAGCTAAATATTCTCAAAGCGACCCCTCCCTTCTTATTTACTAACAGCCATGGGCTCTGCAGTCCAGAATTCTGCACAAAAGATGTAATAAAGAAAGCAATACTTGTCCTTCATGATGTCAAAGGCTAGAAATTTTCCCCCAATAATTCCTAGTTTGCCTGAATAACTACCATCCAAAAGTAGATCTGAATTTATATTGAATCAATTGATCTTTCTTATTTTCCCTACCATTCAGAGTAGTGAACACTATATATTTTCTTGTTTGTGTCAAGAAAGAAGTGTTCTATTTGAATTGCTTCAAATTTTGATTTTTTTAAGCATCAAAGTTTCATTCTAATTATAGTAATGCCTGATACCTACTTCTTTCCCACCCACTTGATTTCCAAGCATTGCACTACATACTTCACTTTCACTCTCTCTAATCTTCACAATGGTGACTGATTAAGTGCTTATATAAATCATCTCATTCAATATATATCTCAGTACTCTGAGGTGACTAGTACTGTAATTTCTACTGTAACTACTGTAATGAGGAAACAGGTTCAGAGAGGTAAGTAACATACTCAGCATCATATAAATACTAAGTAGAGGAGTCAATATTAGAATTCTAGTCTGTCTGAAGCCAAAGTTGGGGGTCTTCCCACTACCTACCTTACAATCACATGATACATGGCAAAAAAGCACTGAATAGGAGCCAGAAGGCACGGTATGTATTCGAACCTACCGCTCATGGGCTGAAAGGAAAGAATACCAGAAAGATGTTTACTTGTGTTTTATTGACTATGCAAAAACATTCAACCATGTGGATTGTAACAAACTATGAGTAACATTGCAAGAATGGGAATTCCAGAACACTTTAATTGTGCTCATGAGGAACCTGTACACAGACCAAGAGGCAGTTATTTGAACAGAACAAGGGGATATTGCATGGTTTAAAATCAGGAAGGGTATGCATCGGGGTTGTATCCTTTCACTATGCTTATTTAATCTGTATGCTGAGCAAATAACCTGAGAAACTGGACTATCTGAAGAAGAACAAGGCATCAGGATTAGAGGAAGACTCATAAATAACCTTCAATATGCCGATGACACAACCTTGCTTGCTGAAAGTGAAGATGACTTGAAACACTTATTGATAAGATCAAAGACTACATTCTTCGGTATGGATCACATCTCAACATAAAAGAAAACAAAAATCCTCACAGCTGGACCAATAAACAACACCATGATCAATGGAGAAAAGTTTGACGTTGTCAGGGATTTCATTTTACTTGGATCCACACTCGACACCCATGGAAGCATCAGTCAAGAAATCAGATGTGGTATTGCACCTGACAAACCCTCTGTAAAGGGACTCTTTAAAGGTGTTAAGGAACAAAGATGTCACTTTGAAGACAAAGTTGTGCTTGATACAAGCCATGAATTTTAAATCACCTCATATGCATGTGAAACCTGGACAATAGATAAGGAAGAGCAAAGAAGAGTTGATGCCTTTGAATTATGGTGTTAGTGAAGAATACTGAAAATACCATGGACTTTTAGAAGAATGAAAAAATCTGTCCTGGAAGAAGTACAGCCAGACTGCTCTTTGGAAGGAGAATGGCAAGATTTTGTCTCACCTATCTTGATCATGTTGTTAGAAGGGACCTTTCCTGGGAAAAGGATATCACGGTTTGCAAAGTAGAGGGCCAGTGAAAAAGGAGGAAGACCCTCAACAAGATGGATTGACACAGTGGCTGCAATGGTGGGCTCAAGTACAGCAAAGAGTGTGAGGATGGCGCAGGACTGGGCAGTGCTTCATTTTGTTGCACGTAGGGTCAGTATGAGCCGGATCCAACTGAATGGCACCTAAAAACAACAATTTCCGTATCTCTTCCAGCTTGTTGTAGCTCCAGGTGTTCCTTTGCTTGCAGCATCATAACTCATTTCTGCCTGTCTTCACATGGCTGTCTTCCCTCTGTGTCTATTTGTCTCTCTTTCTTCTCCTCTTTTTTTAAGGATACCAGTCATACTGGACTAGGGCCCACTCTACCCCAGTATGACCTTATTTTAACTAATTATATCTGCAAAGTTCCTATTTCCAAATAAGGTCACATTCACAGGTAGCGGGGGTTAAGACTTCAACATACTTTTTTGAGGGACATAATTCAGTCCATAACATAGGGCTTAAATAGAATACAATTTTAAGTAACAAGATTACACAGATAATTTCCTCTTTGATCTTGCTGAGTTCCATTCATGCTATGATTTTTCTTTTATTATAGACTGAATACTAAGTGCATTACTTTTGTTATTACATTTAATCTTCACAATAACTCTACAAGATAGATGCCATTATTATTCTTATTCTACAGTTAAAGAAATTGAGGCTCAGAGTATTATCAGGAAATATCTTTGTGCAGGAGAAAAGCATTGAAATAAAAGTACCAAGACCCAAGCTCAAGCCCTATTTACTACTTTAACTTGAACAAGTTATATCCCTATCTCAGCCTTCTCATTTATAAAATGAAGGTGCTGGACCAAATTGTCTCTGGTTTCTCTTCCAGTCCTAAAATTATAATTAATTACTCTGTTTTTACTGGAATCAGAGTATATCAAATAATTTATATGATATTTTTGTTAAATCACATTCTTCCTAACTCTATTTCAAACTAGTATATAAAAACTACTTAGATAAAAGCTCCAAATTTTCTATTTAGAAATGAGCACAGACACAGTCTTTATGAAGGGTGTTTTGAATTACAGAATTCAGATATTATTTATATTCAATAGATTGAAGTTATCTTTAGCAGTCTATAATCCATGTACCCATATGAACTGCAAATAGACCAACACTGAAATGCCCACATTACCTTGGAGTAATGGCTCCCAACCATTTTTAGTAAAAAAGAAAAGGGTCATACAAAACCACTCACTACCAACAATGACATACCCCTACCAGGCAATTATTAAAAAATAACATTCAAACAAACCAATGAGGATTATCATTACCAAAATTTCACCCATGTCATAGCAATATGGTTATAACTATATAAAAATAATAATACTTCATGAGACCAATCAATTAGACCCAAGTGTCTCAAACTTCAATGTGCATAGACATCACCTGAGGATCTTGTTAAACTGCTGGTTTGGACTCAGTAGATCCACCTGGGTCGGGGCCTAAGGATTAACATTTGTAACAAGTTCCTGGTTGATACAAATGCTTCTGGACCATGGACCAAACTTTGAGTAGCATGGAGTTAAGATAACTTTTGTGACCAACACTGAAAAACTGTATTTCTGGAGTGAAATCTAATGTAGACTGGGTGTTGACCAAACTGAGAAAAGGGAAAATCACTTTCATTTCTCCTCCATTTATCATTTCCACAACACTCTTGCACTCCCTGGTATCTGAAATTTGATCGGTGTTATCTTCTAAGAGCCCATTTCCAGGCACCACAAATTTTGGCTTAGCCCATCCTATATCTATACCCACATTTTTTTTTATGAATAGATATATGTAAACAATACAAAAGTTAAATCACTTTAAAAACAGATCAAGAGTATTCTTGTTTTAATATTTTGTATAAGTGGATTTTGATTATACCCTTTTTTTGTGCCTCCTTATAGATTTTATGATCTACTTATAAAGTTTCAGTGCACTTATTGCTTTTTAAAGATTCTACTAAAAATAATTCCTCTGTGAAATTATTTTGCCCCTCTCCATGATAGATTCCATTGTTTACAAGTGTTGCATTAAATTAATTCATTTAAATAGAAATAAAATAGATGTGAACTGGAAATCCCCAGAACTATGGGTCCACTCATACTAAGCTCTAGTTTTAGGCATAATTAATTTGTGTTAAAGATCACTTGCAAACCATTATCTAATTGTTCTTGGCAACATTGACTTCAACTCTCTATATAAGTTTCAAAGTCTAACATTAGTTAACTTATTATAAAGACAAAGGCTTTGCTCATTTGCCTGGATTTTGTGCAAATTTTCTGACATTAAGGAGATCCATAACCCCAAGACCCTGCATAACAATTTTTCTTTCAAGTCAAAAACTGTTGTATAGGTTGTAGAACAGACGCTAACACACAGTATTTGAGGAAATTTAAAGACCTTTAGCTAGTCACCATGCTTCCTCAAAGTGATAGAACACTGAGCTATCATGTCAGAGGGCTCTTGTTTGGTTCACTAATGCTGGAGAAGGTGTTAGTTAAAGAAGAAAACAATTAACACTTTTGAAGCAGAGTGAAAAAGACTGAACAAAAGGAAATTGCACAAAACTATAACACAGACATATATAGTACAGGGAGAGACAGCAACTATGGGGAATAATTTGCAGTTTTATTCAGGCTAGGTCAATTACATACTGCACAGTTCTTGATTATCTGTGTACATAGAAGCTTAGAGTCACACGCAGTTTCCTGCTCTTGTAAACATGATCATACACAAAGGATGTTAAGTTCAATGGTTTTTTGCTAAAGAGAAGTAATGATTTCTTCTGATTATGTTGCTGAGAAGCTTCCAACCTAAATGTCACCTCTGGTGATATGTGTGTTTGGAGCTATTCAGTGTTCTGTATTTGAAATCACAGGAGATGATTGTCCCTACAGAGCTTTGTGAGTGAATAAACAAATACAAAGATGCTGATATAAAGCTGATAAGCTGTCTAGACTCCCTTCTTTCTTGTAAAGATTGATATTTGAAAAGAAATTAATGGAACCAATCATCCCTGTTTTTGACTCAAAAGGCAAACACACAAGGTGACATATTTCCAACCCATGGCATGAGTAGTAAAGAGTTAGGCACAAATGTATTGCACTACATTCGTTAAGGGAACAACTTGTTCTGTCATACACATCAAGGAAAGTGGGCAGAGACTCTTTATTCTGCTGTGATTTGAGAAGTATTTGAAAGTTGTTGAAGAACAGAGTGTTTCAAGGCACCAGCAAACAGTACTCTCAAGAATAATCATTTAAAAATCGAACTCAGCTTACATACACACAGAAATTTCATTTATTTGTTTAGATATCCACATAACCATGAGTTTTTAAAAAAGAATACATATAAATGTCACACGTATAGTACTTTCTCTTAAAACCCATTTTCAGCACTTTTGACAAGAAAATACCACAATGTGTTAGCCAAACTAAATCATTTATTGCTGAATAATTCTGAATATATAACATGAGAAAAGGACTTTCTGAAGAGAAATCAGAATCTGCTCCAAGCTCACTTGAATATTCTGGAAGAAATTAAGATACATGTTAGAATGATATGATCAGAAAACCCATCAGGTGAGAACATATTTGTGCCT
Organism: Orycteropus afer afer; assembly: GCF_000298275.1. Taxonomy (NCBI): domain Eukaryota; kingdom Metazoa; phylum Chordata; class Mammalia; order Tubulidentata; family Orycteropodidae; genus Orycteropus; species Orycteropus afer. The sequence goes on from NW_006921924.1 coordinate 3,304,398, forward strand.
TGAAAATGCTTTTGCCCTTGCAAGACAGATTGTGATGTGATCTTGAAGCACTTGATGATAATAGAAGACAAACTATTTTCAATGAGTCCACAGGATGTCACACACATGTATATGACACCTATTTATTGACTGAAAATACTTTGAATGGCCTCAAAAAACAAAGACAATGTTTATTTCAACCATCATTTCACACTAAGCCATGTAAAGAATACATAGATCATTGTACTCTCTTCTATGTGTGGTACACACCAAATCTCCACCTAAACAGTAGTGGTTATAACAAATATAAATACCACTGTAATATCTTCTTCAATGTCCTTTCAAGTTCATATTTAATTATTCATCAGGAAATTCTTTCTATATTAAAATGAGTAACTTCAGCAGTTAAGATATCTTTATGAAAAAATTATCTAAAAATAACCCATGCAATTTAGAGATTTGGTGGGTCTTCGATGTAGTCTTACTTTCTGACAAAGACCATATTGGCTCCCTTCAAGACAGTTCAAAACACAAATGATAGCCACCTGGCTTTTTATCATGCACATAGTTGAATGCTGGCAAGAAGATATGGAAATAAAAAGCTTTTAAATTGTAGGAAGTATGTTACTAAAGGACTGGAGACATTTCATAAAATTGGCATGGATCTTAACAGCCAGTAAGGAACAGCTAAACTCAAGCAATGGGCTCTGATGACAAATACGTTTCTGGCCTATGGTGTTTAAAACAACAACAACAAACTGTAATAAGTGGAAGATGAAAGACAGATAATAACAAATCTCCAACACAGTCAATATTAAAAGTGTCTTTTTTTATCTCCTTTAGAATTTGGGGGACTTCTACACCATATAATAATGACAAGGAATAAAATTTTGCATCTGTATAGTTATAATTGGGAGCTCTGGTAGCATAGTGGCTAAGACACTTGCCTGCTAACCAGACGGCTGGCGGTTCAAACCCACCAGCCACTCCTCGGAAGGAAGGTTGGGCAATCCTACTTCCGTAGTGATACTGCCTCGGAAACCCAAGGAGGGGTCGCTATGAGTCGGGGCCGACTCGACGGCACATAACAACAACAACAACAGTTTGTGTATAAAACACACACACACACACATAAAGAGATTGTTTGCAGGGCAATGAGTTTATGCTAATGGTGGTGGAATATTTTGGAAAAAGATAGCAATAATGGTGGCAAAGAAAAAAAAGATTGTTTATTTTAAGGGATTAGCTCCTGTGATTGTAGGGGATGACAAATCTGAAATCTGTAGGGTGGGCAGGCTGGAAACTCAAGCAAGATTTTAAGCTGCAGTCTTGAGGCAGAATTTTTTTGTTTTTCCCTAGAAAACTTCAATTTTCGTTCTTACTATCTTCCACTGATGGGATGACATCCACCCACATTATTGAGGATGATCTCCTTTAAAGTCAACTGATTGTGTATGTCAACCACATCTACAAAACACCTTCATGCCAATACCTAGGTTAGTATTTTAAATAACTGGGTACTATAGCCTGGGAGGGAGCTCTGGTAGCATAGTGGCTAAGACACTTGCCTGCTAACCAGACAGCTGGCGGTTCAAACCCACCAGCCACTCCTCGGAAGGAAGGTTGGGCAATCCTACTTCCTTAGTGATACTGCCTTGAAAACCCAAGGAGGGGTCGCTACGAGTCGGGTTTGACTCGACGGCACATAACAACAACAACAACAACATTGCCTAGGTGAAGGAGCTCTGATAGTACACTGCCTAAGGCATCTGACTGCCAACCAGATGGTTGGTGGTTCAAACCCACCAGACATTCCGCAGAATCAACATTGGGCAATCTACTTCTGTAAAGATTTACTGTCTTGGAAACCCAATGGGGGCTGCTATGAGTTGGAATCGAGTCGATAGCAATCGGCTTATTTTTTTGTTGTTGTTGTTTTATAGCCTAGTTGAGTAGACACTTAGCACTAACCATCATAAACCCTATTTTTTCATTAAAATGATAATGAACTCAATCTTTTTGACCAAGCAAGGACATTAATACCTTATATGTAAGGCAAAGCATTAGAAATAGTAACTGGCTAACAGGATCTTTAAAACTCCAAAAAGAAAAGGAAAAAACTGAGTATTTATATGAAAAAACAAATTCACTTCAAGGAAGCTAAACCGGAAGAGTAAAATTTTGCCTAAATAGATTAATAAAGGGAATGCATTCAGTGAAATCATTTATTTTTGTCCCTTACACCCAACTTCAAGAATACCTCATGAATTATGCCATTTAAAACTGTAAATTACAGTACATTGTATATAGTATGAGTTCAGATCTTCTTGATTTGCTTACTGATTCAATCAACCATCAATTTTCAGTGCAACACACAGGCATCTCTTAAATATAATATGTAATGCTGATTTATCATAATGTCATTTTTCTCAAATAGTTTTCATTAATGTTTACATATATACATGTGTGTGTATATATAAAACATGTGTGTGTGTGTATGTGTGTGTGGAGGGGGGGCTCTAGTAATGCAATGGTTAAGTGGCACTTAGGTGCTAACTGAAAGTTTGGTGGTTTGAATATACCTAGCATCTTCACAGAAGAAAGAACTGGCAATCTGCTCCTGTCAAGATTACATCCTAGAACACCCTACGGGCAGTTCTATTCTGTCACCTGGGCTTGCTAC
>NW_006921924.1:3307398-3318729 GCF_000298275.1 Orycteropus afer afer
GGGTTTGAACCGCCAGCCTTCTGGTTAGCAGTCAAGTGCCTTAGGCAATATGCTACCAGAGCTCCTTCGATTTATTTAGTAGATGTTTATTGAGCCTTACACTGTTCTACATACTGGGGTTAAAACTATCAACAAACTCATTAAAAAAAAAAAAAGATCTACCTTTCACTAGGAGAGATAATCTTTAAAAAAGTAAAATAGTGATAAAGTTTATAAGAAAAACCAAAAAAAAATACAGAGAATAAGTCTATTTTGAGTACTCCTCAATAAGGTGAGAGCTGAGGGAATTTGAAATTTGAGAGAGCTAGACACACAGCTCTCTGGAGGAAGGGCATTACAACACAGCCCATTACTGGAAAAAGACAAAGAAGGGTTTCCTTGGGAAGGGCACCTCACTTTGTAGATTAGCGGGGTGGGGAGGAAAGGGAAGGGATTAATTTTGGGCTAGTTGGGGGCCACACACTGACGTGGGTAAGGGGAGGGATGGTATAGGAAGAGTCTGTGACCACCATTATAATGTTAGGAAAAGGGAGGACACTGAATTGTGCACATAAGACACAGATGACAGATGCTAATACCAACCAGTATATCCACAATACTGCATTACCATTAACACCAAACACCAGGCTACAGAGAAACACATAAACATCTGAAAAGATCAGATGGGAGTCAGTGAACAGGAGTATACTCTAGACCAAGGATAGATTCAGCAGAGGCTAATCTTGCACAGATACCAGTGATGCAAAATACCTACAATCCTTACAGAAACAATAGAAAACAGACACAGAGTAATCCCTCACAGACAACCAGACACTATAGGTGTTGTTGTTATGTGCCGTCGAGTCAGACCCGACTCATAGCAACCCCTCCTTGGGTTTCTGAGGCAGTATCACTATGGAAGTAGATCACCCAACCTTCCTTCCGAGGAGTGGGTGGTAGGTTTGATCTGCCAGTCTTCTGGTTAGCAGTCAAGTACTTTAGGCACTATGCTACCAGAGCTCCTGACACTATAGGAGAGAGATCCAATAGATCTACCAGCTTAGGACCATAGTGCTGGGGGACACTAGACTTAATTGGCACATCCTACACTGTTGAGTAGAGACTGGGGTCTTAAAAGCTTTTAAGCAGCCATCTAAGATGCAGCTAATGGTCTCTTGTCATCAGAAGCAAAGAAGAGTGCAAAAAAACAAGGGCATTTGGAAGCAATCAGCCCTAGGACACGATGGCCCTTGAGACCAGAAGAACTAGATGATGCCTGGCTACCAATGCCAAACACTCAGGAAAGAATCAAATCTGGAGATCCTGGATAGAGTGGGAGGGAAAACATATAACAAAATCCCAAAACTCAATAATGAGCAGAATTACTGATCGGATGGAGTCTGGTGAGACCCCCAGGACTATGGCACTGAGATACATTCTGGGCCTGGAATAAAACTCACTCCCAGGGGTTGGCTCTCAGCCCAATAGTAAATAAGACGTACACTTAGACCATTCAACCCAGAGTGATGCACCCACATACTCTATGGAGATGCATCCCTTGGAGCAATCGACCATGGGGCACCAGAGGGGCGACATTTGCATGGAGGAAATGTAGAACACCCAGGAGTGCATAACTATGAGGGGCACAGGGGAAGGGGAGTTACTGGGCAGGGAGGGGAGGAGATTGGGTTGGGGTGAGGATGGTAAATGGGGAGTGAAACTAAATGTACATGTAATGTTGAATTGCAAACTCTGCTCTGTAAACTTGCACCTAAAGCACAATTAAAAAAAAAAATTAGAGTTGTCAACAACAAGATGAGATGATATTTTAAAACCATACAAGTGCATGTAATCACCTAGGGAATGAAGGAAAAGAGGCTCCAGACTTGAGGAAGACACACCATTCTCTCTCTCTCTCTTCCCTGAATGCTCTCATACATGCTCAGGAATGAGGATGAGTGCAGGCTGTATAATTGGCCAGTAAGTGTTCTAAACTGCATACTACCAACATGGTTCTATCTCACTAATCTGAGTTGAGTGCATTCCATCATGTATATTTTTTTTACTACACTCTTTTCGCTTTCTTCATTTATTTTGGGTTCTGGTCAACCATTTTGATAAAAAAAAAAAAAAAAAAAGGTTAAAGTAATAGTATTGGGCTTGCCCAAAAGGAAAAAAAAAATATCAAGCTGGTTGTTAAAATATGGGCTTTATGTTGTTTACAGATATCTTCAAGAAAATTATAGAGACAACAGGGTAAAAAACAGCAAGCAAACATTAAGAAATGCATTAAAAACACTGAAACTTGGTAAGACTGACCAAAATGATGTGAAGGGGACTGGAAGAAACCATGGCCAGAGACATTTCATGACTTCAAAGAAATTAAAGAGTGATTTCAAGAGATAAAAGCAGGATTGTTATTGTAATAATTCTGGACACTTCTCCATGGGGACTGGACTGAAAGGCTCTGACTGACTCAGTTAGGGCTCTTCTTTTCAGGAATGCAATCCCCTCAAATACCTATGTACTCTTTTAGCTCTTGGTTGATCGTAAAGCAATCTTTTCAAAGGAACGCTTCCTATTCTTAAAGGACATCATCTTTTCTAGTCCAAGCGTGTTTTGTCTTTCATGTTAGAATTTACTTTAAATTAATCTCCAACAGGGGTAAGATCTTACAGTTTATCTAGCCCGAACTCATTATTTTAGAGATGATAAAACTGAGGTCTGTTGTTGGTGTGTGCTGTTGAGTTGGTTTCAACTCATAAGGGGCTCTGTGGTACAACAGTGAAGCAGTCAGATGCTAACCCAAAAGTCGGAGGTTCAAATCCAGCTAATAGCTCTGCAGGAGAAAGATCTGGCCATCTTCACCTCCAAAGGATTACAGCCCAGAAAACCCTATGGGGCAGTTCTACTCTGTTACATGTGGTCACTATGAACTAAGGTCTAGAGAGGGGCAATACTTGCTTAAGGTCACTACATTGTATGAGTGACAGCTCTTGCACTTAAACTTGAGTCTCCAGGCTTCCACTGAATGTTGAAAATTGCACATAAGCAAATACAAAGCATATGAGCCTATAAGTCTTTTTCTCCTTCACCCTTTGAACTCATACCATATTTTTTTCTCTTCTTAGAATATACAAAGTTGTATTCTACACAACATGTCTGCAATTGGTCTTTAACCATTTATAAGAGTAAATACAAATATATTTTGAGGAAAGGAGCTATGCCTTAGTTATCTTTGTCTACTGTGATGTTTAACAGAATACTTCATATGTTGTCGATGCCCACTGAATGGTGATTTAGTGAAAGGCTTCAACTATTGCTGAAATATACAAAATGAATAACAACAATAAACACTATGGTATATTATAAATTGACTAATAATTGCTACCACTTATTCAAAAAGCCCTAGCAGTGCAATGATTGAGTGCTCAGCTACTAAATGTAAGGTCAGCAGCTCGAACCCACTAGTGGCTCCATAGGAGAAAAGACCTGACAGTCTGCTCACGTATAATTCACAGCCTTGAAAATCCTACGGTCAGTTCTATTGTGTCATAATGGTAGCCAGGTATCAGAATTGACTCGACAGCACACAACAGCAACACAACAACCAGGAATTCAGTGCCAGGCACATGCCAAGAGACTCACATGTGTATTTTAGTTAATCTTCACAACAACCCCTATAAGGTAGGTATTATTATTATTATTACTCCCATTTTATAGCTGACAAAATTGTAATTCAACAAGATTATGCAATTTGCCAAGGTCATAGAACTAGAGAAATATATGAAGCAGGGAACAGAACCTTGGTCTGAATGATTCCAAACCTTGAACTTTTCAGACATCACATTGTATTGCCTCTTAATCCAAAAGGTAAACAACAACGAGATCCACACTGGACAAAAACCATGAGACTGAAAAGTATCCTGGTTTGTCCCAAATCTACATGATAAAGCAGGAGATCAGCTGTTCTAATATGATTTTTTGAGATTTTTTCCCAACCTTTCGTCAATGTGCCTTGATTTTAGAAAAGAACACAAATGTTTAGACTGATGACAAGAAGCATAGAAGTCTAACTTAAACAATGATCACACCAGCAACTATAAAAGGGAACAAAGTAAATCCATTGCCTTATTAATGGCAGTAAGTGAAATCCTGAGGAAATTTGTAATTTCTACAAGGCATGTCTCCAAAAACTATATATTAAATCCCTACACATTAAGCTATATATTAATTTTAGTATAAAACTATATTTGAAATAAATTCCTGGTTTAGATGCTTACACAGCAGTGAGTTTTGTTTTTTGCATGCTTGTACAGCAGCATATTTTTACTACTGGATTTCTCTAAATGTGACCTATTTAGCACTGCACTTAATAATGACCACTAATAAGAACCCATAATGGACAAGGCATTATGTTTCCTAGCACGCATGTAAGAGAGGCATTAGTATCTCCATTTTACAGAACCATGAGTGTCATAACACTCATATCAGCTCCCCAAACTATTGAACAGGCAGACTCTATGTTTGTGGCAGTTTCAAAGGATTTCAAACAAAAGTGGGGCATGGATAGTCATAAAATTAACACCAGTGACTTAGGCTAGAATTATTTTTCACACTTTGTTTACAATTATGTCTTATCCACTCACTTTACCATATATTTACTTACTCAATGTGTTTCTGAGAATGGAGTTAAAGATTCTAATCTCATAAATTACCTTGGACGTTGAATTTCCATAGTTTTCTGGAAATTTGTCCAGCTGTCTTCCACGATAGCCTCTTGGTATGTCGAGAAAACTCCATTCATCTGACATGACCATAGCTTTCATATGTGACACCTGCATTAAAAGTGAGGGACAGACATCACCTTCAAAAATCCTTCTGTCACTTTGGACTATCAAAGGAGGTACAGGTACCACATCTTGGGGAATTGTCTTCCTTGGGGAATGCTCCACATGTGAATAATAAAGCAAAGCTTTTTACTGTCAGTGAAAGTAACATTTGTATGAACAAAAGAAAATTAGATTTCTGTAATGTGTCATCCACCTAGAATACAAAATGATCAAACAAATACGTACTTCTGACCCACTCAACACTGTATTACTTTTCTACCCTCCACACACCTCTCAAAGAAAGGGACATAGATAACACTACTAGGTGTTAAATCTTGTCTAAAAGCTTCTGAAATCTCAACTGCAAAATATAAGTACCTCCTGTAGTATGTTTACTGCCAATCTAAAAACGTCTTTGGGGAAGCAGGAAGTCCTGCCTAAATCAAATAACACAGAGATGTTAAGATACTATTTTGCTCTGTCTAAACGACCTCATTAATTGATCAGATGAAAATCTGCTAAAATCATTTTTAAAAACTGTTTCTTTCCCAACCCCCTTTTTCCTTCACCTACCTGTTTGAAGAGCTCAATTTTGTAATTGTTGATTAGTGTAGAAAGCAGCCACCTGACACCTAAATATCCTTGATGGGGATTTAATGAAAAAAATGTCTTAATTATGCATTACAAGTGGAGTTCTACCAACACGTTCATTACTTTAGGTTCAGATTGCAATGAAAAGAAGACGATGTTTTAAAAATTAGAGGGCTTGAATTGGGATTCTGACTCTTCAAATTACAAGCCCTATTTTCCAGCACAACTTTTCCTGATCTTCAATTTCCTCATCTGTAGAAGGTAGGAAATAATGTTTTACTTCCCTATATTCCTAGGGTGTTGTAAACATCATATGAAATTTGGGATGTAAAAATGCATTTAAATTTGTCAGGTAAAATACCAAGGTACATAATTATTTTACTGAATTGGAGGGAAACCAATATGAAATAGTAAAAGTTATAAATATCAAGCAATTAAAAGGCAATACAATTTGATAATTTTCAAGTCCAGGAAGTACTTCACATTAGGTTTATATTTTACTGACTGATTTAATGAATAAACAAGGATGATTTATAATTAATATCTCACCTATAAAGGAAAATTTTACGGTCATTGAAATGTTTCTTTACTTGAATAGTCTAAGTCTGAGCTGTCCCATACAGTATGTGTTCACCAAAATTGGTTATTTACATTAAAGAAATAAAAATTCCATTTCTCAGTTGTGCTAGCCACACTTCAAGTACTCAATAGCCACAGGAGGCTAGTGACTACTGTATACACCATGCAAATATAGAACTATAGAACATTTCCATCAGCACACAAAGTTTGATTGGACAGAGCTACTATACAAAGAGAAGGTAACATTTGAGATGAGTCTTAAAAAATGAACAGGAGTTAATCAAAGTAACGTGCAAAGAACACACGTGAGTGTAAGTGTGTGCGTTTGCTTAGAGGAGGAAGTGTATTGGACAGCACTGTCTAAATAGTCTCAATCCCTGTGAAATTTTGCTTATACTTTTATTTTAGGAAAACTTTTATTCATAGATATCACAACATTAAAACCTAACACAAAGGGAAGAAAAAAATGTTAAACACTCAAATCCTTTAAAAAAGGCAGGCTTACTGTACCAGTAGAGACTAAAGGAACCCCTGAGACTATCACTCAGAGATACCTTTTGAACCTTGTACTGTAACCACTCCTGGAGGTTATCCTTCAACTACTTAAGAGATTGACTCATGAGATAAACAATATCACTCATACATAATGTCCTCCTTTAAAAAATCACCTATATGAAACCAAACGGTTAACATTTCCCCTAAAGCAAAGAAAAGGCAAAGCAGGGCAGGGAAGCTAGGTTAACGGAAATGGAACAAGCAGAGTGGAAATAATGAAACAGTTGACACATTATGAAAAGTTGTTAAATGGGAACTTAATAAAATATTGTTTTATTAAGCACACAGTAAAATATTGTTTTTTTTAAAAAAAAAAAAAAAAAAGAAAAGAAAAACTAAGGAAGCTGTAATCCGGTTATCACACTTTAAATAGTATGTAAAATAGCAAACTTTAATGATGACACATAAACAAATGGTGCATTTCAACTTTTCACAGCTACACAAGTTTTAAATTTAAATTTAAGTTAAAATTCAGCCCATCAGAGCTGTAAGGGACATTAGCAATCACTAGTTCTAACTCTTCATTTTGCAAAAGAAAGGACATGCCAATGAAATCTGGGTTTTAAATGATAAACATTTATGTGATCTTATTAATGGGCCTGAAAATGGAAATACTTGAGCTTTATTTCTCGTTTTGACATCAGTTTTTAGGATTATTGCTATTCTTACATTTCTCCCTGTATGAAAAGCAAAGACATATTTTGTTACTAGTTGCTTCATAAATATATTGCCTCCAGTTTATTGATGATACAGTCTCTAGGCTTTTTATTAAAGAGATGATTTTTTTCAACTGCCTCGGTATCCAAATAGGCTGGAAATATTGATAAGAAGTAGCAAAATTGCATAGCAATTTGCAAAGTTACCCATTTCCTCTTTGTTGAAAATTAGTGATTGAGATAGAAAAATTTGAGAAATCTATCTATACCCTGATTACACAAGTAGAAAAGGTATTCTTCAAGGACTAGATACAAATCCAAACATCATTTGCAAATTTATTAAGTATTTATTGAAAGCCTACGATATTAGCCACAATGCTAGACTTTAAGTATACATACGTAGAGTATAATTTGATTCTAGTTTAATGGGTAAATAGATATGTAAAGAGATAAATGAAATGGTCAGCAAGCAACATACATTTATTAAGCAAACACTATGTGGTGAGCACTATAATACAATGTGGTCAGTGTTATAAAGGAGAAGATACAATGGAAACCATTGTAAACATGGAAACCACTGGAAAAAATCACCTAATGCCTAGCTCTTTATGCTCCTATAATGGTATTTATGACTTTATTATGTCACTTACATTTGTATATTCTTTCTTGTCCTATTGTTGTTTGCTTATGCATTTATCTTCTATAATAACTCATATACAACTGGAGGACATGGACATTGTGTTATGACAAGGAGCTTAGTATCCTATTATACATATAGTCTATAGCTGTCAAGTCAACTCCAACTCATAGCAACCCTATAGGACAGAGTAGAACTGCCTCATAAGGTTTCCAAGGCTGTAATCTTTAAGGAAGCAGACTGCCTCATCGTTTCTCCTGCAGAAAGGCTGGTGGGTTTGAACTACCGGCCTTTTGGTTAGCAGCAGAGCGTTTAACCACTGCACCACCAGGGCTCCTTATACACATAGTAAGTACTTCATAAGTGTCATTTGAATACTTTTTTTATTAGACAGTAACAATACGCTGGGTAAAGTGCAAAAGTGCAATGTACTTTTGATTGTAAACGGACTTTATCTTGGCTTACATTGACTTTTGGGAAAAAAAGTAAAACCTTCTGAAAATATTAAAGACTAACATTTCTGTTTTTATTGATTTTTTTCTTATTAGAAAAAAATAAATTTTCAGCAGTCCATTGGAATATTTTATTAAAACTGCCTTTGGTTTTGAGTACCTTACTTTTCTCAGAGATAATGATGACCCTGTAAATAGGTTTTAGGCTTTTTGAAGTAAGATTGTTAGCTAACCATATGTTTCTCTTTCTTTCTTGTCAATAGGGATCCAGTTGCCATGGCAACTGAGTTATGTAGAATGTTACAGAGCAACATTTGTTGACAGTTTCCAGTCGGATTACTGCCCAGCCAGACTCTCAGAAAAAAGATAGTGCATATTCTATTTTGATAGTTAAAAAAAAAAAAAAAAAAAAAACTCTTTGGCCCAAGGCAAATATATTGCCTATCCAGAATGCCCTTTCTTATAGTAATTCACCTACAGCTTTTTGGAGGGGGGCATTTCTAAAAATTTACTTGTCTCTTATAAAGTTCTTTGCTGTGTAACTGATGGAATATGATGTGCAAAGGCTTGTTTATGGTGAAACGCCTCAAGAAAGTATCTTGTGAATATTTTTCTCATTCAAGCAAGCACCTTGAGCTGGATAAGTGTGTGGAAAAGAGGGAGGGAAGAAAGGGCAGTTGCTCATAATCATAGTTCTGTCCTTGCTCTCAGGAAGTTATTTTTAATGAATAGAATGTGGGAGACATAAGGGACTCATTTCATTTGCTATTTCTTACATGTTAATTCTGGTTAAAATTAAATGCATTTACCCCATGGCTGAAGAGAGAGAGATAAATGAAATCTAAGTTTACTTCGGCAGCCCTGGGGATTTCCTTTTTGCAATCCAGAGATGGAGCAGAAGATCACCTAAATGATGATTAGTGATACCTGTCTGTGTATTTCAAATACTGACCATCCAGTTTGAATCTATTTGCACTCAAAGACGAAGAAGGAAATAAGTTGAAGGGATAGCCCCTAATCTAAGGTATCCTATCACATAAACAACTTTGCAGTTACATGTTATGAAAAAGATAGAGGGGTTCAGATAAGGAAGAGGTAATGTCAGAATGTGTTTGCAAAAGTTCTGAAGAGAAATCAGGTAGAGCCAGCTGACTAAAGCAAACAGGGATGCCAGTGGCTCCTGATTCCAGTCAAGACTCTTCCTTCACTACCTGGTTAGGACCAAGGCTATTTCCCAAGAAGATGCAGTGCTAACACCACAAGCAGGGAACAAAGTAATCAGTCCTCTGACATTTGCCGTGTTGGGTTCGGGTCTCTTCACTCCTCCCTAAATGGGCATGTGTCAACCTACACAATCTCTCCTCTAAATCCTATCAAGTCACTATAGTCCTAGCTGTCTAAGGTGACCTGTTTGAAAGATTTCAGGAAGAAGCTCCAAACCTCAATGTCTTAACATTGGGATCAGAGAGTCCTCAAAATTGGGTGGAAAAAATTATAGTTTTCTCTTGCTAATCTCTAAATAAGGAGCATGTTGGTACAGTGGTTATGCAATAGGTTGGTAATTGGAACTTTGGCAGTTCAAACCCACCAGCCACTGTGGAAGAGAAAGGTGAGGAAGTCTGCTTCCATAAAGATTTACAACTTTGGAAACCCTATGGGGCAATTCTGTTCTGTCCTATAAGGTTGTTATGCATCAGAATTGGCTTGAAGGCAAACAACAACAAGCACAACCTCTAATTGACATTTAGCATTTCTTCCAATGTGGATGTTGGAAAAAAAACCACAGTGGTATCGCCAATTCCTCAACATGGTCACTAACAGAAGTCACAGGTGTATGTAATGTTACAGTTGTTGCCAATATCACTAAATATCATTGTACTAATCATTACTTGGAGAGTGTGGTGATTATTAGGCTCACTACTATATATTTTCATTTACTATGTTAATATTAAAGTACATGTGTTATGATACAATTAAAAATATTTTGATAACTGAACTTTCATATAATTGGTTTTCTTTGTAATCCTTTGAATTTTATGTATTTTAGAAACATTCTATGAAGAGATATATACCATAAAACCAAACTCATTGCCATGGAGTCAGCTCCGACTCATAGCAACCCCTCCTTGGGTTTTCAAGGCGGTATCTCTATGGAAGTAGATTGCCCAATCTTCTTTCCAAGGAGTGGCTGGAGGGTTTGAAACTTCAGACTTCTGGTTAGCAGTCAGATGCCTTAGGCATTACTCCACCAGAGCTCCCTGAAGAGATCTACTCTTCACCAAAGTGTCAAAGGGTGCAGTGGTGTGAAGAGGGTAAGAGCTGCTGATGTCTGTGGAATAGTCAGAAAACTCTTTTCAGTACAGCTTAAGAATTAATTGTTAAGGGTAGGTGACTTAACTTTACTCTGAAAATAAACTAAAATTTGTTTAGCAATTCTAAAAATTGTCTGAGAAAAAGAATTAATAAGGTTCTTCTTAAAAATAGATTCCTGAGCCAATCCTTAGACCTAGTGAGCCAGAGGAGCCTAGCATTATGTAACTTGACAAGCACAAATTGTTAGGGCATTTTAGGGAATCTGTGAATTAGAGGAATTACCAAGGACTGAAAAAAATTCAGTGAGAGGTCTAATAACTACGTGAAGGGGCTTTAGAAACCAGAATAATCAACATTGCTCTTTTAGCCAAGGAGGGTTTGTGACAATGGTTCTCAAAGTACAGATCCCATAGTAGCAGCATCTGGAAACTTGTTAGAAATGAAAGTCCTTGGAATCCACGTCAGACTCTCTCCTTCACTACAGGATCACATGGGATAAGGAACCAAGGCAAACCTAATGTACCTTGTAGTGGAGCCCAGCAATCTGTGCTTTAACAAGCAACCAAGTGATTCTTATTCAGGCTTGTACAACTACTGGACTTAAGGATTAATTTTGCCCCATGCTGAAGAATTTGTTATTTTCCCAGTAGTTTTGATACTGACATACAATAAGAAATATAGATGATGAATAGAGGCGGGGCAAGATGGCGGACTAGGCAGAAGGATTGCACAGACCC
>NW_006921924.1:3329859-3333583 GCF_000298275.1 Orycteropus afer afer
ATACATACCTACACCTCTTTATTGATATATAAATATATAAAAACTATACTTTTATGTATACTAAAGTTTAACAATACAATACCTACTCCCCTGAAACACTCTGTTCTTTTTTTTTTTAACTAATAACTGTGACCCACTAAACTGAATTCATTAAACTTTGTTGTTGTTGTTGAATGTGTCAAAATGCTACTTTGAAAATCATTGCAATAGGTCATGGAGAGGGAGCTCTGGTAGCATAGTGGCTAAGGCACTTGGCTGCTAACCAGAAGGCTGGTGGTTCACACCCACCAGCCACTCCTCCGAAGGAAAATGGGCCGATCTACTTCCGTAGTGATACTGCCTTGGAAACACAAAGAGGGGTTGCTATGAGTTGGTCTGACTCGGGGGCACATAACAACAACAACAGGTCATGGAGAACTGCTGAAACATTTTCAGCAGAAGAGTATAAGGGATAGATTTGCATTTAAAAAGCTACTGGCTTTTTAGGATTGAGAGATTGAGCATGGGGGTTGGGGGCAAATTTAGAAGCAGGAAATTCAATTAGAAGACTACTGCAGTAATCCCAGAAAGAGAAGGTGGTTTGACTAAGGTAGTAGCAGTGGGCACACTTGAAAAATATGTAGGAGGTGAGTTAGGTAGACATAGGTTCTCCATCCCATATAATGCTATAGTGAAAGAGAGAGAAGACAAAGAGGTCTCTGAGACATCCATCCACCTTTGCGTAATGGATGTATAAATGATTATCTACTGCCTTTTTTCTTTTTAAGGAGCTCTGGTGGTATACTGATAAGGCACTTGACTGCTAACTGGAAGGTCAGTGGTTCAACCCTTCCAGCCACTCTGTGGAAGGCATATGGGGCAATCTACTTCCATGAAGATTTACAGCCTCAGAAACCCAAATAGGGGTTGCTATGAGTCAGAAATGACTCGATGGCAGTAAATGTGTTTTTTATTTATTTATTTTTTTTAATCTCTGAGGATCAGAACTCCACTGAAGGGTTAACCAGTGCCTGGAGTTTCCCAAACTTCTCAGGGAATGGTTTCCTACAACCCTTGCTTTCTCACTTCTTTAAGGGTAGAGACTTGATTCTGCTCCCCGGGTTAACTGCACTTAATTGCTTATTTTCTCTTATTTACAGCAATCCCAGAGAAAGGGTGATGTTATAATTATGTCAAGACTCTTTTGGGAGGCATTCATGACAACTACAAAACTACATCTGAATGCCCTATTTTTGGCATTCAAGGTCCTCTGTAGTATGTTACTTATTGAGCTTTTCTTCCTTACCTCCCTCACTCCTTTCTTCCTTCCTTCCTACCTTCTTTCCTTTCTTCCTTCCCTCCTTCCTTTACTGCTTAATGCCAAATCTCAATTCCAGACAGCGTTGCCTCTTCCAGCTCTCTGGAACACATTATACTCATTCACATAACTCTGCATTTTAATTGCATGGTTTTGTTTATTATTCCTACTATGCTTATATAAATCCTACCTCTTTTTAAGGCCCAATTCAAGGCCTGTATTCTTCAGGGAGTCCACTGTGGTCTCACCCACATTTGCACAGATGTACCAGTTATTGTGATCATTACCCATTTTCACCTTTCAGCCACGTATTCACATGTAATGGTATTTAGCTGTTTGATATGACTTGAAATCAAGAGAGGAAGATCCCATTCTAGCTCTTTCATAGGTTGGTCATACAATTCTAGGCAAGTCAAAATTCCACTCTTACTCTTAGTTTCCTCATATATAAAATAAAATTATTGGACTAGATGATATCTAACATCATTTTTTCTTTAACATTTCTATGTTGGTGTTGTTATTGTTATGTGCCATTGACTTGGACCCGACTCATTGCGATTCCTCCTTGGATTTCCGAGGCGATATCACTATGGAAGTAGATTGCCCAACCTTCCTTCCGAGGAGTGGCTGGTGGGTTTGCAGTGCTGGCCTTCTGGTTAGCAGTCAAGTGCCTTAGGCACTATGCTACCAGAGCTCCTTAACATTCCTATAATTATTTATATTCCTCCATGTTCTAGAAAGGTTGCATGTTAGCCTATGCACACACAGACACAAGACAAATACACACAAAATATAGTGTGCAAAGTATAAAAGATAAACAGGTAAAAGAAAACTGTGAAAACAAAATGGAGACAGGAATAAGAAGAATGCAAAAATTCAGACCCTATTGAATTACATACACTTATTACTAGTTGACTACCAATTTAGCTGGAACACTTACTAGCAACAAAAGTTCACAGAGAATCCTGATCAGATACACAGCATGGAAAAGTGAAACCAATAGCTTAGGAAAGACAAAAACTTTCCAATACTAAAGACAAGATGAAATTTCTCCAGGGAGTCCTTGTAATATATTGAGTGTCATCAGTAACATTCTTACAATAAACAGAGAGGTGAGTTTCATAAAGACTTCTTATAATGCTTCTCAGAATTGAACGATGAAATCAGACTGAAGAATAATTTACGAAAAACAATCTAGTCAATGGTGGGAGCAGAAATGGGTAAAGCGGGGAAAACATGAAATAGAGTCTAGGCATGTAGCTCTCTCTTTCATCCAAGACTGGATTTTAGAATATCAAATATAGACATTCTAAAATCCATTTCTGAAAGAAAGAGAGAGCTACATTCCTACACCTAAGAGAAGGAGTTCTGGTGGTGCAGAGCCTAAGACATTTAACAGTAACCAGAAGGTTGGCATTTCAAACCTACCAGCCACTCTGCAGAAAGAAGATTGGGTAATCTACTTCCATAAAGATTTACTGCCTCAGAAACCCAAAGGGGGTTGCTATGAGTTGGAATCAAGTTAGTGGCAGTGAGTTTGGTTTGGTTTTTGGTATACCTAAGAAAAGGAGCCCTGGTGGCATAACGGTTAAGGTCTCAGCTGATAACCAAAAGGTTGGGGGTTCAAACCCATCAGTAGCTCCATGGGATAAAAGACCTACTGAGCTGTTCTCCCAAGTATTTCGGCCTAGGAAACCCAGCAGAACAGATCTACTGTTATACAGGGTCACTATAGTTGAAATCTACCCAACAGTACACAACGACATACCTAACACTACCCTGGGTAGTGCAGTTTGTACTCAACAGGTAACCTAAAAGTTGACAGTTTAAACCCACCCAGTGTGGGCATGGAAGAAAGGACAGGCAATTTGATTCTTTAACAGATTACAGCTAAGAAAACCCTATGGAGCAATTCTACTCTAACATATGGGATTGCCATGAATCAGTACTGGCAAGAATGAATGGACTGCATCCATATCCTTCAGGTACTCCTCCATAAATATTTTTACTCTCAGGAAAAAAATTGGATAATGAAAGACAGTGACTGTGAGCTCTTATTCCCTAACATCTACCTGAAAAGCTACTATTTTTTGTTGCATTTATTTTTCATTTATTTTGAAGGTTAAATGTTGATCCAAATCACACAGTATTTAAAATTACTTTGGAATATGTTATGGATTTTTGTTTCTGAACCATTTCATGGTAAACTCAGGATTGGAGACAACTTATTGTACTCTTGCACCACTATGTACATCAGTGCATTTTTCCTTAAACATATATGCCTTATGTTCATAATAAAAGTATCAAAATCAAGAATTTTAATATTGACTTCTGGTAAGATGGAGGAATAGGCAGACAAGTGACACAGACCCTCTTCAACAAAGAAAAGAAAAACCAATTGACAGAGATACAGAAGATAATCCTGGA
>NW_006921924.1:3334348-3335157 GCF_000298275.1 Orycteropus afer afer
AAAACACATCCCTGAGGAAGATGCAGCATTGGAACTCCCTAATAAGGAATTCAAAAGAATTATATTTAGGTATCTTCAATGAATTGAGAGACAGACAGATCCAGGAAAATACAGAGAAAACCCTAGAAAAATTTTGAAAGACAATACAAGGACAAAACAAGTGAAAAATTAGAAATGATACAAAATCTATACAGAGAATTCCAGAAAATTAATACTAAATTTTCAGAAATAGATAAGACATTGAATGGGCAAAGGAGCAGAACTGAATCAATGGAAGACAGAATTAGGGAGATTGAAGGAAAATACCTGAACACTTCTTTGGAAAGGGATCAATTAGAAAAAGATCAAAACAAAATGAAGAAAGCCTAAGATTCACGTGGAACACCATCAAAAGGAATAACCAACATGTCATCGGAATTCCAAAACAGGAGGAGACAAATAAAACCACAGAAGATTTGTTGGAAGATAATTTTCTTGGTATGATGAAAGAAGAGGTGAGAATATATCCATTCAGGAAGTCCAACAAACCCCAAACAGGATAGACCCCAAAAGAAAATCACCCAGACATATCATCAAATTCACCAAAGCCAAAGACAAACAATCACGAAAGCAGCATAGGACAAACAAAAAATTACCTACAAGGGCAACCAATATGACTAAGCTCAGATTTCTCGGCAGAAACCATGCAGGCAAGAAGACAATGGGATGGCATATATAAAACCCTGAAAGAGAAAAATTTCCAACCAAGAATTATGTACCCATCAAAATTGTCCCTCAAATATCATGGTGAAATTAGGACATTTCTAGAT
>NW_006921924.1:3335687-3336762 GCF_000298275.1 Orycteropus afer afer
TACATACACATAATGGAATGCTACGTAGCACTAAAGAATAATGTAGAGTCTGCAAAACACTGCATAATATGGATGAACTTGGAGGACATCATGCTGAGTGAAATAAGTCAATCACAGAAGGACAAATACAGTATTAGTTTGTTGTTCTGGAGGGTCAAGGAAAGGTTTATATATGGAAGGAAATTTTATTTGTTGGTTGCCAGAGGTGGGAGGGGAGGGGAGGGAACACTGCAAAAAAATAGTGCATTGACCCATGTCACTTTAGTTTTGTGTATTTCACTGTACATAAATTATATTTCAATAAAATGCATTAAAAAAAAGAATTTTAATATTGACACAATATTGTCATCTAAATACAGTCTGTAAATAGATTTCCACAATTGTTGCAACTGTGACCTTTATTTTACTTTTAAAACATTTTATTGTAATTTGGGTGAAAGTTTCCTGAGCTTTTTTTTTTTTTAACAATTCACACACATTTTGATTTGTAGCCTTGCTTATAATCCCCACAATGTAACAGTACTCTTCTCATTTCCTTCCTTTGTTTACTGTTTCCATTAGTACTTCATTCCTATCCCTTCCTGCCTTTTGAGTTTTATACTTGGGCAAATGCTGCCCTTTCAACTTGTATGGTTGGTTGTTCTAGAGAGTTTGTATATCCTTGAAGTTATTGTTCAACTTATAGGCCTGTCCATTTGGCTAAAAGTTGAGATGTTGGGATGTTGGCCAGGTTTCAGCAAAGTTTCCAGACTAAGACAGACTCAGAAGAAGGAAGGGGCCATCCACTTCTCAAAGAATTAGCCAGTGAAAACCTTATGAATAGCAGGAAATGTTGTCTTATATATTACCGGAAAACTCAATGAATAGCCCTAAATAGTGTCTGATATAGTGTCAGAAGGAGGTCTGGTGGCATAGTGCCTAAGGCATTTGACTGCTAACCAGAAGCCTGGTGGTTCAAACCCACCAGCTACTTCTCGGAAGACTGAGCAATCTATTTCGGTAGAGATACTGCCTCAGAAACCCAGGGAGGGGTTGCTATGAGTGAGTCAGGACTGACTTGTCAGCAGTGAGGTTT
>NW_006921924.1:3337249-3348523 GCF_000298275.1 Orycteropus afer afer
AAAGCTGCACTGAGGGAATTAGCAAAAAAAAAAAAAAAAAAAAAAAAAAACCACACAAGGGTCTGGGAATTGACAGACTACCCATTGAAATGTTTCAACAAAAGGATGCTGCACTGGGGGCATCTACTCACCTATGCCAAGATATTTGGAAGACAGCTACGTAGTCAACTGACTGGAAGAGATCCACATTTATACCCATTAAAAAGAAAGGTGATCCAACAGAATGTGGAAATCATTGAACAATATTGTTAATATCACATGCAACTAAAATTTTGCTGAAGATAATTAAAAAACGATTGCAGGAGTATATTGATAGGGAACTTTCAGAAATGCAAGCTGGATTCAGCACAGAGTGTGGAATGAGGGATATCATTGCTGATGTCAGATGGATCTTGGCTGAAAGCAAAGAATACCAGAAAGATGTACTTGTGTTTTCATTCACTATGCAGAAGGATTTGACTGTGTAGATCATAACAAATTATGGATAGCACTGAGAAGAGTTGGAATTCTAGAACACTTTATTAATTGTGCTCATGAGGAACCTGTACATAGAGCAAGAGGCAGTTGTTTGAACAGAACAAGGGGATACTGCATGGTTTAAATCAGGAAAGATGTGTGTCAGGGTTGTATGCTTTCACTGTACTTATTCAAACTGTACGCTGAGCAAATATCTGAGAAGCGTGACTATCTGAACAAGAACAAGGAAGGCATCAGGATGAGAGGAAGACTTATAAATAACCTGAAATATGGAGATGGCACTACCATGCTTGCTCAGAGTGAAGATGACTTGAAGCATTTATTGATGAAAATAAAAGACTACAGCTTTCAGTGTGGATTACAACACAACATAAAGAAAACAAACATCTTCACAGCTGGAACAATAAGTAACAACACAATAAATGAGGAAAGATTGAAGTTGTCAAGTATTTCCTTTTACTTGGATCCACAATCTATGTCCATGGAAGCAGAAGTAAGGAAATCAAGTGACGCACTGTACTAGACAAATCTACTACAAAGGACTTCTTGATAGTGTTAAAGATCAAAGATGTCACCTTGAAGACTAAGGTGCACCTGACTCAAGCCATGGTATTTTCAACTACTTCATATTCCTGTGGAAGCTGTACAATGAATAAAGCAGACCAAAAAAGAATTGATGTCTTTGAATTGTGGTGTTGGCAAAGAATGTTGAATGCACTGCCAGAAGAAATAGCAAATCTGCCTTGGAAGATGTACAGCTGGAAT
Organism: Orycteropus afer afer; assembly: GCF_000298275.1. NCBI lineage: Eukaryota > Metazoa > Chordata > Mammalia > Tubulidentata > Orycteropodidae > Orycteropus > Orycteropus afer. Next base: position 3,338,492 of record NW_006921924.1, read on the forward strand.
GTTCCTTGGAGCCCAGAGTGGCCAGAATTTGTTTAATGTACTTTGGTTACACTGTCAGAGGGGCCGGTCCCTGGAGGATACCATTCTTGGTAGAGTTATAAGAAAAGGGGAAGGTTCGCAACAAAACGGATTGTCCCAGTGGCTGCAATGATGGGCTCAAGCAGACAATCTCAGGATGGGGCAGCATTCAGTTCTATTGTACAGAGGGTTGCTATGAGGCAGTACCGGTTCAATGGCACCTAAGAACAATTATCTGTGTCCTTTGGATGTGTCTCTATGATTCTTTGAGCACTTTCTGCCATAACAAGATATCCTAGAATCATCCTGTTGTTTTTGTATCCCAGTGGTTGGGCAGTGGGAACATGCAATAACTTTATTATTATTTTTAATACTTGAGAGGTACTCAAATAAGAAGGGCGTTCAAGCTTAGTGGGGAATAGAAAAAAAAATAATAACAACTATGAACTGGATCCATAATGTCCTTTGAAAATAATTTAAAAACCCATTGAATACAAAAAGCTGTGACCTCCACATTCTACCTCCTATAGCATGGATTAAATAATTTCAACCTGGAAAATATTTACGGCATGTGTAAACAATGGGTGTCCCTTATCTTCCAGTTGGTTTTCTTTCATTTACAGAAGACACCCATTTTTCCCATGCTTTATATCCCTACAGTGCCTGATATAATGGTGAGCATATCATAATTGAATTGAATTATTTATGCAGTATGGCTCCAATAGATTTGATGTAAAGAAACCTGCTTACATGGGATTGTATTCCCCTTACCATTTTACAATTCATTTACAACAATTTTATACACATTTTATAAAATCCAACCTCATCTCCCACTCTCACCAAAATATAGGTGAGAGAAGAAAGACGAGAATTTCAAAGATGGGGGGAAAAAAGTTCTGTATGGTCTTATTTCAGATACAATGTTTTCAAGATGCTGACTAGTAAAAGCTTCCTGAACCCAAATTAAGCAGTGTTGTGCTTTTGGTGGGTATCAAATCCCCAAACTCATCAGACTCAGCATCCCACTCAGGCTTTGCCAAGACAGAAGCCTCAACAGCAGAGCTAAGCAAAGTGGCACAGAGTTTCCTGTCACAACAGGCAATTTCCAGCTCTAAGAAAGAAACTATTTTGCAGAGGTGCAGGTGTGTCTGCAATTCCCTTGCAGGTCCAGCCAGTTATTAGCATCGTTACTTGAATCTCTTATTCTGTGAGCCCTAGTTTCCTGATCTGTACTATCAACTTGGCCCCCTTAGATAGGGCAAATCCACAAGTTCAGAGGATTCAACATTGGTGAGTGTTAGATGTTGATCCAAATCACATTGTTTTTAAAATTGCTTGGGAATTTGTTCTTGCTGCAAATGAATAATGAAAGTTTAGTGCTTAGCAGTTTCCCTGAATCTATCATCAACTCCATTTGTGGATTTTTTGGGCCCATCTGGCATTTGAGGTTCTACTACACTATCATGCATTGAGACCTCAGCCTCAAAACTAGCCTCCTGAGAGAAGTTTTTAAAACCACTCCCTTTTTTTTTTTTTTTTGCAGATTTCTCATTTGGCTATCTAAACTCACTTGCCACTCCCCTCAATGAATTTTTGGAATGATGCCTAGTGACCCACTTACTGTCTGAGAATAAAATTAGTTTTCAGAAGGGTTAAAATAGATCTGTGGAAAATCCACAATGGTTATTCCAGGGTACTTGAGCCATTTGGGGGGGTCTTCAATCTTTTTAGGTTAATGTTAGGTCCCAGTACCACTGTTAGTGAATAGTCGTCTCCAGTAACACTTATTTATATACATCAACACAGGTATTTATTTTTAAATACTTAACATATTTACAAGTTGCCACATACATAGAAAGTAATTATTTTCTCAAAGGCAGAGAAAATGTCAATGCCAGATGAGTGCACTCAGTAATATTCATGCAATCTCACACAGGTGTCTTAATGCTCCAAATAGAGAAAAAAAAATGAATTCAGTTCATAAGATATTTTGAATTGTATTGCTATTACTTTTGAAAAATACCTTCAAATTAAGACACTTAGCAATGCTAAGAAGGACATTACAATGGAGTGACAAATCATAACTACCTTGCCATAGTGTCTAGCCATTGGGATAGTAAATATAGATCAAGATTCTACCTATCTGTATGCTGCAAATGGCATCCAAATTACATCTCTGCAATGATAATATGCCAGTTATTCCCCCTAGTGATCTTATTATTTCTATGCTATGTGTCTAAATAATAATATACCTAGGGGTTTGCAGGTAGTAAATACATCCTTATTGCTGAAACTTGTAAGTATTGAAAAACAGCTTACTTCATGGAGATATGGTAACCCACTAATTCTTACAGATAAGACAGGGTGCATGGTTGACATTTTAGTTAAATATCTAGTATTAGGAAGAATTATAAGCAGCAACATCTAGTACTAAGTCTAAAGATAACATTAAGACCTTCAGGACTTTTATTAAAGGCAATTTAATCATTATTAGTAGAAAAATAGAGATTTTTCTACGCAATGAGAATTCATTGCAATGCTTAATGTGTACAGACCCTGTAAGGTAACAGATCCCATGCATATGGTTTGAGTATATGGAACTGTTAAAAAATACATCCTTAATAAACATTTAGTTGTGCAAATAAGACATATACATAGGAAATATGTTATATACATAAAACTAAGGGGTGTTTTATCAATCAACAGAGGCAGTGCTCCATGATGAATAAACCACTAAACTAAGAATCAAATGGATTCTGGTTCCAGCTTTCTGACTAACAGGGGTCTCCCTTTCTTCTTATGTAAGTAAGTATGATACCAGTTTTCCTAGATTACAAGGTTATTGAGATGATCAAATGAGAGTTTGTATTCAAAAGTGTTTGGAAAATCATAAAGTTCTGTCTAAATGCAAGAATTTTTTATATAGAGTACTGAGAAAATGGTTGAGTTTTGTCAAAAGGGTGACTAACTCTAAAATGCTGTTGTTAGCTGCCAAACAGAAAACCACTACTGTTGTAAATATTGAACTGTAAAAAGAGAAGTCTTCCCAATGACTTCGATGTCTACATGGTGGTCACAAATACATGTGTGTGTGTGTACAGATATATAGATAGAAACAGAGAGAAACCCTAAATAATCCTGAAGTGACAAGTAATAAGAACTGAGCTCTGGTGGCATAGTGCCTAAGGCATTTGACTGCTAACCAGAAGGCTGGCGGTTCAAACCCACCAGGCACTCCTCAGAAGGAAGTTTGGGCTATCTACTTCTGTAGTGGAAACCCAAGGAGGGGTCGCTATGAGTCGCTGACTCCACAGCAGTGTTTTTTTTTTTTTTTTTTTCCTTTGGTACCTAAATTGTAGATGTCATAGACTGTGATTTACAAGGTCTACTTAGGTTTTACTTTCAACCAAGTTGATCAGTCTTCTTAAATGATAATTTGTGGATTTGGGTGTGCATATTATATTGATATAAAGAGCTCTGGTGGCATAGTGCCTAAGGCATTTGACTGCTAACCAGAAGGTTGGTGATTCAAACCCACCAGCCACTCCACGGAAGGGAAAACTGGGCAATCCACTTCAGTAACGATTTACTGCCTTGGAAACCCAAAGGGGATGGCTATGAGTCAGAATTGACTTAATGGCAGTGATTTTTGTTGTTGTTGTTGTTTATCCTGATATAGAGAAGCGTGATTCATTTTAAGTATATCTGTGATCTGTGACACATGATATAATGCCAAATAATATGTTTTATAAACCTGACAGCAGAACACAATGTAAGTAGTTCACTTCCCCTAATCTGAAATCAATATAGTAGAGTTCTTCACAAAGCAGTAATTTCTTATATATGAAAATACAGAGGCAATGATCATTTCTTAGTAATAATCCAAAATGATTTCAGGCAGGATGTATTCAATTCTCCAGGAATTTGAACACTAATAAACATCAGTAGCAATTTGAGCCAACATATCAAAAACACAATTAAGGATAAAATCCAGTTTGTGCTAATAGAACAGAGCTAATACTGATTATTTACTTGATCAATTATTTATTTGTTGTTTTCTTTGTGTTTTTAATTATCATTGGGAATATATCTTTTTTGGATTATACACAACCCCTCACATATCTAGCTTCATTTTGGAAGATAGAGCAATATGTTATGAGATAATTTCAGACCTGGAAATGCACATTTTACATAAAGTTAAAATATATTTTATATGAGGTAGAAAGACTTATTCTTCTATATTTTGAAATTTGGAATAGGACCTTTGGTTCCAGAAGGTTATTAGCTTTAAGAAAAAAATGAAGTAAAAGTTCATGTTGCAATTTTACTTGGACAGTTTTTTCTATTGTAGCTATTGAGAATAAAGTTCTCATTGACTCAAGGTGTTGACAGGTGAATTGGTGTTTCAACATTAAAATGGGTCAATCCAATTGTTCTATTCACTGTAACAAAATGATACTGCTAGAGTACTGTATGAAAACAAATCTGTAAGGGACAAAATTTATACCAACTTTTGCAGCTATACTTATTTTCAAAGGAGGACACCCACTTTAATTTCACTTGAAGCTTTTCATATTTGAAATGGAAGTGTCAAATGTTAATAGCAAATGTTATTTTTCAACTATTGTTCCCTTCCTATTCACATATGGGTGTAAGTCCTCCACTTGCAGGACATCTAATATTTCACTATGTGCAAAATATCAGCAGTTGTCAGAGACAGGAAATTCACTGATACCCTAAGATGCACATTTCAAAACAAAACATAGAAATATTTATGCAACCAACTAATCTGTTGTTAAACCAACTAATCTTTTATTAAACCAGGGTATAGCAAAACACAATATTGGAAAGATGGTTTTGTAGAATCTTGTCTGACTTACTTTATACATAAAACTTTGCAATTTTGACCTTCTAGAGAACAGGTCTATCACATTTTCATTACAGGAGAAGTAGGCTGAGAGCAGTGGTAGACTTCTCACCTGGTAGAATTCACACAGGAAACCTAAATTCAATTTCTGGCCAATGCATTTCATGCACAGCCAGCTGTAAGTGAAGGCTTCTTATGTGTCGCTATGATGCTGAGCAGGCTTCAGGAGAGAATTCAGACAAAGATAGACTATGAAGAAATTCCTGGATATTTACTTCCAAAATCACCCAATGAAATTCCTGTGGATCACACTGGTCCAATCTGAAACCAAAATGCTCCATCTCAACTGGTATGGCTCTAATTCATAATGTTAATGTTTGATGAGGATGGCACAGGTCTGGGCAGCTGTACACAGGGTTGCCATGAGTCTGGGGCTGACTAGACTAGCAACTAACAACAACAAATACACAGTTTCAAAAAATATAGGCGCTGGGTTTAGGAAAAACAACAATAAAATCTCTCAAATAGCTGTTAACTGGGCCAAGAATACATTGTTTGAGAAAGAAAGAATATTACCAAAAACTACTATTTAAATAATCTGAAAATGTGAGCATCAGCAGACTCAGAGAACCATATTAATCAATAAAGAAACCAGCTGTTATATTTAAAAGATGGCAGAAACATTGCCTGACAAATAACAGGAAAAAAAAAAGTGGCATTCGTAAGTTCAAATAAATTTCTTTTTGTAAACATAGTATTTTTCAAATTACCAATGATGCATAAACTTTTTGAAACATTGAAATAATAGATGAATTAAAATTTAGTAATTCCCCCAACCTTCTTCTCTCCTCCCCCTCCTTTCTCTGTGTGTTAACTAACGTAATTAACAAGGTTCAAGTATTTTCCCTTTATTTGCTCATTTATAGATAAGCATGCATGTGTGTGTATACATACCCACTCCTCACTTCCCAACATGGCTGGGTTCCAAAGACTAGGACATTATGCAAAAATCAGCATTTTGTAAAAACGGAGGTTAACCACATCAGGTCACAAAATGGAGAATGACTACATCATTACATAACTGTCAAATTACTTGATTGCATAACTCACAAATTACATCATTACATAACTCACAAACAACTAAGAATCATGGCCCAGACAAGTTGACACATAGTCTTAACCATCACAGCCAGAGTTACTTTTGCCTTGTACCTTGGCATCCATTACTGCCATATATACTTGGTTAATGCACAATATATATATATTTGGAAGGAAGATGGGGCAATCTACTTCTGTACTGATACTGCCTTGGAAACCCAAGGAGGGGTCGCTATGAGTCGGGTCTGACTCAACGGCACGTAACAACAACAACAACAACAACAACAAAAAATATATATATATATATACATACATCATTGTAAATGTAAAATTTCAGATAATGAGATAATTGACAAGTGAGGGAGCATATGATCAATAACCAATAGTATTGGAGGATGAAGTCCAACCTTCACTGAAGGCATTGGTGAAAAACAAGGCTCCAGGAATTGACAGAATACCAATTGAGATCTTTCAACAAATGGATGCAACTTTGGAAGGGCTCCCTCATCTATGCTAAGAAATTTTGAAGACAGATATCTGGCCAACCAATGGAGGAGATCTGTATTTGTGTCCATTTGAAAGAAAAGTGGTCCAACGGGATGTGTAAATTATAGAATATCATCAATACCACCCACAAGTAAAATTTTGCTGAAGATAATTAAAAAATGGTTGTGGCAGGGAACTTCCAGAAATTCAAGCCAGATTCAGAAGAAGACTTGGAATGAGGGATGTCACTGCTGATGTCAGATAGATCTTGGCTGAAAGTAGAGAATACCAGAAAAATATTTACCTGTGTTTTGACCATGCAAAGGCATTTAATGGTGTGAATAATAACAAATTATAGATAGCATTAAAAAGAACGGGAATTCCAGAACACTTAATTGTGCTCATGAGGAACCTATACATAGTCCAAGAGGCAATCATTCAAACAGAACAAGGGGACACTGTGTGGTTTAAAATCAGGAAATGTATGTGTCAGGGTTGTATCCTTTCACCATATTTATTCAATCTGTATGATGAACAAATAATCCAAGAAGCTGAACTTCATGAACAAGAATGCAGCATCAGGATTGGAGGAAGACTAATCAACAACCTCCAATATGAAGATAACACAACCTTGTTTGTTGAAAGTGAAGAGGACTTGAAGCACTTACTGTAGGAGAGCAAGGCCTTCAGTATGGATAACACCTCTACATACAGAAAACAAAAATCCTTACTACTGGACCAATAAGCAACATTGTTTTGAAAGGAGAAAATATTTAAGTTGTCAAATACTCCATTTTACTTTGAATCACAATTAACACTCATGGAAGCAGCAGACAAGAAATCAAACAATGTATTGCACTCAGCAAATCTGCTGTAAAAGCTCCCTTGAAAGTGTTAAAAAGCAAAGATGTTACCTTGGCGACCAAGGTGCATATGACCCAAGCCATAGTGTTTTCAATTGCCTCATGTGCATGCCAAAGCTACATAATGAATAAGGAAGACTGAAGAAGAATTGATGCCTTTTCAATTTCCATGTTGGTGAAGAGTACTGAATATACCATGGACTGCCAAAAACATGAACAAACCTGTCTTGGGAGAAATACAGCCAGAATGCTCCTTACAAGAGAGGATGGTGAGACTTTCTCTCATGTCCTTTGGACATATGATAAGGAGGGAGCAGTCCCTGGAGAAGGACATCATGTTTGATAAAGTAGAGGGGCAGAGAAAATGAGGAAGACTCTCAACGAGATGGATTGACACAGTTGCTGCTACAATGAGCCCAAACATATCAACGATTGTGAGAATGAAGCAGGACTGGATAATGTTTCATTATGTTGTACGTAGAGTCATTGTGCCGAACTGACTAGATGGCAGCTAACAAGATGTGTATTGTTTTAGTCACCCTATAGGACAGAATAGAACTGTCACATAGGTTTCCTAAAGACCTTCACCAGGTTCTGCAGGGGAGAAAAGACCAAGCAACATGCTCTGGAAAAGATTATAGCCTAGGAAATCTGATGGCGCTGTTCTACTTTGTCCTTTAGGGCCACTATGAGTTCAAATGAACTTTACAATATACAACAACAATCTTTATGAGAGCACATCACCAAGTCTTCTCCTGTGGAGTCACTTCCAGGTTCAGACCACAGACCATTTGGTTAGCAGCTGAGCGCTTAAGCACTGGGCTACCATGGCTGTCTCTATATATGTATGTATGTATGTGTATGCACATGCATATATATGTGTTCATATAGAAAGAAAGAGTGTTAATTTCTAGGTGGTGCACATGGTTAAATGCTTGACTACTAGCTGAAAGGTTGGTAGTTTGAACTCACAAAGAGGTGCCTTGGAAATCAGGCTTGGCATCCTTTTCTGAAAAGTCTCACCCTTAAAAACCCTATGGAGCACTTCTGTTATGCCTACATAGAGTTGCCATGAGTTGGGATCAACTTGATGGCAACTAATAACTGGACAGCAATCAACTAAAGAGACAGAGAAAGAGAAAGAAAGAGAGAAAAAAAAAAACTGAGGTCATTTGATTTTAGAAACAGAAGCGTAGTATATACACACATAACTCTCTGTTTTCTCTTAACAATAATAGATACAGCCCTTTGATTTTTGTCTAATGTCTTAATGGGCACATACACATGCTCTTTCATATGATTTGCATAAATGGGGTTACACTATTTTTGTTTAAAAGGTTTTTGAGGTGCAATCTTTTTCCTTCTCTTGTTTCTCCCTGTTGTACACTTCCAAATTCCAGTCATGGTATAGCTCCCAGTTTACAGTGCTTACAGAAAGATGATTTACAATCATTGAAACTGATGTGCAGCATTTGTTTCTTGATTGTTTTATTTATTACTCAATAACTCTGTGAGGACAAATACTTGAAACAACTAGTTACTACATGTGTGTACACAGGGATTTTGTCTTTGTTTGATTGTCATCTTGCCTCCCTTATTCAACAATAACTTGTGGAAATTGCTCCATCTAAATTAGTATAGCTTTAATTCATGTTAATAGTTGCATGATATTATCAGTTGTGGCTGTTTCATAATTTATTTAACCAATAACATAAATAAAAGCATTCAGATTTCTTAATCCTATTATTTGCCTCTACAAACAGTGTGGTAGAAAACACATGTTCTCTCATACTGGTGTTTTTATTTCTGTGGGCTATGTATCTATGGGGAACCCTGGTGGTGCAGTGATTAAGTGCTCAGCTGCTAAATGAAAGATTAGGGGTTAGAGCCCATCTGCCACTCTGAGGGAGAAAGATGTGGCAATCTGCTTCTGGGAAGATTTACAGCCTTGGAAACCTTATGGAGCAGTTCTACTCTCTCCTACAATGTCACTCACTATGAGTAGAAATCGACTCCACAGCCAACCGTTTGGTTTTGGTTTGGTAGATTTCCAGGAGTGGGGATGTGAGTTTGAATGTTGTGTCTATTTAAAAGTTTAACAGATTTTGTCAAAAAAACTTTTCCAAAGGAGTCTAATAATTCAAATTTCAAAGCTTGCATTGAATGATAGCAATGTTTTCCATTCTATCACTCCCTAATAGAAAGACTTCTCTTTTTATTTTTGCAAATAAAAAATACTAATTTGTGAAAATTAATATCACATTGTATCAGTAAGTATGAGCTTCTTTACAAATATGTATTGGTCATTTGAATTGTTTTTTCATATAATTTGTTCATTTTTCTTTTCTATTAGGATACTTCCATTTTTTCTTGAAAAATTTCTTGGAGCATCAGCCTTGACATCACCAAGACGCTGGTTAGAAATGTCCTATCTACAACTAACTGGATCAGGATCTGCATTTTAATAAGATATCTGGCTTTATCAGCAAAGTGAAGAGACAGCTTGCAGATTTGGGGAAAAACTTTGGGGAACCATATATTAGATAAAGATTGAATATCCAAAATACAAAGATTTCATATATATATATATATACATTTTCTAACTCTGGTAGCATACTGCCTAAGGCACTTAACTGCTAACCAGAAGGCTGGTGGTTCAAACCCACCAGCCACTCCTTGGAAGGAAGATGGGGCAATCTA
>NW_006921924.1:3349168-3351358 GCF_000298275.1 Orycteropus afer afer
CCATCTTCCTTCCGAGGAGTGGCTGGTGGGTTTGAACTGCCAGCCTTCTGGTTAGCAGTCAAGTGCCTTAGGCACTATGCTACCTATTTTAATTTTTTTTACAGATGACTATTCAGTTGTGCTTATATAATAACTAAAGCATTCTTTTTACCACTGAATTTAAATGTTATCTTTGTCCTATATTCAATTCTTATATATCCTACCATTTGTTTCTAAATCCTGTACTTTGGTCCACTTATATATTTCTCTATTCCAATGTCAATAAAATAACACACTCAGTATTTCTCAAGCTGAAAGAAATGAAGAAAATTTCAAGCCTCAAATTGCAATACTGAAGGATTCTATGGGCAAAATATTGAATAATGCAGGAAGCATAAAAAGAAGATGGGAGGAATACAGAGTCACTGTACCAGAAAGAATCAGTCCACATTCAACATTTAAAGAGCTGGCATAGGATCAAGAACCAATGATACTGAAGGAAAAAAAATCCAAGCTGCACTGAAGGAATTGGAAAAAAAACAAGACTCTAAAACTGACGGACCACTCACCCAGTGAGGTGTTTCAACAAACAGATACAGCTCTGGAGGTGGCTACTTGACTGGAAGAAATCAGTATCTGTGTCCATTCCAAAGGACGGGATCCAACAGAATGCAGAAATTATCAAACAATATTATTAATATCACATGCAAGCAAAATTTTGCTGGAGATAATTAAAAAATGGTTGCAGCACTATATTAACAGAGAATTTCCAGAAATTCAAGCCAGATTCAGAAGAGGATGTGGAATGAGGGATATCATTACTGATATCAGATGAATCTTGGCTAAAAACAAAGAATACCAGAAAGATGTTTACTTGTGTTTTATTGAATATGCAAAAGCATTAGGCTGTGAGGATAATAACAAATTATGGATAACATTGAGAAGAATGGATATTTCAGAATAGTTAATTGTGATCATGAGGAAATTGTACACAGACCAGGAGGCTGTCATTTGAACAGGACAAGAGGATACAGAATGTTTTAAAATCAGGAAGGGAGTGTGTCAGGGTTGTATCCATCCACCATATTTATTCAATCTGTATGCTAAGCAAATAATCTGAGAAGCAGGTCTATATGAAGAAGGATGTGGCATCAGGATTGGAGGAAGACTCGTTAACAACCTGCAATACGTAGACAACACAACCTTGCTTGCTGAAAGTGAAGATGACTTGAAGAACTTACTGATGAAGAATAAAGACTGTAGTTTGAAGTGTAGATTACACCTCAACATAAGAAAATGGAAACCCTCTTAAGTGGACCAATAACCAATATCAAGATAAATGGAGAAAAGATTGACGTTGTCAGGGATTTCCTTTTACTTGATGTAAAAGGAAGATTAAAGACTGCAGCTTGAAGTATGGATTACACCTCAACATAAGAAAACGAAAACCCTCACAACTGGACCAATAAGCAATATCAAGATAAATGGAGAAAAGATTGCTGTTGTCATGGATTTCCTTTTACTTGGATCCAAAATCAACACCCATGGAAGCAGCAATCAAGAAATCAGATGTTGTACGAGACTTGGAAAATATGCTGCAAAAGACCTCTTTAAAGTGTTAAGGAGCAAAGGTTTCACCTTGAAAACTAAATTGACCCTAACTCCATCCATGGTATTTTCAATTGCCTCATATGCATGTCAAAGCTGGACAGTGAATAAGAAAGATCAAAGAAGAGTTGATGCCTTTGAACTGTGATGTTGGCAAAGAATATTGAAAATACCATGAGCTGCCAGAACAAACAAATCTGTCCTGGAAGGAGTCCCCAGAATGCTCCTTGGAAGTGAGAATGGTCAGACTTCAACTTACATATTTTTGTCATGTTATCAGAAGGGACCAATCCCTGTAAAGGACATCATGCATGGTAAAGTAGAGGGACACTGAAAAAGCAGAAGACCTTCAACAAGATGGATTGACACAGTGGCTGCAATGATGGGCTCAAGCATAGCAAATATTATGATGATGGCATGTGACCAGGAAATGTTTAGTTCTGTCATACATAGAGTCACTATTGAGTCAGAGATGACCTAATGGCACCTGACATGTCAGATATTATTGTTTTTATATTTGGTAATTCTTGTCATTCTTCCAAATGAACTGTATTAGACTGTGTTCTCTAGAGAAACAAAAACCAGCAAAGCTTATATATATAT
>NW_006921924.1:3372196-3373504 GCF_000298275.1 Orycteropus afer afer
ATAATTTCCACATTCTGTGGGATCACCTTTCTTTGGAATGGGTACAAGTATGGATTTCTTCCAGTCAGTTGGCCAAGTAGCTATCTTTCAAATCTCTTGGCATAGCTGAGTGAGTGCTCCCAGCAGGGCATCCATTTATTGAAACATCTCAATGGTCATTCTGTCAATTCCTGGAGCTTTTTTTCCCCACTTCCCTCAGTGCAGCTTCAACTTCTTCAGTACCATTGGTTCTTCATCATATGCCACCTCCTGAAATGGATGAAGATCAACCAATTATTTTTGGTACAGTGACTCTGTGTATTCCTTCCATCTTCTTTAGATGTTTCCTGCATCATTCAATATTTTCCCCATAGAATCTTTCAGTATTGCAACTCGAGGCTTAATTTTTTTATTCAGTTCTTTCAGGCTTGAGAAATGTGGAGCATGTGAAGTAATTATAGTAATTGGTTTTGTCTTCTCAAGTAGCTCTTTGAAATCTTCTGTTCAGTTCTTTTATCTTGTCATTTCTTCCATTTGCTTTAGCTACTCTCTGTTCAAGGGCAAGTTTCAGAGTATCTTCTGACATCCATTTTGGTCTTTCTTTCCTTTCCTGTCTTTTTAATGACTTTTTGCTTTCTTCCTGGATAATGTCATCCCACAGTTCCTCTGGTTTTCAGTTATTAGTGTTCAATGCATCTACTCTATTCTTTAGATGGTCTCTAAATTCAGGAGGGATATATTCGAGGTCATATTTTGCCTCTCATGGACTTGTTTTAATTGTCTTCAACTTCATGTTGTACTTACATATGAGCAGTTGATGGTCTGTTCCACAATCAGCTCCTGGACTTGTTTTGGCTGAAGATATTGAGCTTTTCCATTGCCTCTTGCCATAGATGTAGTAAATCTGATTCCTATCTACTCCATCTGGCAAAGTCCATTGGTATTACCATAGTTTGTGTTGTTGAAAATAGTTATTTGCAATGAATAATTCGTTGGTCTTGCAAAATTCTATCATGTGATCGTCAGCATTATTTCTATCATCAAGGCCAAATTTTCTAGCTACTGGTGATTCTTCTTTGTTTCCAACTTTTGCATTCCAATCCCCAGTGATAATCAACACATCTTGATTGTGTGTTCTGTCAATTTTAGACCTCAAAAGTTGGTAGAAATCTTCAATTTCCTCACCTTTGGCTTTGGTGGTTGGTGCATAGATTTGAATAGTAGTAGTATTAACTGGCTTTCCTTACAGGAATATGGATATTATCCTATCACTGACAGCATTGTACTACAGGATAGATTTTGAAACATTATTTGTGACAATGAATGCCA
>NW_006921924.1:3374009-3384571 GCF_000298275.1 Orycteropus afer afer
CAAAATAGCCAAAACTAGTCCATTTCAGCTCACTAATGCATAGGATTTCAATCTTTATGCATTCCATTTCATTTTTGATAACTCCTAATTCCTAGATTCATACTTCATACATTCCACATCCCAATTATTAATGGATGTTTGCAGCTGTTTCTTCTCATTTTGAGTCATGGCATGTCAGTAAATTGAGGTCCTGTAAGCTTTGCTTTATCCAAATCATTAAGGTCAGTTCTACTCTGATGAGGCAGCTCTTTCCCAGTGGTACTTTGAGTAACTTCTGACCTGAGAGGCTTATCTTCCGGCACTGTATCAGATAGTGTTTCAGGGCTATTCACAAAGTTTTCCAGTAATACATCAGACAGTGTTTCACTAATATTCATAAGGTTTTTCCTGGCCAATTCTTTGAGAAGTGGATGACCTCTTCCTTCTTCCAAGTCTATCTTAGTCTGGAAGCTCAGCTGAAATCTGTCCACCATGGGCAACCCTGCTGGTGTTTGAAACACTGGTGGCACAGACTCCAGCCTCAAAGCAACACTCAAGCTGCCTCAGTATGACAAACTGACAGACAAGTTCATCTTCCTTAGCTGGTCCAAAACCACTCTGCCCACTTCTTTGCCTTCCCCCTACCTGTTCTGGCTGTCTACCCTGATTTCCCACTTCCTCCTGTCTAAGAGGTACGGGCTCTCTCTCCTCCTGTTACCTGCATCCGTCCCTATGCTCTGGCTTCCAGCTTCCTCCTGCCTGGGGGTGAGGACTCTCTCTCCCCCTCTTATCTGTCAATCATTGTTGTTGTTGTTGTCATGTGCTGTCAAGTCGGACCCGACTCATAGCGACCCCTCCTTGGGTTTCCGAGGCAGTATCACTACGGAAGTAGATTGCCCCATCTTCCTTCTGAGGAGTGGCTGGTGGGTTTGAACCACCAGCCTTATGGTTAGCAGTCAAGTGCCTTAGGCACTATGCTACCAGAGCTCCTGTCGATCATAGGATACATAAAATGGCCAAGTACATAGTAGGTACATAAGGAATGGGAATCATAATGTTTATTTTATGTTTTAATATTGAAGTTTAGCAATCTTCTGTTGATTTGAATGAATAGTTTATTCTATTCATTAATTTTCGATATCCTAAGGCATTTATGCTGATTCTGAGTCCTACTAAAAAAACACAATTTGTGCAAAAGTATGTTTATACTTAAGGTTTTCCAAATATATTTTCATTACTCATGGGAATAGTTTCCTGTAATCAAGTAGTACATTTTAGAGAAAACTCACTGATGATCACTGCATTAATTTACTAATATATCCTTTTACTGTTTTCAGATATTCAGTATTCTTTAACCAAGAATATACACATACAGAAAATGTTATTGAAAAACTGGAATTTATATAGAGCTGATATTTTCAGTGCGTTTTCCACATCTCATTTAGTCAGTCAGTCAGTCAGTCAGTCAATATGTTATGAATCCTTACCAGGCACTGTGCTAGGCACTGAGAAAAAAAGCTATACGCATGATTGAGTGGTCCCCTCCCTCAAGGGCTTATGGCATAACATGGAAGACAGACCAATAAATACTTAAGTATAAATTCTTAAACCAATATCGTGGTGAGTGGTATGAAGGAAGAAAGCCTATAGAAATATATAAGTTAGGAGAAGGGTATTTAAGTTGAATCTGAAAAGATAGCTAGGTGATAACTAAGTGAAGAGGGAACTAAACATTTTAGGGAGAGAGAACAGTGTGTATGAAGGCCCTGGGGTTCTTAGAAGCATAGCAGAATTCAAAAACTGAGATAAGGCTGATGAGGCTGGAGAATAGAGTAAGGAGAAAAGTAATGCAAAATTAAGTTTGGAGAGATAGGGATAGAGCAGGACAATGGGAAGTTACTTCTGGGTTTTAAGCAACAGAGTGAAATAATCAAATTTGATTTTATTTTTAGAAGAAAAATAACTTAGCAGAGTGGAAAATGGAATGAAGAAAAGCAAGTGTAGATGTGAAAAGACTAAATAGACAATTCCACTGTAATTGTAAGTGCCAAGAGTTCAATAATAATATATAGACAAAGTTTTCAAATGAATAAAAGTCTATTAATTAACCTGTTTTTTCTGTGAACAGGGAGTGTATCCCTGTTATCTGATTTGCAATAGAACAAATAGAACACACTGGATCAACTTTCAGGGCAACAATGTTTTCTAGAATCACACATTGAAAATATCTATCATGGAGACTGCAACTGCATCTAAAAATGTAACTTTTAGAATTTCTGAACATTTTTTATTTTCATGTGATCATTAATTAATGGGGCAGATTTTATTTCTATGATTTATAGATCAAGGAGTTCTAGTGGTGTAGTGCCTAAGCATTTGACTGCTAACCAGAAGGTTGGCAGTTCAAACCACCAGTCACTCCATGGAAGGGAGATGAGGCAATTTACTTCTGTAAAGATTCACCACATTGGAAACCCAAAGGGAGTCTCTATGACTTGGAATCGACTTGATGGCAGTGGGTTTGTTTGTTTTTTATAGATCAATGTTTATAGTTATAGCTCATATCTGGAATAAGGGCTGAGGAATGGGATGAATATTTGGTAAGATAACAGACTTGTCAGACAGACCCAGGTTTCAATCTCAGCACTTTAGTTTCATAGCTGAGTGATCATTATCAGTTTTTACATCCTTAGTGAGTCTTTGTTTCCTTGCACCTAAAATAGTGATAATAACAATGTCCATTTCATAAGCTGTTATGAAACTTAATTTAATCAACATGTGTGTGGTACCAAGTATACCATAATTGGTCAATTAATACTAATTCCCAGAATACTAATGACAATGACATTAGAAATAGCTGTCATTTTATTATTTTTTTCACTGTCATACTGCAAAGTGTGTCTCTATGAAAGAAAGTTATTCCTGCCATGAATCCTAAAAAAGAACATTAGAAAGAATCCTTGATGGTACAAGAGTGAACATAGAGTGCCTCAGGCAGCTTTCATCAGGGCTGAGCCATTAGAACATCAGACAAAGAAAAACTGCTCCCAACCTATGACCCACAGAGAAATTCTTCATTCACAAAGTAGAAAAGCTAGCTTTATAATAACAGGAAAGTGAAGAGATATGTTCAAAGGGAAAAGCAAAGGATGAGATTCAAAATGGAATCTTGTCAGTAATCACCACGCTATTTCCCTCTAGCATCTTAGTGCTTGAAAAACTAGGTACAGCAGTTTGAATTAGGGATTCTGGTGCTCTGAACAGCTCACTGAGTCAGAGTGCACCAAACTCAGAGGAGTAGAACTAGAGAGGAGAAAGGTACAGGGAAAAAAGTAAGATCTATCCTGCAGAGCAAGGACAGGCAGCCAAGAAAGGCCATGGGAGACTTCTCTAGGGGGGCGACTAGCAGGTGAGAATGGCCATCTGAGACCTTCCTGGGTTAAGGCAGAAGACACACCACACCAGCATGCAAGAGACCACACCAGCATACTAGTGATCACCCCAAGGATTTACCTTTAGTACCTGATTTTATCAGTAACTTGCGTCAGCTAGGTGCAAATGGGCACGTCCAGTGCTGCTGAAACCCGAGCTGGTGCTCCAGGAGGGTGGGCCCATGCCCCACTCAGCAGGTCACTGAGTAGGCTTGGGTCAGCTTAGTGGCACTGAGAGGTTTGTGCTTGACTTTATCAGTAATATTGGGACCACAGATTACTAGAAGGCACTCTCCCAACACCAGCACAGCTAGAACCGAGCAGATCTTTGGTGTTGTGGGTGGGTGGACTAACAGAGGAACTCCTGAGCAGATAGCAGTCAGGGTGGGTTGGGCTGGTGCCACGGGTGGATGGGGCTGGAGAGAGAAACCCCCATAGCAGATCATGGAGCCGAGAAGTTGTCTTGTGTCGGCTTTTTGGAGCCAAGGTGCCTCGAGAATGGGGTTTTTGCATATGTCTGAGCCTGGTGGGAAATGGTGACCCCCAAACAACTGGAGTCTTTGCTGAAATTGAGATGTGGGCTTATAAATAACAGTATGTTGTTATCGGTAGCAGCCTGCTAAAAGACCTAGAAACCAGCCCTAGGAACAATGAGCTTTCCTTCTTCCGCTCCCACCTTCTCCTCCAATAACTTCACTCATCCAATAGAAGAAACCACGTTCAGCCAACCTAAAACCTCTCAGTTTGAAATCTAAACCCTCTTTATGACGAACAGAAACTCATATCCACATTCCACACGGTGATTCCATCATCACAAAGAAAACTGCAGGGAAACCCAGCATACCTGAATTAATAACTAACTAACTAACTAAATAAAATACAGCAGTTTTACCTTTTCAAAATGTTAAATCATAAAAGCAAGAAAAAACAAATCAATACATAACCAAGAGTTAAAGACAACTTCAAAATGTCTATGAAACAACAGGCAACCTCAAATCAAACAAAAAAACAGGACAAGGCATTAGAAGCAAAACCACAAACAAAGGTCTCATTATACACGGAGGAAGAGCAGGCAATAGAATTATCTGAGAAGGGATTTTTAAGATATGTTTATAGAGCTATAGAAGAGCCAAAGGAAACCCCAAACAGAAACAAGAAGAACACAGACAGCTCCCTGGAAGAACTCAGGAAAATCATTCAAGAACAAAATAATGAGATTAATGCACAATCAGAACTCATATAAAAACAGCAGTTAGAAATCCAGAAGATGAACACCAAAATGACAGAATTACACAACACAACAGAAGCACAAAAGAGTAGGCTAGAACTGGCTGAAGAACGTATATCCCAACTAGAAGACAAATCCCTGGACACTAGCCTGTGTGAAGAAATATCAGAACAAATATTTAAGAGAAATGAAGAGAACATAAGAACTGTATGGGATGACACACACACACAAAAAACCCACATCAGACTCATTGGAATTCCAGAACAAGAAGGAGTGAAAAAAAACACTGATAAAATTGTGGAAGATGTGCTAACAGAAAACTTCCCCCATATCATGAAAGAAGAAAAGATATTTGTCCAAGAAGCTCATAGAACCCCACACAAGATAGATCCTAAGAGAAAAACACCAAGGCATATTATAATCAAACTCTCCAAAATCAAAGCCAAAGAAAAATTTTGAAACCTGCCCGGGACAAAAGAAACATTACTTATAATAATCAAACAGTTAGGCTGAGCTCCAATTACTCAGCAGAAACTATGCAGGCAAGAAGGCAATGGGACGGCATATATAAAACACTGAAGGAAAAGAGCTTGCAACCAAGAATCCTATATCCAGCTCAATTATCCATTAAATATGAGGCCAAAATCAAGGCAGTCTCAAACAAACAGAAATTAAGGGATTTTGTAAAAATCAGACCAACCCTACAATAAATGCTTACGGAAGTTCTTCCAATAGAGAACCCACAACAGAGATCATCAAAGTCAGGACATCAACACTAAAATGTGGCATCAACACTAAAACCAAATCAGAAATAGAAACTCAAAATAAGACCATGAAACATTGCACTCTAAAAACCCAGGAAGTCAATCAGCACACAATAACAGCAATTAACCTATCACAAGGAATAAAACTCCTAGGTACAAACTTTCAAATGGAGAGGAAAACAGGACAATATCTTTAGAGTATGCACTGTTCTTAAAATGTAGAGACAAGAATATACTCCAAGGAACCACAGACAAAAGTAACGATCCCCCTAAGCAAATCCAGAAGGAAGGAAAACATATGGGTTTAATAAGCACAAAACCAACAATAAAAAAGAAAAGGGAAAAAGCATTAGCCAACAAACCACACTCACCACAGAAAAGTATACAGACCAAGGAAACTCCAATAACATGACAAAAAATCACAATAGAATGACAGCAATCAATTCATACCTATCACTAATTACACCCAACGTGAATGGACTAAATGCACCTATCAAGAGAAAGAGAGTCACAGACTGGATAAGAAAAGAAGACCCATTGATATGCTGCCTACAAGAGACCTTAGACACAAAGATAAAAAAATAAGAGTTAAGGGATGGAAAAAATATATACCAAGCCAATGGAAACAAAAAAAGAGCAGGAGTAGCAATATTGATTTCTTATAAAATAGACATGAAGGTGAAAAACATCATAAGAGATGAGGAGGGACATTATATGATGCTAAAAGGATTAATTGACAAAGAAGATGTTAGATTAATAAATATTTATGCACCCAATGAAAGTGCTCCAAAATATGTGAAACAAACATTAACTGAATTAAAAGGGATAATAGACAACTCTACAAAAGTAGTAGAAGACTTTAACACACCACTTTCAAAGAGGGACAGGTCAACTAGAAAAAAACTCAACAAAATTACAGAAGAACTCAAAAATATAATCAACCAATTTGAACTCATAGACATATACTGAGCATTTCACCCAACAAAGCACAATTCACATTTTTCTCCAGGGCACATGGATCCTTCTCCAGAATAGACCATATGTTATGTCATAAAACAAGCCTCAATAAATTCAAAAGCATTGAAATACTGCAAAGCATCTTCTCAGACCACAATGCTATAAAATTAGAAATTAATAATAGGAAGAGCATGAAAAAGCATCAAATGTATGGAAGCTGAACAACTCACTGCTCAAAAACTACTGGGCAACAGAACAGATAAAAACTGAAATAAAAAAATTCCTAGAAACAAATGAGAATGAAGATATATCATACCAAAACCTATGGGACACAGTGAAAGCAGTACTCAGAGGAGAGTTTATAGCAATAAATGCATACATCAAAAAAGAGGAAAGAAACAAAATCAACACTCTAACTCAACAACTTCAACAACTAGAAAAAGAACAACAAAAGAATCCTACAGTATCTAGAAGCAAGGAAATAATAAAGATCAGAGCAGAAATAAATGAAACAGAAAAAAAAAGAAAAATCAACAAGACAAAAGCTGCTTCTTCGAAAAGATTAATAAAATCAATAAACCATTGGCAGATCTAACAAAAAAAAAAAGAAAGAGAAGATCCAAATCACAAGAATTGTAAATGAAAATGGTGTCATCACAACAGAATCAACTGAAATAAAAAAAAAGATACTGACAAAATATTATGAAAAACTGTACTCCAATAGATTTGAGAACCTAGAAGAGATGGACAAGTTTCTAGAATCACAAGACCTACCCAAACTATCCCACTCAAAGAAAGAAAACTTGAAGAGACCTATAACAAAAGAAGAAATCGATCAGGTCATAAAAATAAAATTTCCCACAAAGAAAAGCCCTGGCCCTGATGGCTTCACTGGAGAATTCTATCAAATATTCAGAGAAGAGTTGACATCTATGCTACTCAAGTTATTCCAGAACATAGAAAAAGATGGAATAGTCCCAAACTCAGTTTATGAAGCAAGCATAACACTAGTACCAAAACCAGGGAAAGACACCACTAGAAAGGAAAACTACAGACCAATATCCCTCATGAACATAGATGCAAAAATCTTTAACAAAATCCTAGCCAGCAGAATCCAACAACCATATCAAAAAATTAATACACCCAGACCAAGTGGGATTCATACCGGCTTTACAAGGGTGGCTCAACATCAGAAAATCAATCAATGTAATCCACCACATTAACAAAAGAAAATAACCATATGATTATATCAATTGATGCAGAAAAGACATTTGATAAAATCCAACATCCATTCCTGTTCAGAACTCTCAGCAAAATAGGAATAGAAGGGAAATTCCTCAACATAATAAAGGATTTATATGCAAAACAAACGGCCAACATCATTATTAATGGAGAGAGACTCAAGGCATTCCCCTTATGAATGGGAACCAGACAGGAACACCCTCTATCACCCCTTCTATTTAACATTGTATTGGAAGTCCTGGCCAAGGCAATAAGGTAAGAAAAAGAAATAAAAGACATACACATTGGAAATGAGGAACTAAAACTATTTCTATTTGTGGATGATATGATCCTGTACATAGAAAACCCAAGGGACTCAATAATAAAACTACTGGAATTAATAGAGAGGTTCAGCAAAGTGGCAGGATACAAGGTAAACATACAAAAATCAGTTGGATTTCTCTACACCAGCAAGGAGTCCTCTGATAAAGAAATAAGGGAAACAATACCATTCACTATAGCTACTAAAAAGATAAAATATCTAGAAATAAACCTCACCAGAGACACAAAAGACCTATACAGAGAAAACCATAACACACTGCTATAAGAGACAACAAGGGCACTACATATTTGGAAGAACCTACCTTGTTCACAGAGAGGTAGAGTAAATATTGTGAAATTGTGAATACTACTTAAAGCAATCTATACATTTAATGCAATCTAATCCAGATACTAACAAAATTTTTTAAGGACATGGACAAACTAATTACTAATTACTAATTTCATATCGAAAGGAAAGAGACCTTTAATAAGCAGAGCACTTCTCAAGAAGAAAAACAAAGTGGGAGGTCTCACATTCCCAGATCTTAAGAACTACTATACAGCTACATTAGTCAAAACAGCATGCTATTGGTATAATGGTAGACAGATAGACCAATGGAACAGAATCAAAAATCCAGATATAGACCCATCCATCTATGGACAACTGATCTTTGACAAAGGTCCAAAACCCATTAAATGGGGAAGAGACAACCTCTTTAACAAATGGTGCTGGCAAAACTGGATATCCACCTGAGAAAAACGAAACAAGACCCATACCTCACCCCATACACAAAAACAAACTCAAGCTTGATCAAAGACTTAAATGTAAAACCCAAAACTATAAAATTCATCAAAGATAAAATAGGGGGAAATCTGGGAGCCCTAATTTACAGCATAACCTAGAATGTGCAGGAGGTAGAAGAGAAGGTAGATGACTGGGACCTTTTAAAAATTAAATTCTTATGCTCATTGAAATACTTCATCAAAAGGGTAAAAAGAGAACTTATGGATTGGGAGATAATATTTTCCTATGACATATCTGATAAAGGACTATCTCCAAAATCTATAGAAAACTTCAACACCTCAACACTAAAAAAGACCCAACTCACAAATGGGCAAAAGACTTGAACAGACACTTCACCAAAGAAGATATACAGGCAGCCAACAAACACATGAGAAATTGTTTGCGATTATTAATCATTAGATAGATGCAAATCAAAACAACAATGAGATATCATCTCATCCCAGCAATAATAGCAAGTTCAACAGGTCAGAAAATGACAAATGCTGGTGAGGCTGCAGAGAGATCAGAACTCTTGTGCACTGCTGGTGGAATTGTAAAATGGTACAACCATTGTGGCAAACAGTATAGCGTTTCCTTAAAAAACTGAAAATAGAAGTACCATTTGACCCAGCAATTCCATTACTAGGAATATATCCTAAAGAGGTGAGAGGTAGTGCACAAACAGACATATGTACACCTATGTTAATTGCAGCACAATTCACTATAGCAAAGAAAATGGAAACAATCTAAATGTCCATCAATGGATGAGTGGATAACCAAATTATGGTATATGCACACAATGGAATACTATGATACATTAAAGAACAATGACGGATACGCGAATCATCTCACAACATGGATGGAGCCGGAAGACATTATGCTGTCAATCGCAGAAAGGCAAGTACTATATGAACCCATTACTGTTAAAAGACAGAGAAGGGTTTGCTTGGGAAAGGGAACTAGCTTTGTAGGTTACCAGGATGGAGAGGGAAGGGAGGGATTAATTTCAGGCTACTTGGGGCCTACACACTGACGTGGGTAGGGGGAGGGATATATATACGGGAAGGATCTACGACCACCATGATAACATTAGGAAATGGCAGGACACCGAATTGTGCACGTAAGAGATAGACGACAGCTGTTAATACCAACCAATGTGTCCACAGTACTGCATTACCATACACTAGGCTTCAGATAAACACATAAACATATGAGATGATCAGACCGGGGTCAGTGAACAGGAGTATACTCTAGACCAAGGATAGATTCAGCTGAGGCTAATCTTGCACAGACACCAGTGATACAAAATACCTGCAGTCCTTACAGAAACAATAGAAGACATACACAGAGTAATCCCTCACAGACAACCAGACGCTGTGGGAGAGAGATCCAATAGATCTACTGTCTCAGGTCCATAGTACTGGGGGACACCATACTCAATTGGCACAGCAAAATACATAAAAGCCTTGCTCCACATCCTACATTGGTGAGTAGGGACTGGCGTCTTAAATGCTTTCAAACAGCCATCTAAGATGCAGCTAACAGTCTCCTAGCATTGGAAGTGAAGAAGAATGCAAAAAAAAATAAATAAATAAAAAGGGAAAAAAGGGGCATTTGGAAGCAATCAGACATGATGGCCCTTGAGACCAGAAGAACTAGATGGTGCCTGGCTACCAATGCCAACCACCCAGGAAAGGATCAAATCTGGAGATCCTGGATAGAGTGGAAGGGAAAACGTGGAACAAAATCCAAAAACTCAATAATGACCAGAATTACTGGTCAGATGAAATCTGGTGATACCCCCAATACTATGGCTCTGGAATACATTCTGTGCTTGGAATAAAACACACCCCCAGGGGCTGGCTCTCATCCCAATA
>NW_006921924.1:3384876-3386952 GCF_000298275.1 Orycteropus afer afer
ATAAATAAATAAATAAATAAATAAATAAATAAAAAGGGGGAGTTCTTGTTAGT
The DNA here is from genome assembly GCF_000298275.1 of Orycteropus afer afer. NCBI lineage: Eukaryota > Metazoa > Chordata > Mammalia > Tubulidentata > Orycteropodidae > Orycteropus > Orycteropus afer. The sequence continues at coordinate 3,384,930 of NW_006921924.1, forward strand.
CATGTCCATTTGCCAAGTAATTTCACTCACTCTACTTTATTTCATAGGAGCTCTGATAGCATAGTGCCTAAGGCACTTGACTGCTCACCAGAAGGCTGGAGGTTCAAACCCACCAGCTACTCCTCGGAAGGAAGGTTGGGCAATCTTACTTCCGTAGTGATACTGCCTTGGAAACCCAAGGAGGGGTCGCTACGAGTCGGGGCTGACTCGATGGCAAACAACAACAACAACACTTTATTTCATACAGCATTGATTCTCTTTATTCAGATAAGTAAGGTGAGTTACAAAGTTCCCAAGAAAACGTCCTAAAATGATGGGATTTGTTGATGATAGATACTCAAGCAGTAAAACTCAGTCTAAAGTTTTATTCTCAGTTTACTGAATATTGTCCAAAACTAAACTACATACAAGGATGGCTCAGGAATAAAACCTTGAATGCAATATCCAGCATTTCTTCAGAGTCCACAAGTGTTTGTCATCACTTAAAACCAAGTATAATAAAGCTCTAATGGCTAAGGAATTTGACTGCTGACCAGAAGCCTGGCACATCAAACACACCAGCCACTCCTTGGAAGAAAGACTAGGCAATCTACTTCTGTAGAGATAATGCCTCCGAAACCCAAGGAGGGGTCACTATGAGTCAGAACTGACTCAATGGCAGTGAGTTTGGTTTGGTTTTTTTTTTTTTTTTTTGCCTTATCAGAAAACTTATCAGCATGAAACCAAAAGTGAGAAAGGAATTGAAAGTAATCTCTGAGAATCAAAATAAGTAGCACAGGTCAGTGGGATCACTAGGATTGGCATCACCACCTCTCTGCCCCCCCACACACACATAGGTGGGCAGGGCCCAACATGATGCTGTGCAGTCCTGCCCCCTGAGGCTTCCCACAGCTCTTCCTCTCTCCCACTGGCCAAGGCAGAAAGGAGAGGAGGTGACAAGTTACCACTCTGGGTGAAGGTGAGTACCAACTGTTTTGGTTCTCTAGTGCTGCTATTTCAGTAATACCACAAGTGGATGGCTTTAACAAACAGGGATTCATTCTCTTACAGTTTAGGAGGCTAGAAGTCCGAGTTCAAAGTGCCACCTCCAGGGGATGGGTGAAAGCCCCTCAATCTTGGGCTTCAGCTCTGCCTCCTGTTCCAGGCCCACTAGAGCTGGAGGCTTTTTCTAATTCACACAGATGCTGGCTGTTGAGGCTGACAAGCACAAGATGGACAAGTCAAATGGCACAGCCCCAAGACTAGCAAGCAACATGGCAGGCCACTGATGACTCCACCAAATGCAGAATGCAGATGTCCCAAAAAGCTTGAGACTCTTCTCAAAGTGTCTCCTTATATAATGGAAGCAGCCCACATCCTGAAGGCAACTAATTAGTTACTCACAGCAGATCCCACCATGGAGTTGATTATACCACATTCAATCCATCATGGGGTGTAATTGCACACAACTGCCTAGCCACTCAACCCAAGACCCAGCCGAGCTGACCTTAACTACGTTAACTACCACACCAGCTCTAATAATGCTGCTGCCTTAGCAACTTCTCCCCCTGTGCAGCCAGCCTGTCCTCTGCCTCCAGGAACTCTGGGGTCATTTTAGTGTCATACCTTCTGACAATTTCAGAGGGTGGAGTCTGCACCTCTCTCCACACACACACACATCCCCCTAGTGATGCCACTGGCACAAGTTAACACCTTCTTCATTTATTGAAAATTTGTTGAATTCCAGGCCTACACTGAGTGCTTGGTATCAAAGGGACAAGCACAGGAAATTAATTGCTTGAGAGCTGACAACCTTCCCTCTTCCTCATCTCCCTTCTCACCCCCTTCCCCAACACTTCAATCCATCACCAACATCTAAAATATATCTCAAGTCCATTTGGTCTTTCTCCATATGCACTAGTATCAACTTAGTCCAAACTATCATTCTCTCTCTCCTTTCTCTTAAATTACTATAGTATCCACCAAACTGGTGTCTTTATTTTTACTTTTGCTGTTACACTATCCATTATGTACACAGCAATCA
>NW_006921924.1:3387511-3389583 GCF_000298275.1 Orycteropus afer afer
CCAGCCTTCTGGTTAGCAGTCAAGTGCCTTAGGCACTAAGCTACCATAGCTCCCATTAATCACCTTATATATTTATTAATTGCCTATACTTTTCTTCTTTTCACTACTCCACTACAATATAACCTTCTTAAAGTCAGGAAAGTCTTTTCTTCTTGATCTCTGTTCTATTTCCAGTTCCCAGAAAAATGCCTTGATATAGCACATTATGGTAAATATTTGTTAAATGGACCTATAAATATTCCCAAAATATCTCCCTCAATATGAATATTACAAAAACAATTTTTTTTGTTGTTCAGAAAAGAACATTCTTTACTTATCCAGAAAATTCATTTTTAAGGGACATTTTCCCTGATCTTACCAGTTAGTCTGTATATCACTGTTTGAAATGCCTAATTACTTGAGATGCCATGATAAGAAGTGTATAAATATATTTCTATTCTACATCTTCAGAAGCTTGTAGTCTGTAACAGACAAGAATGACATATATGGTTTTCATACTAAGATTTTAGACCCAAATGTTTATTTTCTTTCCATTGTATCACATTGCCTTCCTCTTTAAAATGATTCCAAGACTGTGCAAATGATTTAACCATAAGGCACACTAGATTGAGATAAAGACAAACAACTGAATATTTCTTCTACTTCTGTCAGAGATGACATAGGAACTGGCTCCTCAAAGGACTCACTCCTGATGAGACAATCACGAGAGGCAGAGCACAAGAGACAGAGACTGGCCCTATGGTGATGAGCACATACTCTGAGACATGTGATATAAAAACATTTCAAGGAATTGAAATGTTTACAGTAAAGAAGATTTATAGAGATGTAAGAACTCTTTTAAAAGACTTGAAGAGTTGTTGTGTGGAAAAGGATATACCTGCTTGATTTTTAAGATTGCAGGGGCTCGAGAAGGTAGGATTAATTAGTGGAAGCTGAAGGGTAACAAACACGTAGTCAAAGTAAAGAATAATTTTGAAAGGAGTAGAGCAGTCCAAAATGAAAATTAACTTCCCCAAGTGATAGTGAATTTTCCCGTACTAGAGGTGCTCAAGCAGATGATGGCTGACAATATGGCTAGCATACTGTAGTGGAGATTCTAGCATCAAACGAATGCTTCCAAGCCCCTTACAATTCATATGTCCTCTGATCTTAACACTGTCTAGAACTGAAGATGTGGAAGGTCTAGGAGACAGGGCTGATGTGTATACTTATCCAGATATATACCCATCCAAAGTGACACAACTAAATTTGTAACTCTATCCACTTGTTTGGATTTGAATTGTGTCAGCTTGGCTAGGTTGGAGGTAAGTTGTTCAGAATTCCTGTCATTGCATTGTTTAGGGTTCAATGGGTCAGAAGAGAGGTTTGGTGTAAGGGTGGAGAGCAGGAGTGCGGCAGAGGCCATCTCCTTTTCCCTCTCAGAAGATCAGTTCAGGTACTGCTGCATTCCATGCCTGCTGCTGCAGATCTGTGGGCTCACCTTGTCGGCATGGGCAGGAGGCCAGATCCACAGCGCCTCCATTTTCCATGTAGTCTGCTCCTTCAGCTTTTCTGTTTTCGGAGACAAGTATATGTTTAGCTCTGTAACGAAGGGTACTAGCTTTTCCTGCAGGACGCTCCTTATTAAAATCAGAAACTTTGAAGCATGGAGAGGCTTATGCAAATTCCATTCCACCTTTTAAGTTTCAGTTAACCCTTGCAGTTTCCATTTTGCCATTATTACCCCTATTACATACGCTTCCATCTTCCCTCCCCTCCCTGCTGACTTTAGCCTCCAGCACCAGACACAGAGGCACAGAAGCAGCAGTCATGCAGAGGGTGTTTAACCAGCCCACACAATTGCATAAAGGTAAATCTGAATAGCAATGCTTTTATCATATATACATAGTTGTATATGGCATTGTTGTTGTTGTTATGTGCCATCGAGTCGGACCCGACTTCATAGCGACCCCTCCTCGGGTTTCCAAGACAGTATCACTACAGAAGTAGATCGCCCAACCTTTCTTCCGAAGAGTGGTTGGTGGGTTTGAACCGCCAGCCTTCTGGTTAGCAGTCAAGTGCCTTAGCCACTA
>NW_006921924.1:3390825-3391737 GCF_000298275.1 Orycteropus afer afer
AAAAAAAAAAAAAAAAAGTTTTGGCAGCAAAGGCTTAGTTCTCCACAATACCTCTTTACATCTGCTCTATTATTATATTATTCTCCTTCATATTTCATTTGGCTTTTCCTACGGCTATGTGCTTTATGCCCAATTTCTTACAACTTACAGCTCCTTCAATAAAACATTTATCTTCATGCAACCTTCCAGAGCCTTTAATTTTTATAATACTGAAGGCCAGCAATATTGAGATGAACTCTCCTCTCTGTACTGTCAGTGGGTCCAAAGTCGAATCTGGGTAATAGATGAACATTTTGTTCTTTTGCGTGTCTTAATATTTTATTTTGCAAGAACTTACTGATGGGATCCCTATGGAGAATTCATCCCTATGTTTACTCATTTTTTTCACATCATTTTACTCATCCTCTCCCATCTCCTTTAGCCATTTAGAAGTTACCATGGCTAACAAGTACAGATAGTTTCTTTTCTCTGTATTGGTATTATGTTCTTATTGGGTAATTATTCAACAGTAAATCAGATAAACATTTATAAAATCCATCAGTTTTAATGCCCTCCTTGCTTTTTGGACTTTAATGAAGCAATTTGCCTTCTTGATTCTTATTGAGATTGTTATTTTCTTGGAAGGTGTACATACTCAACGTGCAACTTGATGACCTCTGCCAAGTTACTAAAGGGAAAGAGCCATGTTTGGGTCATTTTTACTCTCCCAGCAGCTAGCACAGTGTCTGTTTATATTACTAGAGTAAAAGATTTGTAAATATTGTTGAAAAGAGTTGAGCTGAAAGGAATTGACAGCTTCAGGGTTAAGTAGTTGCATATCTTCACCGACTTCCTTTCATTTAACCTGTTCCTTCTCTCATCACCACATATATATATGTATATAAGATTAGGTGGTGTGGTGTAGTAAATTAC
>NW_006921924.1:3391871-3396321 GCF_000298275.1 Orycteropus afer afer
GGTATTTCTGTTGTGAGTGGCACAAAGCAATCTTCTGGGAAGTTCACTCTCTCTCAAGTGTATAGAACTCTGATGTTGGGATTTGTTAGTTTGGCTACCCTGCCAGGCTCAAAAGGAGCCCCCTTAGAGGCAGAAGGAGTCTCCTTGACTGCTGGCTGAGAGAAACACAGTGCTGAAAGAGATGTGCCACTGAGAGAGACATGAGAGACATGCACTGCTGAAAGATATACATGTTAGTGAAAGAGATTGAGAGAGACGGTTGGCTGCTGAGTGAGATGGCCAGCTGAGAGAGACTGAGCACATTCCTGAACTCGAACTGTAACCTGTTGCTTCCCTAATAAAGTCCATAATTTGTGAGTTCTGTATAGCCACTGAAGCAAATTTTTGAACCCAGCAGAGAGGCTGTGGGTGTCATGGAAGGGACGGTTGGTGTCAAGGTTAGTAAGAGGGCTGGAGGGTGGCGGCATGTCTGGCCTCCTAGGAACAGGCTTTGGGCTGCTGATCATGATTCTGTCCTCCTCTTGTGGGGTTAGAGGAGGTCAGAAGATGCGACCTCCCTGCCCTTTTAGCAGTTGGCATTACAAGATGCTTGGAACAATAATTTTCCTGGGGATGGTGGGTTTGCGTGAGATAGGAAGTATACCTAGAAAAGATTATATATGGGCAAAAAGGTACTTTTATAAAGCTCAAATACTCCAGGGGGCATCTTTTCCAACCTCAAAATCACTTCCCACTCCTCTCATATCTTCTCTGCTTTGGGTAATTTCTCACCAATAGAACACTTTTATTTTCTCACTCAAATTTCTCCTAGAATTACCATACACTTTGGAAAAAAGAAAAAGCAATGCTTGGCTAAATCCACTTTTTTAATCATTTTCACCAACCAGGTTTTCAGCACCACTTTTTTTTAAACATGGAGACTGAAAGATCACAAATAAGCCTCCTGACTTCATTTCTACAAAGGACAATGAATAGTGTGAACATATAAGCAACTGAAGTTAAAGTTAAGGATTAAAACTTCAGGAAAAAAAATAGTCTCACTATTTTTATGGTTTTTACATTTTGTTGGTTTATGATTTATGTATGTGATTATGTATATGTGTGTGTGTATAAATTTTAATTTCACTAACACCCAAAATATGATACTGTGACTCAGGAAGAAAAAGCATATGATTATTTAATCTCATCCTCAGAAGAGAAACACAACTAAATGTACATTTTTCATATGCAGATAGGAAGATCTACAGCATCATCTATAGCTATCAAGAGCACAATTTTATTTTTATTTACACCTAAATTGGAGATCCAGAGAACACATCACCTCATAAACCAAATCAAACTCACTGCCATCGAGTCAATTCTGACTCATAGAGACAGGCTTTAGGTTTCTGAGGCAGTAAATCTTTACAGAAGTGGATTGCCCAGTCTTCCTTCTGTGGAGTAAGTAGCTGGTGGCTTTGAACCATCAACTTTATGGTTAGCAGTCAAATGTCTTAGTCACTATGCCAGCAGAGCTCCTCATTGTCTCATAGTTGTTAAGATTTCTAATACAGTATTCCTAGGGAAAATAACCCTTAATATAATGACTGTAATATTAATGATTCTTATCACTTCCACAAATATAATATCATCTTTAGTAACTAAACAAGAATTTATTGTGCTAATACCATTTTCTTATGGACTGAGGACATTTTTCTCAATACTTTCCTGAAATTAATGGACTAATTGCTACTTCAAGATCATTTTAGACACCGGATATATCAAAGTCTGAGGACTTTGATTCTAAGCAAAGAAGCAAAAGCATTATTTTGCTGAATTAATACCACCTTACACGCAAGGAAAACAAAAGAGTTGATAACTCTTTTATATCACTGATTTGGGGAAATTATAACATTTGTGTTGTAAGATCAATATATTTCTTTAAGCTTTGATGTATGGGGATTTTCATGGGGGAAAATAAATTTTGACCTGGAGTATTGTTTATATATGCTTAAAATTGACATATCTCCTTGAGAACTGTGCCCAGTGCTTTCTATTTGTTATGAATATCTCAGTGCTTCATAAATAGTGCTGGATTCACAACAGGAATTCTTTTAAAAATGTGCTGAATTGAACTGAATATACAGGAATGTATAAAAATGAGCTGAGTTAAATGGGAATTGACTATATTCTCTGAGTTTATCTTAGTTTAGTAAAACATCTGCTGTATATTTTCAGCTTGACTTATTTATAATATATATCATCATCACTGGTGTGAGACTGAAGGTCTTTTCTCACAATTCATTGACTTTCATCTGGAAAAGTGAATTTTTAACCACATGGCTCAAACCATTTTATAAAAACCAACAGCCACACACACTCTTGGCAGAAAGAACTGCAGTAATAAAAATAATAATGAACATTTATTGAGTGATTATGTGCCAAGCATTGTAAAACCCTAAGAACTTTCTGAGTAGTTTGGAATTTCAATCTGCAGAACAATCCTAGGAGACAAATATTTTGCAATCTCCATCTTTCAGTCAAGGCAACTGAGTCACAGTGAGATTAAATAACTCAGGCATAATCATTCTGTTAATAAGTGGTAGAGTCAGCATGAAAAGCCAGTCATTTTTGTCTAAGAGGAAGGCTCTTAACCACCACACTGAAGTGCTTTTAATTAGGCCCCTAGGCTGCCCCAATCAAAAGATACAAGAACTATAAAATAGTTAATAGAATAAAATAATGGAAGGAATTGGGTTTCTGGGATTCAGTGAGTTTCATTAGCTAAAGTTTTACATATATAGCAAGATTTGATCCTATCTACTTGCTTGAAACATCACTTTCATGATGGCATTTCCCTGTGCAAAAGTCTATAGTTCTCTATGGAATTAAGTTCACAAACCTCAGTCTGGCTCTCAAAACTGACTGCTAGCTCCCTTGCTCTGTCTTCCTATTGGTCTCTTTATCATGTAAGAATTGCAAAATTTCAACCACTCTGCATTGCTCATGAAGCTTCACCATGTGTTCAAGGTGCAAGGATCTCTCTTTGAAACTACCCACCATTGCTTCTGGAAAAACATATTTACCTATTATTTTTGCAGATTTATTTAAACATTCTAAAAAGACATATTTTGTATCCATTATCACATTAGCTTAGCAAGGTTCTGCTTCTTGCATATGTCTTTTAGTGTGTTTATCTAATCTTTTTTTGTAGTTATACACACTCAGCATGTGTTCAATAAATACATATGGAATTGTACTGAAAATCAGGCGGCATAGAGAAGCTTTATCTTTATCCTCTGAAAAATATACCACCCACCCAAACTTTTGAAGTAGCAGTAATTGGTCATGTTAGTAGAAATTGCTAATGGATAATTTATGTTTCATAAGTGTATTTTAAAGCTTAATTGACACGATGACAACAATGATATTGTTAATTTTAGCATGTTTATCTTGCATTGATATGCCTGAGGAGTCTATTGTTAATCTATGACTGACCTTACTGTGATTGTAAAAATTATGTTTACCTTATACAGACTTTCCCTATTTTAAAGTCTTAGAATCAAATGAAAACTTCATGGTATAAAATGCATTTAAAATATTTAGAAAAAAATAAATTGGAGTGCCACCTCAAAAGACCAATTATTCATTTGACTACTGACACCAATACCTATTCAGAGGCTACCTCAGTTTTCCTTACATGTACTTGGAATAAGCTAACAAGAAATTATGCTTCCCTACCTCATGAAAATATTTGCATAAAAGTGTTGTTAAAAATAAGTTGAAGACAGGAGAAGAATGTGGAAACAAGGTACATCTCTATTCTACTTTTAGATTCAATTGTCTTTGCTTCCTGTGCATAAAAGGTTTATTTTTATCTTAAAAACGACAGATTCAGCTAGGGATTATTAAACCAAAATTTCGTATTTCTGTTTCTTATTTGACTTACTAGGCTCAGCATCTCTCGATACACCTGACCTATGAAATATATGTCCTTCTATGAAGAACTCATTTGTTCACACGAGGTAACCAAGAGGAAGTATGTTGTTGATGTTGTTGGTTGTCGTCCAGATGATTCTGACTCATGGAGACCACATATGTAGAATAGAGCTACTCCATAGCGTTTTCCAGGCTGTCTTCTGAGAAACCTGTGAGTGGGTTAAAACCATCAACCATTCACCTAGTAGTTGAGAATTTAACTGTTTTGCACCATACAAGGACTCTAACAGGAAATATGTTGTAGTTAAGTGCCAATGAACCCGTTACAACTCGTAATGACCCTGTGTACAGAAGACTGAAACACTGCCAGTCCTGCGCCATCCTCACAATCCTGGCTAAACTTGAGCTCATTGTTACAGCCACTGTTTCAGTTCATCTCATTGAGGGTCTTCCTGTTTTGCCTGACCCTCTACTTTCTCAAGTATGGTAACATTCTTGAGGGGCAGGTCCCTCCTGATAACATGACAAGCTA
>NW_006921924.1:3396578-3397759 GCF_000298275.1 Orycteropus afer afer
GCCCTCCTACCCCTGGTAACCACTAATAATCTTTGGTAGATATATATGTATACATATCTATAGCTATCTATCTAGCTATCTATCTATCTTCCAACCTATGTCAGAATTTAGTCTCCCCTCCCCTCCCACACCTGGTAACCAACAAAGAAAGTTTCCTTCCATGTATAAACTTTTCCTTAACTTTTTACAATAGTGGAATAATACAATATTTGTCCTTCTGTGATTGATTTATTTCACTCAGCATAATGTCCTCCAAGTTCATCCACATTATGCAGTGTTTTGCCGATTCTACATTATTCTTTAGGGTTACATAGTATTCCATTGTGTGTGTGTACCACAGTTTGTTTATTCATTCCTTGGTTGATAGGCACTTAGGTTGTTTCCATCTCTTTGCTATTGTGAATAGGGCTGTGATGAACATGGGTGTGCATATATCTGTTCCTGTACTACCTCTCACTTCTTTAGGATATATACCTAGTCTTGGAATGGCTGGGTCAAATGATATTTCTACTTCCAACTTTTTAAGGAATCGCCATACTGTTTTCCACAGTAGTTGTATCATTTTACAGTCCCACCAGCAGTGTGTGAGAGTCCCAATCTCTCCACATCCTCGCCAGCATTTGCTATTTTTGGTCTTGTTGAACATTGTGATTAGTGCTGGGGTGAGATGGTACCTCATTGTTGCTTTGATTTGCATCTCTTTAATGGCTAATGATTGTGAACATTTCTTCTTGTGCTTGTTGGTTGCCTGAATATCATCTTTGGAGAAGTGTCTATTCATGTCTTCTGCCCATTTTTAAATTAGATTTTCTTTTTGATGTTGAGGCATTGGAGCTTTCTATAAATTTTAGAGATAAGTCCTTTGTCTGATAGGTCATTGCCAAATATTTTTCTCCATTCTGTAGGTTCTCGTTTTACTCTGTGAGAAGTCTTTTGATGCACATAAGAATTAACTTTTAGAAGGTCCCAATCATCTAATTTATCTTCTGTTATTTATGCATCTTGGGTTATGCTTGATAGTCTATTTATGTCATAAAATAGGGTCCCTACATTTGCCCCTATTATTCTTTGATGAACTTCATAGTTTTAGGTTTCACATTTAAGCCTTTGATCCATCTGGAGTTAGTTTTTGTGTATGATGTGAGGTATGGATCTTGTTTCATTTTTCTGCAAATGGATAT
>NW_006921924.1:3398069-3401585 GCF_000298275.1 Orycteropus afer afer
CAGAGCTCCTACTATTACTATGGATTCATCTATTAAAGTCTGCTTTATGTGTTTTGGGGATCTTTCATTGGGTGCATAGATATTTATTATGGTAATGTCCTCTTGTTCAACTGGTCCTTTAATCATTTATGATATCCTTTCTTGACTCTTATGGTTGTTTTTATCTTAAAGTGTATTTTATGAAAAATTAATATTGCCACTACTGTTCTCTTTTGGTCTTTGTATATTTTTTTCTAACCTTTGATTCTTAGTCTATTTTTTGTCATTTTGTCTAAGGTGACTCTCCTATAGACAGCATATTGATGGGTCATGTTTTCTTATTCAGTCTTAAACTCTCTGTCTCTTGAGTGGTGCATTTAATCCATTTGTGTTCACTGTAATTATCGACAAGTATGAATTTATTGAAGCCATTTTGTTACTTGTTTTTTGGGGGTGTTGCTGATTTCTTTGTTCTATATAATTTTTTGTGCTGAGCTCATTTTGCTTATGAGTGGTGTAATCATCTTCATTGCTATAGTTTTAGTATTTGCTAAATATTTGTGCTTGTCCTCTTTTTCATTTTGATGCAAAGGTTTTTTTATTTTTCTTTGAAGTTACCCTATAATTTATAATTTTCTACCCAACTTTGAAACAATCTGTCCTATCTTGCAATTATCTTCACTTCCTCACCATTTAGAAGTTCTGTAACTACACTATATATACTCTCTTCTTGGTTTGTAGTTGTCCTCATTTACCAATTGATGCCTCTGGTTCCCTGTTTATAGTCTTGTAAGCTTATTGTACTTTAGATTCTTCTATAACTGGCTTAGTTTCTGGGTTATGTCATCATGTGCATTAATCATCAGTTGTTGTTTGCTGTTGTTGGTTCTTTGTCCAAAGGACCCCTTTTAGCATCTTTTGTAAAACTGGTCTGGTTTTAACAAATTCCCTTAATTTCTGCTTATCTGGAAATCTCCTGATTTCACCCTTATATTTGATAGACAATTTTGCTGTGTATATAATCTTGGTTGGATTTTTTCCCCATGGTTTTTTATATATCATCCCATTACCTTCTAGCCTGCATGGTTTCTGCCAAGAAATCAGAGATTAGTCTTATTGGTTGCTCTTTGTAAGTAGCTTTTAGTGTTTCCTGTGCTGCTTTCAGGATTCTTTCTTCATCCTTGATTTTGATGAGTTTGATGATGATACGTCTTGGTGCTTTTCTTTTGGGGTCTCTCCTGTTTTGGGTTCATTGAACTTCTTGAATGGATATCTTCTCATCTTTCATCATATTAGGGAAATTATCTTCCAACAAATCTTTGACACTTTTCTCTAGTTTTATCTTTCTCTTCCTGTTCTGGAATTCTAATTGCACATAGGTTATTCCTCTTGATGGTATTCCATGTGAATCTTAGCTTTCTTTATTATGTTTTGATCTTTTGTCCAATTGATCCATTAACAAAGCAGGGTGTGGCAGGCAGGTGCTGTAGTGGCTGGAAGAGACCAGGAAGTGAGCAAAGCGGTTTGGAACAGATAAGGAAAACAAACTTGCCTATCAGTTTGTTGTATTGTAGTGGCTTGCATGTTGCTGTGAGGCTGGAGGCTATGCCACCAGTGTTTCAAATACCAGCAGGGTTACTAATGGTGGAAAGGTTGCAGTAGAGCTTCCAGACTAAGACAGACTCAGAAGAAGAAAAATATCATCCACTTCTCAAAGAATTGGCCAATGAAAACCTTATGAATAGCAGTGAAACACTGTTTGATATATTACTGGAAAATTTTATGAATAGCAGTGAATCATTGTCCATTATAGTGCTAGAAGATGAGCCCCTCAGGTCAAAGTCAATTAAGATATGACTGGGGAACAGCTGTCTCCTCAGAGTAGAACCGACCTTAATGATGTGAATAGAGTAAAGCTTTCAGGACCTCTATTTGCTGATGTGACAGGTCTCAAGATGAGGAGAAACAGCTTCAAACATCCATTAATAATTGGAACATGGAATGTACAAAGTATGAGTCTAGGAAAATTGGAAGTTGTCAAAAATGAAATGGAACACATAAAGATTGATATCCTAGGCATTAGTGAGCTGAAATGGACTGGTTTTGGCCATTGTAAATCAGACACTCATATGATCTATTATGCCAGGAATGACAAAGTAAAGAGGAATGACATGGCATTTGTCATCACAAAGAATGTATCAAGATCTATCCTGAAGTACAATACTATCAGTGATAGGATAATATCCATATGCCTACAAGGAAGACCAGTTAATACAACTATTATTCAAATTTACATACCAACCATCAAAACCAAAGATGTGGAAATTGAAGATTTTTACCAACTTCTGCAGTCTGAAATTGATGAAACATGCAATCAAGATGTGTTGATTATCACTGGTGATTGGAATGCAAAAGTTGGAAACAATGAAGAATCACCGGTAATTGGAAATTATAGCTTTGGTGATAGAAATAAAACTGGAGATCACATGATAGAATTTTGCAAGACCCACGACTTATTCATTGCAAATACCTTTTTTCAACAACACAAATGGCAGCTATCCATGTGGACTTCAACAGACAGAGTAAAAAGGAATCAGATCGACTACATCTATGGCAAGAGGTGATGGAGAAGCTTAATATCTTCAACCAAAACAAGGCCAGGAGCTGATTGTGGAACAGACCTTCAACCGCTCATATGCAAGTTCAAGTTGAAGCTGAAGACAATTAAAACAAGTCCATGAGAGCCAAAATATGACCTTGATTATAATATCCCTCCTGGATTTAGAGACCATCTAAAGAATAGATCTGATGCATTGAACACCAATGACCAAAAACCACAGGAATTGTGGGTTGATGTCAAGAACATCATCCATGAAGAAAGCAAAAGGTCATTTAAAAGACAGGAAAGGGAGACAAGACCAACATGGATGTCAGAAGAGACTTGGAAACTTGTCCTTGAGCAGAGAGTAGCTAAAGCAAATGGAAGAGATGACAAGATAAAAGAGCTGAACAGAAAATTTCAAAAAGCACTTTGAGAAGACAAACTATTATATTGAAATGTACAAAGATCTGGAGTTAAAAAACCAAAAGGGAAGAACATGCTCAGCATTTCTCAAGCTGAAAGAACTGAGGAAAATATTTAAGCCTCGAGTTGCAATATTGAAAGATTCTATGGGTAATATTAGGAGCTCTGGTGGTGTAGTGCCTAAGGCATTTGACTGCTAACCAGAAGCCTGGTGGTTCAAGCTCACCAGCCACTCCTTGGAAGGAAGGTTGGACAATCTACTTCCATAGTGATACCACCTTGGAAACTGAAGGAGGGGTCACTATGAGTCAGAACTGACTTGATGGCAGTGAGGGTTTTTTTTGTTTGTTTGTTTGTTTTTTGTTTTTTATGGGTAATATTGAATGATGCAGGAAACATCAAAAGAAGATGGAAGGAATACAGAGTCACTATACCAAAAAGAATTGGTTGATGTTCATCCATTTCAGGAGGTGGCATATGATCAAGAACCAATGGTATTGAAGGAAGAAGTC
>NW_006921924.1:3401915-3410763 GCF_000298275.1 Orycteropus afer afer
TATGGGTAACATTGAGAAGAATGGGAATTCCAGAACACTTAAGTGTACTCATGAGGAACCTGTACATAGACCTGGACGCTGTTGTTTGAACAGAATGTGGGGATACTGCATGGTTTAAAATCAGGAAGGGAATGCAACAGGTTGTATCCTTTCACCACACTTATTCAATCTGTATGCTGAGCAAATATCCGAGAAGGTGGGCTATATGAAGAATGTGGCATCAGGATTGGAGGAAGGCTCATTAATAACCTGAAATATGCAGAAGACACAACTTGGCTTGCTGCAAATGAGGATATCTTGGGGCACTTATGGATGGAGATTAAAGACTACAGTCTGCAGTATAGATTACACCTCAATATAAAGAAAACAAAAATCCTCACAACTGGTCCAGTAAGCAGCATCATAATAAATAGAGAAAAGATTGAAATTGTCCAAGACTTCATATTACTTGGTTCTACAATCAACATCAATGGAAGCAGCAGTCAAGACATCAGGATGTATTGCACTGGGCAAATCTGCTGCAAAAGACCTCTTTCAAGTGATGAAGAGCAAAGATGTCTCCTTGAAGACTAAGGGACAGCTAACCCAATCCGATTGTCAATCACCTCATATGCATGTGAGAGCTGAACAATGAATAAGGAAGACCAAAGAAGAGCTGATGCTTCTGATTGTGGTGTTGGAGAAGAATGCTAAGAGTACTATGCTCTGCTAAAAGGACTAACAAATCAGTCCTGCAGGAAGTGCAGCTGGAATGCTCCTTGGAAGCAAGAATGGCCAGACTTCATCCCAGCTACTTTGGTCATGTTGTCAGAAGTGACCATTTTCTGGCGAAGGATATCATTTTTGATAAAGTGGTCGGTCAGTGGAAAGGGGGAAGTCCCTCAGTGAGATGGATTGACATAGTTGCTGCACAGATAGTCTCAGCTATAGCAGGGATCGTGAGGCTGGCACAGGACCGGAAAATGTTTTGTTTTGTTTTACATAAGGTGGCTATGAGTCAGAGACGATGTGACAGCATCTAACAACAACAACAACATTGAGGTATTTGTCTTCATTCTTAATTCTGTCTTCCATTATTTTATTCTACTCCTTTGCCCATTCAATGTCTTATCTATATCGGAAATCTTCTGTTTGTTTCTTTTCTGTTTTCTCTTTGTTGTTTATGTATCATTTCTAATTTTTTGTTTATTTTATCAATTTGTTCTTGTATTGTTTACCAAAACCGTTCTAGAGTTTTGTCTGTGTTTTCCTTAACTTTGTCACTTTTTTCCTTGATCTGTCTCTCAATGTGTTGAAGGGACACAAATGTCATTCTTTTGAATTCCTTATCAGGGAGTTCCAATGCTGCTTCTTCCTCAGGGATGTTTTCACGGTTTGTATTCTGGTCCCTTGTTTCTACTACTTTATCTTGCTTTCTTATGTGGACTATGATGGTCTGTTGTCTCCAAGACATTGTGGTGGTGTTGTATTTATATTTAATTTGTGATTATATGTAGGTGTGATTTGGGCAAGATTTTTTTTTCCTTTATTTTGGTTTGAGGTGTCTGTGTGAGCAGGGTATTGTGCTCCTCTATTCACTAGTTGTTAGCACTTAGGCATTCCCACCTGTCCCCTGGTGTGTGTGGTAGAGAATGAGAGTGCCTGTACAGATCTCTGTTAGCTGTTCAGACAGATCAGTTGAGGGTGAGTTGAGCTGGTATTGACTGTCTTCTATCATTGGTCAATTGCTGCAAAAGCAAGTGGTGGCCCTTCCTCAGTGGGTGGGGCTGCAGGAGGTACAGGTATAGTTGGGTTATGTGGGAACAGTTGTGGTCTCCCACTCAGTTATATCAAAAATAAATAAACAAGCTATAAAAAACAAAAGCAAGAGAATAAAAAAAAAGGTCAAACCACATAAACACACAGGAACAATCACAAAAAATAAGAAAATACAATAAATAAGAAGAAATTTTTCAAAATATATTTTAAGAGGATAACAGAAATATCATGAAAAACAAAAGAGAGAGAGAGAGAAAAAGCCACAATGTCTGGGGAGAGAAGAATGAGAGAAAAGAGTAAGAGTGAAATAATAGAGAAAACTGCAGAAGGAAAAATAAGGGAAGGGAAGAACCAAAAGAAAGAAAAAAAGGGAACTTAGAAAAGGGAAGAGGAAAACATAAAAACAAAACAAGAACCAGTGATGAGAAAGAGGGGGGAAAGAAAGGAAGATAGGAGGACGATAAAAAGAATAAATTAAAAACAAACAAACAAAAACAAAACTGTGCAGTGCAGGGCACAGACCAAGATGGAACTCCCACAGGTCAGGATGTGGCTGGAGGTGGGGGGTGGCCACAACCCTGTTCACAAGGCAGTGTGGGGCACAAGGGTAACAAGGGGAATATTGCTCCTCTCCAGTCATCAGTCTCTAGTGCAGTTGCCCATGCTATCCTCAGCAGGCAGAGCCCACTCCCAGGTTGCAGTCCAAGCAAGAATGCCACCCACACACACTCAAAATGGCTACACTCCCCAGTTGCAAATATCCAAAATGGCTGCACCCTCAGGACAGCCTCTGGCAATCCACAGGGCCACCTATGCCCTTCCTTGCTATATGAAGGCCCTGACCTTAATATAGAGCCACATCCAAGAGAACAGCAGCCCCCAAGCCCAGGCCTGCCTACCTCATAACATAAAGGCTAGAATAAGCAATTTTATTTCACAGATAGAGAAATAAGACTTGAATAGTGATGTGATAAAGCAAAGGCCACATAACTACTTAGTGATGAAGTTAAGATATTAATATAAGTATCTAAATCCCTAGTGCAGTATTCTCATTTGGTGGTGCAGTGGTTAAGGCATTTGACTGCTAACCAAAACTTCAGAGGTTTGAACCCACCAGTCACTCTGCAGAGAAAGATGAGGCAGTCTGCTTCCATAAAGATTAGAAACCCAATGAGGGAAGTCTGCTCTGTCCTATAGGGTCACTATGAATTCTAATCAACTCGACAGCAGTGGGTTTTTTACCATCTCAGGCTGAAATATCTGCAGAGGAATTAATTGATGTCTCGTTCTCTTTTTATGTGAAAACAGTGCACTCATAAATCCACAAAACAACCCTGCTTTAATAGGAACAACAATCTTTCTCTTTAATCAGAAATGCTTTGTGCCTTCCTCCCTGGACATAATTAAATTTCATGTAAACCATCTCTTGATGTGATGTACTGGGAATCCAGTTGCCATATCATTTCTTTTTCCTCCTCTACATAAAAGATGACTGCATCTTCTAGCCCTCTTGCAACTAGGTAGAGGCTCATGACTACTTCTAGCCAATGGAATATGGGCAAAAGTGATGGATGTCACCTGTGTGTTGGGCTGCTAATAAGCCACATAGTCCTTCATTTTCTTTCTCCATCATTCTGCATTCATAGAATGCTAAATGTGCATTATCTAGCACAGTGTTCTGAGCAGGCCCCCAGGGGGTGGTGGGTACACTACACACAAGGAGTCTGGACTCAGAGGCACCGTTTGGGGAAGGACTGTGCAAAACAGCCATCCATCCAAAAGCATCTGCTTTTACATGAGCCACTGAGTTTTTGGCGTAGTGAGCATTAATGACCTAAACAATGCTTTTATTTTTCCTTCCAGTTTCTATGATTGAAGAGGTGGGCATTAGATACATGAAATTCAGTAGTCACTGCTTACTGTAAAGTACTCTGTCTACAAGAGAAATGTCACCATTTCCAATGCCAATTGCTATCAGTGACTATGGGATATAAATATTGAATTATGCACATTGTCCTTTTCTTTATGCTTTCAAATCATACCTGCAGTGTTTTCTCAAGAATAACATATTTTCACTTCAGTTAGAACTGTAATTCCCTGCAGCTGTGGGTGCTGTGGCTACATTTACTTTTGTCTCAACACCACAGTCAGCAAGAGTGAATTCTAATTGCAGGATTTTAATAACCAAGGAATAGGCCAGAGAAGTGCCCTAGTAGCTAATAGTGTGATTGTAATGTAATTATAAACACTTTACTGCATTTGTACATTCTGTAACCTCTGTCCAAAAGCCCTAATCCTTAAGTCTCCCTGACACTTTCCAATATGTCCTTCAGTACTATGCTCCGATAGTAGAGATGCCTGGTAATATGGGAATTTTCCCTAAAAAAAAAAAAATTGCATTCCTTGATGGGTAGTGTGGTAGTTACAGTTATGTGTCTGCTTGGCTGGGCCTGGTTCTGAGTGGCTGGCCAGCTGGTTGTAGCTATTCCTCATGATGAGACTAGTGATCACCTCCATGGTGGAATCCACTGCAGCAGCTGAGTAGCTGCTTTAGGGAGGTGGGCTCTTCCAGTATATAAGAAGCAACTTTTAGGAAGGTCTCCAGCTTTATGGCACGCTTGGACCTGTGTGTAGCCAAATCTTCATTCAGCAGCCTACCATGCTCTGTCAGTCTTGGGACTTTTTCAGGACTTGAATCAATGGTCCTCTGTGTGGTTTGGGACGTCGGGACTGTACCTTTTCACTTGCCAACCTTGGGTTTGTCGGTCTCAGCAGCCAGCAGCTGTCTGAGTGAAGAAAGCCTCTAGCTTCAGTGGGCCAGGAACAAGAAGTAGAGCTGAAACACAAGGTTGAGGGGCTTTCATCCAGCCCCTAGAGCCTGGCACTTTGAACTCAGACTTCTAGCCTCTCAAACTGTGAGAGAATAAACTCCTGTTTGTTCATGCCATTCCACTTGTGATATTTCTGTTAGAGCACCACTAGGTAACCAAAACAGGTAGCAAAAATGAAGCTTTTGGCTTCTGAAGACTATTCTTTTCTGATTTTACACGAGATGACTCACACCTGAAAAGCAAAAAACACTTGCTATTGTGGAAGACTCACTGCCAACCCTCTGATTTTCTGGCACAGTTACCAAGCCAAGACCACCACTAAGCTGTTGTCCATACAGAGCCCTGGCAGTTTTGCACGTCAATTATTAAAGTAAGCTCCAAATGCCTAAGTTTATATGAAAATGTTTCTCATGCACATTCACCATAATTCACTTATCTCTTCAAAAATTTTTTCAAATTAATTATTGCCAATAGGTAAAGATATGATTTCAGGTAATGTTGTAGGCTGTTAACCATCTTTAAAATCTATACACTGAATACCAGTGATTCACCAGTCATTGATTTGCAGCTTGTCTTAGAATCATATTGACTGATATTTAATGATCATTTTCTCCTGCTTGAACTTTCTTGTAAACCATTCAATTTCATTCCATTCAATTTATACACAATGATATGACATCCATTCCCTTTCCTTAACCTGCATCCTCCGTATTGCCATTCCCTATACTTGAAGTAGAGATACCACCTTGGAAACCCAAGGAAGGGTCACTGTGAGTCGGAATCGACTCCATGGCAGTGAGTTTGGTTTTGGTTTTATACTTGAAGTTGGCATTGAACTCTGACTCCATCTCTCTCTAATGATTTCAGTTGCAGAATACTTTTCTGAATCCTTTTTTTAATTATTATTATTTTACATTTTTATTATGATTTATATGAAATTTCACAAAGCAGATTCATTTTGCATTCAACAGTTTATATACATTTTGTTTTGTGACACTGATTAAAATCCCCACAATATAACAGCTCTCCCTGCACATCCTTTCTGTGGTCACTCTTTCCCTGTGTCCTTTCCACCTATGCATTCCTGCCCCCCTAGTTTTCTCCCTGTGTAGATGCTGCCCTTCTGGTCTCCCATGGTTGATTGTTCTAAGGAGTGCATCTCCCTGGTGTAGGTGTCCAGCTCATAGGCCTGTCTATTGTTTGGCTGAAAGTTAGCCACGTGGTGTGAGTATAATTCCAGGCATGGAGGGGGACAAAGGCTATAACATCAGGAGTTTCACCAGTTTCTATCAGACCAGTAAAGCTGGTCTTTTTTATTTTATTTTATTTTTTAACTTTTTGTTGTGATCTGTTTGAAATTTTACAAAGAAGATTTGCTTCATGTTCAATGGCTCAATATACATAAAAATATACATTTTATTTTGTGACACTGGTTACATTCCCCACAGTGTAAAAGCTCTCCTCCCACTTCCCCCCTGTTGTTACTCTTTCTCTGTGTCCTTTCCATCTATGCATTCCTGCCTTCCCATCTTTCTACCTGTGCAAATGCTGCCATTCTGATATCCCATGCTTGAATGTTCTAAAGAGTATATCTCCCTGGTGTAGTTGTTCAGCTAGTAGGTCTGTCTAGTGTTTGGCTGAAAGTTAGCCATGGGAGTGAGTCCAATTCCAGGCTGGAAGGGTGACTAGGGGCCATAGTCTCAAGGGTTTCATCAGTCTCTGTCCAACCAGTATTCCTGTTTTGTTTTTTTTTTTAATTTTTTCCATATTTTTTCCTCCCACTCTATCCAGGATCTCCAATTTTTATCCCTTTCTGAGTGGTTGGCAGTGGTAGCTGAGTATCATCTAGTTCTTCTGGTCTCAGGGCCAGATAGGCTGAGGTTCTCATGGTCCACTAGTTCTTTGAACTAATTGTTCCCATGCATCTTTGATTTTTTTCACTCTTCTTTGCTCTAGCTGAAGAGAGACCAATAGTTGCCACTAGCAAGCTTTTAAGACCCCAGCCTCTGCTCACCAAATAGGAAGTAGAACAATGTTTTTGTGTCTTATGTTGTGCCAACTGAATTTGATGTCCCCCGAAACCATGATCCCAAGCTTGCAGGCCCAGTGACTCACTCTCTCAAGATGGTTAGATGTTGATAAGAAGATATACTAACTTTGTCCCCTAATAGTTCCATACTGCATATGGACATTTTCATAGGACATACAAATATGTATATAGGAATATCATCTGCCCAACCTAAGTATGGTCATGGGTATAGTCCTGTTCACGTACCCGTACCTGATCTTCTTGCCTGTCTACCTATCTATCCACCCATAGATCACTGTTTTTTATTACTGATATTGCAGTATCGTGTACATAATAGTATTTACTTTTATTGTCTGTACCTCTTGTGCACCTTTCCAAGGCTTCATTTTGCTTAGTGATATTGTTCTAGTCACACATTTTTATTATATTGCCTTTCTCTTCACTCAAATCAACACCTGTCTCTTAACTATCCAGTAATTTTCTTTCCCCTTCCTTCCCTGGTAATCAATAAAAATACTTTCCTTCCCTGTGGAAAAATTTCCTTGACTTTTTAAAAACAATGGACTCGTACAGTATTTGTCCTTCTGTGATAGACTTATTTCTCTCAGAACAATGTCCTCCAAGTTCATCCATGTTCTGAGGTGATTCGCAGAGTCTTCATTATGGTTTAATGTTGCATAGTATTCCATTGCATGTATATACAACAGTTTGGTTATCCACATATCTGTTGTTGGACACTTATGTTGTTTCCATCTCTTTGCTATTGTAAATAGTGCTGTTATGAACATAGGTGTGCATATATCTACTCATGTCCCAGATGTCACCTCTTTAGGTTATAATCCTAGTAGTGGGGTTTCTGGATCAAATGGTATTTCTATTTCCAACATTTTAAGGCAACATCACCCATTTTCTACCATGACTGTACCATTTTTACAGTTCTACCAGCAGTGTATGAAATTTCCAATATATCCACACCTTTGCCAGCATTTGTTGTTTTCTGTCTTACTGAATTTTGCTTTTTTGGTGAGGTGAGATGATATCTCATTACTGTTTTGATTTATATCTCTCCAATGGATAATGATCACACACATTTCTTCATGTGTTTGTTGACTGCCTGAATATCTTCTTTGATGAAGTGCCTGTCCATGTTTTTTGCCCATTTTTGAATTGGATTGTTGCTCTTTTTGATGAGTTGAAGTTTTCTTTAAATTTTAGAGATAAGTCTCTTGTTGTATGTGTCATTGCCAAATATTTTTTTTTTTTTCCAATCTGTAGGGTTTTTTTTTACTCTTTTGGAGAAGTCTTTTGATGTACATAAGAATTTAATTTTTAGAAGGTCCCAGTCATCTAGTTTATCTTCTGCTGTTTCTGCATTTGAGGTTATGCTTGATAGTCTCTTTGTGGCAAAAATTAAGTCTCCTAAGTTTGTCCTTTTCTTTTCTCTTTGATGAACTTCATAGTTTAGGGACTTACATTTAGATCTTTGATCCATCTTGAGTTCATTTTTGTGTATGGTGTGAAGTATGGATCTTGTTTCATTTTTCTGCAAAAGGATATCCAGTTTTCCTAACACCATATCTTAAAGAGACTATTTCTTCCCCAGTGAATGAGTTTCAGTACTTTGTCAAAGATCAGCTGTCCATAGATGGATGGATCTATTTCTGGATTCTCAATTCTGATCCACTGGTCTGTGTGTCTATCATCGTACCAATACCAGGCTGTTTTGAATACCATGGCTGTATAGTAGGTTTTGAGATTGGGAAGTATAAGACCTCCTACTCTGTTTTCCTTCTTCAGTAGTGCTTTGCTTATCTGAACTCTTTTTCCTTTCTACCAGAGCTCCTCATATAAAATTAATGATTTGTTTTTCCATGTTATTAAAGAATGTTGATGGAATTTGGACCAGGATTGCATTGAATGTACAGATTGCTTTGGGTAGTATTGACATTTTCGCAGTGTTCAGCCTTCCTATCCATGAACACAGCATGTTCTTTCATTTATGTAGGTCTCTTTTAGTTTTTTATAGTCGTGTTTTGTAGTTTTCTTTGTATAGGTCTTTTGTGTCACTGATAAGATTTATTCCTAAGTATTTTATCTTTTGGGAGGCTATTGCAAATGGTATTATTTTCCTTATTTCCTTTTCAGAGATCTCTTTGTTGATGTAGAGGAATCCAATTGATTTTTGTATGTTGATCTTGTATCTTACCACTTTGCTGAATCTTTCAATTAC
>NW_006921924.1:3411760-3413506 GCF_000298275.1 Orycteropus afer afer
ACTCGACGGCACATAACAACAACAACAACAACAATCATGATATATAATCAAGAGAAATGAAGCTATTTTTGTCCTTATCTCTTGTAAACATGTTACTCAAAACTCAAATATCAGTAAATCAGAAGCAAAAAAAAAAAAAATCAGAAGTAAAAAAGAAGCAGCTTTAAAACCAATGACAACTGAGAAGCTTTTTGATAAATAAACCTAAGAAGCACATGGAAAAGACCTCAGAGAGTGCTAAGAAATGAATTAGAGGAGTAGGAGATGAATGTGATCAAGAATGGTTGCCTTAGCTTTACTCTATCCAAAGGGCCTTACTATCTAGATACACAAAGTATATTATCCCCATTTTTGTTCATTTCATTAATAATATTTCCTTCTTGGACCCAAAAAGGGTATTGCATTAAGTATTAGGTTTTTGCTGAATGTATGTTAATATGAGCTAGCACAAAGAAAAGGAACTTGAAAGTTGAAGATTTTAACAGTTGTTTAAAAGGGCAGAGACAGTTACTATCAATCTATTTAACTTTTATTAAGCTGACTGATTGTGGATAACATTGAGAAAAATGGGAATTCCAGAACACTTATTGTACTCTTGAGGAACCTGTACATAGACCAGGAGGCTGTCATTTGAACAGAACAAGGGGATACTGAATGGTTTAAAAGCAGTAAGGGAGAGTGTCAGGATTGTATCCTTTCACCATACTTATTCAATCTGTATGCTGAGCAAATAATCCGAGAAGCTGGACTATATGAAGAAAAACATGGCATCAGGATTGGAGGAAGAAGTATTAACAACCTGAGATATGCAGATGACACAACTTTGCTTGCTGAAAGTGAGGATGACTTGGAACACTTACTGATGGAGATTAAAGACTACAATCTACACTATGGATTACATCACAATATAAAGAAAACAAAATTCCTTACAAGTGGACCGATAAGCAGCATTGTGATAGACGGAGAAAAGATTGAAGTTGTGAAAGACTTCATATTACTTGGTTCTACAATCAACTCCAATGGAAGCAGCAGTCAAGGCATCAAAAGATGTATTGCATTGGGCAAATCTGTTCCAAAAGACCTCTTTCAAGTGCTGAAGAGCAAAGATATCTCCTTGAAGACTAAGATGCACCTAACCCAAGCCATGGTATTTTCAATCACCTTATACGCCCATGAAAGCTGGACAATGAATAAAGAAGACTGAAGAAGAGTTGAAGTTTGTGAGTTGTGGAGTTGGCAAAGAATACTGAAAGTACCATGGACTTCTAAAAGAACTAACAAATCTATTCTGGAAGAAGTGCAATTAGAATGTTCCTTGGAAGTGAGAATGGCCAGACTTCATCTCACCTACTTTGGTCATTTTGTCAGAAGGAACCATTCTCTGGAGAAGGATGTCATGCTTAATAGAGTGGAGGGTCAATGAAAGAGGGGAAGGCACTAATGAGATAGATTGATACAATGGCTGCAGCAATGGGGTCAGGTGTAGTAGGGATCATGATGCTGGCAGAGGACCAGGCAGTGTTTTGTTCTGTTGTGCATAAGGTCACTAGGAGTTGGAGGTGACTTGATGGCACATAACAACAACACAAACTGACTGTAGGAACGTAACACTGTTTTAGTCCAAGTGAGTTGTCTGAAAGGTAGAAGACATGGTTCTTGGCCTAAAGTAGCTCAAAACCTACTAATTGTAATCTTTTAGCACTTTAATACACTTATAGGATCTCTGGTAGCCTAGTGCCTAAGGCA
>NW_006921924.1:3414183-3425607 GCF_000298275.1 Orycteropus afer afer
GACTCATAGCAACCCCTCCTTGGGTTTCTGAGGCAGTATCACTACAGAAGTAGATTGCCCAACCTTCCTTCTGAGGAGTGGCTGGTGAGTTTGAACCACCAGACTTCTGGCTAGCAGTCAAGTGCCTTAGGCACTATGCTACCAGAGCTCCTATATGGTATTGATTGTGGAACCGAGTAATGTGAAATCTTTGACAACTTCAGTCTTCTCTCCATTTATTGTGATGTTGCTGATTGGTCCACTTGTGAGAATTTTTGTTTTCTTTTTATTGCGGTATAATCCATACTGCAGACTGTAGTCTTTAATCTTCATCAGGTGTGCTAGGTTGCTCTGCAGTTTTCTTTGTGATGATGAAGTCACTGTGTGGAATGTGTATGCAGGTCTCTGTTGTCATGAAGGGGGTTTAGGATTTGAGCCAACAGGTGTGGTGAGTTAATGTGGTTTTTCTATTGGATGAGGCAGAGGAGAGGTGGGGAAAGGAGGAAGGACTGAGGAAAAAAATGCTCCAAAGTGCCAGTAGCCATTTCTAGGGCTTTGAGTAGGCCGGCAGCTCAAGTTTGGCAAAGACCCCAATAGTTAGGGTGCTGCCACTTTCCTCCAGGTTCATACAGTCGCACAAACCCTGTACTCGAGGCCCCTCTGTGCCAAAAAGCTGTCCTGGACTAGCTACCCTGATTTGCACCACGTGTTCATCCCAGGGCCCACCCACTTGTGGCGTGTTTCCCTCTCTGCACCCAATTCAGCGGCACCTGGAGCCAGAGGGGTCTCTGTTCCCTCCATATGGTCCCAAGTTTATTGATTAAAGAGGGTGCTGAAGGCAGATCGTAGAGTGGCTGCAGGTCCTCCAGTGCACTCTTCCCCACTGCCCCAGGGAGTCCACTGATGTCCCGTCTTGCTGGCTGGTCGGTACTCCACAGGGCAGGTTCACCTATTTTTCTTTTCTTTCTGGGTAATTACACTGCCTCTCTCTCCTCTCTAATCCTACTTCCCTGAGTTTGGTATACTCTGACTTAGTGAGCTGTTCAGAGCACCAGAATCCCCACTTCAAACAGCTGTAGCTTGTTTTTCAGGCACTAAGATGCCAAAGGGAACTAACGTATGGGCTGCAGGTAAGACGCCATCTTCCCATCTGTCTTCAAAATTTCTTGGCATAATTGAATAAGCACCTCCAGCATTGCATCCATTTGTTGAAAAACCTCAATGGGTAATTGGTTAATTCCTGGAGCCTTGTTTTTCACTAATTCCTTCAGTGCAGCTTCAACATCTTCCTTCAATACCATTTGTTTTTCATCATATGTTATCTCCTAAAATAGTTGAAAATCAACCGATTCTTTTTGGTACAATGACTCTATGTTTCTTCCATCTTCTTTTGATGCTTCCTGCATCATTCAATGTTTTGCCTATAGAATCCTTCAGTATTGCAAGTTGAGCTTGAATTTTTCTTTAGTTGTTCCAGCTTGGAGATAATGAGCATGCTTTTCCCTTTTGGTTTTCTAACTCCAGGTCTTCGCACATTTCATTATAATACTTTACTTTGTCTTCTCAAGACATCTTTTGAAATATTCTGTTTCTTTTTTCATATCATTTTTTCCATTTGCTTTAGCTTCTCAACATTCAACAGCAAAATTTAGAGATTCTTCCGACATCCATTTTGGTATTTTCTTCCTTTCCAGTCTTTTAAATGACCTTTTGCTTTCTTTATCTACGATGCATCCCACAACTTGTCTGGTCTTTGGTCATTAGTATTCAGTGCATCAAATCTATTCTTCTGATTGTCTCTAACTTCAGGTAGGATATAATCAAGATCACATTTTGGATCTCATGAGCTTTTTTTAATTTTCTTCAGCTTCAACTTGAACTTGCATAAGAAGAATTGGTGGTCTGTTCCAGAGTCAGCTCCTAGCCTTGTTTTAGTTGAAGATGTTGAGCTTCTCCATCTCCTCTTTCCAAAGATTTAGTCTGATTCCTGTGTATTCCATCTGGTAAGGTCCAGGTGTATAGCTGCCATTTATGTTACTATGTTCCTTTAGTAAACAAAAATCTATGCTATAAGTATAATGGAAGCACAGGTAGGGAGATCGTGCAAGCATTTTGGAGGTGAAGAAAAGAAGGCTAAACTCTCATCTTCCATTATAGGAAGTCAACGAATAATATAAAAACTGAAATAAATGCTAGTAGTAGAAGCAAGGTATTTAAAACTGTGGAGATAATAGCTTAAAGCTGAAAATCTGCTTCTAGGGAAGAGTAAGCAGGCATGAAGAAGGTCAGGGTAACGGTCTGCTCAATTTCATTCCATTCTAAGCATGTAGAACAATTTTCTATTTTAAACTCTGTGCATAAATATTTTTAATAAAAAAATTAAATTTAATTTAAAGTGAAACTACAGAATGCACAGTTTTTCTAAAGGCTATTCTGTTCATTCATTTTCTCAGTAATTGTATGCAAATCATTTTGTTTTGGTTTTGTTATTCCCTGTGTAGCTGATTTTTTTTGTTTTATTTCATTTTGTTCATGTTTTTAAGCAGTAGGCACACCATTAGCAAAATAAATTTGGTACATATGTGTTCTACAGTAAACTCAGTTCATAAAAATGTAAGATATATTATCAAATTCATTAATAAGAATCATGGTTATAATTCTATCATGGACTATCTCACATATCTACTACTTCATTACCAAGTCCTTAGTTCAGGCCCTCAGCATCAGTCCTATATAATTGCAATAAGCCCCTGAGTTGTATTCTTTCTTTTATAGTTCAAAAGTTTATAGTCTTATTTTTGAAAGTAGACATGCACACACAAAATGCTAGTAGTACAGATAATAGTGTTTTATAAGGATTTCAGGAGTAAAAGCCCACTTCATTTAATATTCTCCCAGAGTGACAGGTTTCAACTAGGTACAGAGACTCAATTAAGCTAACTAATGATTATTGGTTCATAATAGAACTCAAAATAGAACTCTAATTAATGAGTGAGCAAATAGTTACTCCCTGTTCCCAGACATTAGTCCCAAATCCTTTTTAACTAGTTATATATAGCTTGGTATAATCACAGCATTTAATTGTAATACTAGAAACATCATAAGTAAATTCTCTGCATAATTATATTTCATTTCTTGTCCACATAGAGGATTGTTTTAAGCACCAAATTTATGTAAAGGGATTGTTATAATGACATCACTTTTTACTTTTCTTTAAATTCTTCCTTTTAATAATGTTTTGTTTGGTTTTTAAAGATAGTTTAAGAAGTGAAAGTCAAATTCCTAAGGTTCATTTCAGTTCACTACAGTCAGTCAACACATTCATGCACATACAAATATAGGCATAGATGCATACTCATCTTACAAATCTTTCTTACATGGGAAAAAGCTTTTCTATTTTTCCTTATTCATGAGTTAATATTTGATAAAATATCACCCTAAAACTGGATTATTTGTTTTGTTTCTCTCAGCTTTTAATTGTGTTAAAAAATAAATAAAGCTTTGTCTTTTTAGAGATCTCAGAATGACACCTCATTGTGTGATGCATCATGTTTGATTACATCAGTCACAATGCATTAGGCTATGTCTGTAATGAGCTCAATGTGACTGAAGTAACTGGGCATGACGTATCAAAGCACTAGGCTTGCTGCTCTGTAAATCCAAGGCAGGTTCCTGAAGTGGGGGGAAAAAATAAAGAAATAGGCAGTAAATTGAAATGTAATGACTAATTTCACAAGATAACATTTCTACATATGTGTTTATAAAAGAGGAGGGCAGATGGAGTTACCAAATGAAGATGCTTCAGCCATCAGAAATATTTAGAAACATTTTGCCCGGTCTGGGTCTACTCACTAATGCTATTACTCTGTGCAGCCTGTCTTAATGACTCATTTTATTTCTATTTTATGGTTGGAATGTGAAAATTGGAAACAACACCAAAGGAAAAAAAACAAAAGAAAAGGATTGGTAGCTTGAAAATATAGACTTAGTGATAGAAATGATGCTGGAGATGGCATGATAAAATTTTGCAAGATCAATGACCTATTCATTGGAAATACCTCTTTTCAACAACATAAATGGTGACTATACATGTGGATCTCACTGTCTGGAATACTCCAGAATCAAATTGACTACATCTGTTGGAAGAGATAATGGAGAAGCTCAATATCATCAGTCAGAACACAGCCAAAGGCCGAGTGTGAAATAGACCATCAACTGTTCATATGCAAGTTCAAGTTGAAGTTGAATAAAATTAAAACAACTCCATGAGAGCCAAAATACAACCTTGAGTATATCTCACCTTAATTTAGAGACCACCTTAAGGGTAGATTTGATGCATTGAACATTAATGATTGAAGACCAGGTGAATTGTGAGATGATATCAAGGACATCATACATGAAGAAAGTGAAGTCATTAAAAAGACAGGAAAGAAAGAAAAGACAAAAATGGATGTCAGAAAAAAGACTCTGAAACTTCCTCTTGAATGTAGAGTAGCTAAAGTGAATGGAAGAAATGATGAAATAAAAGAGCTGAATGGAAGATTTCAAAAGATGTCTTGAGAAGACAAAGTAAAGTATTATAATGAAATGCCCAAAGACCTGGAATTAGAAAAACAAAGGGTTTTCAACCAAATGTTCAGCATTTGTCAAGCCAAAAGAACTGAAGAATTCAAGCCTAGAGTTGCAAATTTGAAAGATTCTATGGGCAAAATATTGGACAATTCAGGAAGCATTAAAAGAAGATGGAAGAAATATAGAGTCTCTATATCAAAAAGAACTGGTTGATTTTATACCACTTCAGGAGTTAGCTTATGATCAAGAACTGATAGTACTGAAGGAGGAAATCTAATCTGCAGTAAAGATATTGGCACAAAACAAGGATCCAGAAACTGGCAGAATATCAACTGAGATATTTCAACAAATGGATGCAAAGATAGAAGCTCTTACTTGTCTGTACCAAGAAATTGGAAAGAAGGCTACACAGGCAATCAACTGGAAGTGATTCATATTTGTGCCCATCCCAAAGAAGGATGAGCCAACAGAATTTGGAAATTATTGAACAATGTCCTTAATACCATATCCAAGTAAAATTATGCTAAAGATAGTTAAAAATGGTTGCAGCAGCACATTGTCAGGGAATTGCCAGAAATTCAAACAAAATTCAGAAGAGAATATGGAAGGAGGAATATGATTACTGATGTCAGAGGGACCTTGGTTGAAAGAAAAGAATACAGAAAAAGATATTTACCTGTGTTTTATTGACAACACAAAAGCATTTCACTGTTTTTATCATGCAAATTGTGGATAACATTGCAGAGAATGGGAATTCCAGGACACTAGAACACTTAGTTGTCTTCATGAGGAACCTATGCATAGACCAAGAGGCAGTTGTTTGAGCAGAACAAGGAGATACTGAGTGGGTTAAAATGAGGAAAGATATCTGTTGAGGTTGTATTCTTTCATCATACTTATTCAATCTGTATGCTGAGCAAACAATCTGAGAAGCTGGACTATATGAAGAAGAACGCAGCATCAAGATTGGAGGAAGACTCATTAACAAGATGCAATATGCAAATGACACAACCTTGCTTGCTAAAAGTGAATGAAGACTTGAAGCATTTACTGATAAAGAGCAAAGACTATAGCCTTTAGTATGGATTACACCTCAACGTAACACAGAAGTCCTCACAAGTGGACCAATAAGCAAGATCATCATAAATGGAGAAAAGATTGAAGTTGTGAAGGATTTCATTTTACTTGGATTTACAATCAAAACCCATGGAAGCCACAGTCAAGAAATCAAATCATGTATTGCATTGGAAAAAACTGCTTCAAAAGACTTCATTAAAGTGTTAAAGATCAAAGATGTCAGTTTGAGGATTAAGGTACACTTGTCCCAAGCCATGATATTTTCAATTGCCTCATATGTATGGAAAAGCTGGACAATTAATAATGCAGACAGCAGATGAGTTGATACCTTTGAATTATGATGTTGGCAAAGAATATTCAACATACCATGGCCTTCTGGAAACACTAACAAATTTGTCCTGTAAGAAGCACAGCCAGAATGCTCCTTAGTAGCAAGGATGGGGAGACTTCTTATTTCATACCTTGGGCAGGTCATCAGGAGGGTTCAGTCTCTGGAGGAGGACATCATGCTTGGTAAAGTAGAGGGTCAGTGAAAAAGTGAAAAAGAGGAAGACCCTCAACAAGATGGATTGACACAGTGGCTACAGCAATGGGCTTAAACATAGTAATGATTTTGAGAATGATGCAGGACCAGGCAGTGTTTTGTTCTGATGTACATAAAATCCCAGCCACTCCTCGGAAGGAAGATGGGGCAATCCACTTCTGTGGAGCTACTGCCTTGGAAACCCAAGGAGGGGAGGGGTCGCTATGAGTCAATTCAACTCAACAGCAGTGATTTTTTTTTTTTTTTTTTGGTACATAAAATCACTATGAGTCAGAACTGAATCAATGGCACTTCAAAAAAAAAAAGAACTAAGATTCTATCAACTATGATCATTTTGCAGTTATGTTGTTTTAACTGTCAAACAGATCTCTGGAACAGTTCTTCCAATTTCAAATTACTTCAAGTTAGAGAGTCATTTCAAATTTGAATGCCACACAGGGATTTTATCACTGATAGGTGATATATGTGTATCAAAGTTTGTTTTGTTTCATTTTTGACCTTTTTATTGTGATTTGAGGAGCTCTGATAGCGTAGTGCCTAAGGCATTTGACTACTAACCAGAAGGCTGGCGGTTCAAACCCACCAGCCATTCCTTGGAAGGAAGGTTGGGCAATCTACTTCCATAGTGATACTGCTTTGGAAACCCAATGAGGGATCGCTATGAGTTGGGGTCGACTCGACAGCACATGATAACAACAACAGCATTGTGATTTGGGTGAAAGTTTACAGATTAACATGGTTTTCTATTCAACAGTTCATGCACATTTTGTTTTGTGGCATTGATTGCACTTCCCCCAAAGTAACAGCCCTCTTCACACTTCTGCCCTGTGCTTTACCATTTCCATTCATCTTCCTTTCTGCCTTCTGAGCTTTATCCCTGGGCAAATGCTTCCCTGTTGATCTTTTATGGTGATTGTTCTAAGGAGTGCTGGTGTTGACCTTAAAGGCATTTCTATTATTTGATTGAAAGTTGAGCCACAAGGGAGAGGTCAGTTCCAGGCTTGAAGGGTGTCTAAGGGCCACAATCTCAGGGATTCCACCAGTCTCTATCAAAAGCCAAAGGGTTTTGCTCCACATTTTTCTCCAAGTCTATCCAGAACTCCTTCTTGTGATCTCTTTTTTTTTTTTTTTTCCCAGAATGGCAATGGAAGCGAGGAACCATTTAATTCTTCTCGTCTCAGGCTTGTGGAGGCTGGGATTCACGTGATCCATTAGTCCTCTGGACTAATTGTTTCCTTCTGTCTTTGATTTTCTTTACTCTTCGTAGCTCCAGACAGGGAGAGACCAATAGTTGCAACTTAGATAGCCACTCACAAGCTTTTAAGACCCTAGGCACCAAAGAAGGATGTAGAACATTATCTTTTTAGACTATATTATGACAACTGAACTTGATGTCCTCCAAGACTATGCTCTTGAGTTCCCAGGCCCTGTGAGTCACTTACTTAAGGTGTTTGGTTATGCCTAAAAAGTTTCCATAATTTTGCCTCTGTACACTCTCAATTTTCATTGACATATTTGCAGCACATATAGATATTATGCAAAAATATCCTCTGTCGACCCTATATATATTCATGGATGTAGTTCCATTCACCTCTCATGTCTGTTCAGCTTTTAGGTCCGTTTATGTATCTACTCATAGGTTACTGTAATTACTGTTATTGCTGTTATGTGATGTGCAACATTTTTACCACTGAGCTAATAAAATCTCAGCCCAAAACAGGGAAATATCTCGTTTATATCTATTTTAATACGTTCTGGATTTCCTTTGAGAGCTTTGGTGGCATAGTGTCTAAAGCACTTGACTGCTAACTAGAAAGCTTGTGGTTCAAATCCACCAGCCACTCCTTGGAAGTAAGCCTGGGTAATCTACTTCCATAGTGATACCACCTCAGATACCCAAGGAGGGGTTGCTATGAGTTGGACTAGACTTGACAGCAGTGAGTTTGTTTTTTTTTTTGTTTGTTTGTTTGTTTTTGGGATTTCCTTTAAGTTTTTTGAAACATTTAAAGTAGCTCAAAGACACCTATTATTATCTTCATGGATCTCTTGGTGTGTTGTTGTTGTTGTTGTTATGTGCCGTCGAGTCGGCCCCGACTCATAGCGACCCCTCCTTGGGTTTCTGAGGCAGTATCACTACGGAAGTAGGATTGCCCAACCTTCCTTCCGAGGAGTGGCTGGTGGGTTTGAACCGCCAGCCGTCTGGTTAGCAGGCAAGTGTCTTAGCCACTATGCTACCAGAGCTCCCTCTTGGTGTGTAGGGACCCTGAATTTAGAATCAATACATCACTTTCTTTTCCTGGAGTCCCTTGAGGTCACTGTTTTGATTAATGCATTCATTACATTGGTATTCTCAACATGGTTAGTCTTTAGTCTATTCCTCAAATTGAGGGGAGATAACACTATACTTTTACCTTTGAGGACTCTTTATATCTATAAATGGAACAAACATCCTACATACTAAAGCAAGTAATTGGGTAAGCCTAAGATCATGGTTTAAAAAGTCCTAATAGCACAGTGGTTAAGTTCAGCAGTTTGAACATACCAGCCACTCCACGGGAGAAAGATGAGGCAGTCCGCTTATGTAAAAATTTATAGCCGTGGAAACTCTATGGGGCAGTTATACCCTGCCCTATAGTGTTGCTATGAACTGGAAGTGACTCGACAACATAGAACAACAACAACGACAAGATCATGGGTTAGAAAGACACATTTTGTCCACAGAAATGAGATGTGAGGGAATTAATATTTTTAAATAATAATCTAATATGATGTGAATGGTAACTACCATGCTGCATTAAGTGATCAAATTTTTCTGGTTCTTCCAAAAATGCTGATCATATTGCAATACCTAGTAAGATATAATTTATTGAACTAAGTTAAGTGGTCTTGGATAATTTTCCATTATATTATGTAAATTTGTTCTAAAGAAAAAGTATAAACTCAGGCTATATGGCTTCCTATCAGTCAATTATTCACTCATTTATTCATCAAATATTTTTCTTCAACATACAAAAATTATCATCTTAATTGTATAAACAAACTCTTGCATAGAAGTTAAGTAACCTTTTATCTTTCAAGTAATATGTATAAGAAAAAAAAAAAAAACAAATAAGAGGACACTATTCTTGCTTTCAAGGAGCTCTGGTGGTGTAATGCCGAAGGCATTTGACTGCTAACCAGAAAGTTGGTGGTTCAAACCCACCAGCCAGCCACTCTAAGAAAAGAAGACTGGGCAATCTACTTCCATAAAGATTTACCACCTCGGAAACCCAAAGGTAGTTGTTATGGGTTGAAATCGACTTGATGGCAGTGAGTTTAGGTTTTTGTTTGTTTTTTAGTTTTATTCCTGCTTTCAAGAATATTGTGATTTTTTTTTTTTTTGGCGGGGGTGGTAGATTAGACAGTTCCTTAAATAACTAGAATGTGAATCAGATGTGTTTTGTGCCATAGCAAAGACAGGAAAGTTGTTATAAGTTAGCAAAGTTTGTTGTTGTTCTTGGTAGCTGGTCTATACCTACTCCTGCCTGCAGAGCAGAACTGCTCCATAGGGGTTTCACTGCTGTGACCTTTCAGAAGCAGATTGCCAAGCCTGTCTTCCAAGGTGCCTAAGGGTGGATTTGAACTGCCAACCTTTTGGCTGGGACTTTGTGCCATCTAGTGATTCTTCAGCAAAAGTTACTAAATGATGTTAACTTAGTAGCATGCGGTTTCACTATGCAGTGCATTATTTTCTCTGATGATGTTGTGATCAGTTTTGTTTGTTTGTTTTCTTTCAATACAAGGCTCATAGGATAAGTAAAATCTTTGTTAAGGCTTTAGGATAAAAGTAAAATCTTATTTTTCTCTTATTTTGTTGATAGAACCATAATTCTTGCAAAGAATAAATTATAATCTATTTGTAGTCCCTATATTTGTAGTTATCAAAGTGATCATCTTTCAGGGCAGGTTTATGAGAACATGAAAGTAACACACAAGAGGAAAAATGTTGTTTTCTTCCTTTGAAGCTCTGCTAAAACCCGACACTCTTTGTGATTCTTTCCACCTCTGATCTAGTCACAAAAACTACTTCTGTCAATGGATTGAGGCTGGAACACAGGAATCAAGTGTTACCTCATCATTCTGTTTTGGAGTTTATTCAGATATTTATTTTTATTAATAATCTTTCTCCTCATTGATGAGCAAAGTTCGCCTTTCAAAGAAGTATTGGGAATTTGGCATGAAATGCCTTCAAGATTACAAGGCACTGAAATTTAGGACTATGCAGATTACTTTTTTTTTGTGCTGCATATTAAAACAATTCATTAGGAGATCACAGTGAAGCAAAAATATAATAAAATATCAGCATCACTCCCTCTTCCCCAAGCTTAGGCTTGTAATGATAAAATTAGACCCCTAATTTAAATGTTTCTTGTAAAGTTACAATCAAGTGAGAAACAACATAGCCTTTAGGAAATTTTCCCTATTACTCATTTCTGTCAAATGAAGGAAGAGCGAGAACACCAAAGAACAAGTGAGAGTCATTAATGCAAAATGTGAAAACACTACTCAGACCACATCTGAGTGATTGAACATTGCTCCAGGCTATTTTGGATTTCCAGAAATTTTTCAATGGAGATTTCTGACAAGCAAAATGCCGTATCTATCTATCTATCTATCTATCTATCTATCTATCTATGCCTTTGGTGATAACAATAGGACAAAACATGGATTAGGATATCCAAGTAACTAAGGGTCAAAGAGCAAACACACAACATCCAGGTGTTAAAAAGCAGCAGGATACCAAGGACCTAGCACTGACCTGAGCTTTAGAAGCCTTGAGTCTTAGCTCTGCTATGTAAGAGTTGAATTTGATTATCATTAAGATGCTTTCGAGATACATGATTCTGTGGTTCTAATATCTGGAAACACTAGGCATTAAATTTTTTTTTGAAAAGTCTGGATTTTTAATTGATAAGGAATGAATCAAGTCTCAGATAGGCACTTACGAGCCAAGTAGCCTTGACTCCTCTGAATTTCAGTTTCCTCAGTTGTCAAATGGGAATGGAAAACATCTTACTCAAAAGGTACTCTAAGGTTTCAGTGAGGTGATACATGTGAAACACTGACAACAAAGCTTGACACAGAGGAAGTATTTAAAAGTGCTCATGAAGGCTCAGTTAGGAGTCCCTGTGCAATCAAGCCTTATTTCCATGCCTTCTCCATAACTTTACACATACAGCACTACCCTAGAGTTAGGTGCATGTGGTGATTAT
>NW_006921924.1:3426177-3427484 GCF_000298275.1 Orycteropus afer afer
AGCCTCAGCAGCCAGCAGCTGTCTGAGTGAAGAAACACCTCTAGCTCCAGTGGGCCAGGAGCAGGAGGCAGAGCTGGACCCCAAGGTTGAGGGGCTTATACCCAGCCCCTAGAGCCTGGTACTTTGAACTTGGACTTAAAGCCTCCAAATTGTAAGAATAAACTCTTGTTTGTTAAGACCATCCCATTTGTGGTATATATTCTTGTCAGAGCAGTACTAGGGAACCAGAACAGTGCACAATAAATATATGATGAATCAGCCAGTGGGTGTCAAAGCAGTTAGCAATTCTATGGCTACAAACTTTATTTCTAAGCACATTTTGGTAACAGATTGACTCAGGTTTGAATCTCACTCTTCCATGTAATAGCTAGCTGTGTGACTTTGGGCAAGTTGCCTCACTTCTCTGAGTTTCCATTTTTCTCACATAGAAAAAGGGAGTAACATATCTATCTTTAGGATTTTTGTTCAGATTAAATGGCATAATGCAAGTAAATGACAGTGCCAGGTCATAGCAAATCCATACACCAAAAAAAATCATACTAATGACTACTATTATCGAAAAATGGAGTCTCGTCAGTAATCACCACACTATTTCCTTCTAGCATCTTAGTGCTTGAGGAACTAGGTACAGCAGTTTAAATTAGGGATTCTGGTGCTCTGAACAGCTCACTGAGTCAGAGTGCACCAAATTCAGAGGAGGAGAATTAGAAAGGAGAAAGGGGCAGGGAAAAATTACCAAGATCAGGAGTTCTACCCTGTGGAGCAATCAATGACAGGCAGTTGAAAAAGACCACTGGCTACCTCTCTGGGGGAGTGCCGACTGGCAGGCGAAAAGGCCATCTGAGGCCTCCCTGGGTTAAGGAAGAATACACACCACACCAGCATACCAGCGACCCCACCAGCATACCAATGATCACCCCAAGAATCTACCTTCAGCAGCTGATTTTATCAGTAACTTGTGTCAGCTAGGTGCAAACGGGCACATCCAGCACCACTGAAACCCGAGCAGAGAGTCCATTGGTGCTGCATGAGGGTGGGCCCAGGAAGGTACCCCCGCAGCAGGTCACTGAGTAGGTTTGGGTCAGCTTAGTGCCACTGAGAGGCCTGTGCTTAACTTTATCGGTAATATTGGGACCACAGATTATTAGCAGGACTCTCCTGACTCCAGCACCACTAAAGCCAAGTGGATCTTTGGTGCCGTGGGTGGACAGACCCACAGAAGAACTCCTGAGGTGGATTGCAGTCTGGGGCAGTTGGGCTGGCACCACAGGCAGGCGAGCCCAGAGAGAGAAACCCCCATGGCAGAG
>NW_006921924.1:3428779-3429489 GCF_000298275.1 Orycteropus afer afer
GAAGAGGTGGGAAAAAAAAAAAAAAAAAAACCCAAGAAAATTGTGGAAGACCTGCTAACAGAAAACTTCCCCCATATCATGAAAGAAGAAAAGATATTTGTCTAAGAAGCTCATAGAACCCCACACAAGATAGATCCCAAAAGAAAAACACTGAGGCATATTATAATCAAACTCTCCAAAACAAAGACAAAGAAAAAATTTTGAGAGCTGCCAGGGACAAAAAAAATATATATTACTTATAATAATCAAACAGTTAGGCTGAGCTCCGATTACTCAGCAGAAATCATGCAGGCAAAAGACAATGGAATGGCATATATAAAACACTGAAGGAAAAGAATTTCAAACCAAGAATCCTATATCCAGTCCAATTATCCATAAAACAAAGAGGGCAAAATCAAGGCATTCTCAGACAAACAGAAATTAAGGGATTTTGTAAAAACCAGACCAACTCTACAAGAAATGCTGAAGGAAGTTCTTCCAATAGAGAACCCACAACAGAGATCAACAAAATCGGGATACATGGCAACAACACTAAAACCAAATCAGAAACAGAAACTCAAAATAAGACCATAAAACATTATACTCTAAAAGCCAAGGAAGTCAATCAGCATACAACAACAGCAACTAACCTATCACAGGGAATAAAACTTCTAGGTGCAAACTTCCAAATGGAAAAGAAAACAAGACAATGTCTTCACAGTATGCACTGT
>NW_006921924.1:3429720-3430570 GCF_000298275.1 Orycteropus afer afer
AGACCCACCTTAGACACAAAGATAAAAACAAATTAAGAGTTAAGGGATGGAAAAAAAATATACCAAGCCAATGGAAACCAAAAAAGAGCAGGAGTGGAAATATTAATTTCTGACAAAATAAACATTAAAATAAAGAACATCATAAGAGATAAAGAAGGAAATTACATGATGCTGAGGAGCTCTGGTAGCATAGTGCCTAAGACACTTGACTACTAATCAGAAGGCTGGCGGTTCAAACCCACCAGCCACTCCTTGGATGGAAGGTTGGGCAATCTACTTCCATAGAGATACTGCCTTGGTAACCCAAGGAGGGGTTGCTATGAGTTGAGTCCGACTCGATGGCACTTAACAACAACAACAACAATATGATGCTGAAAGGGTCAATTGAAAAAGAAGATGTTACAATAGTAAATATTTATGCACCCAGTGAAAGTGCTCCAAAACACGTGAAGCAAATATTAACTGAATTAATAGGGACAATAGACAACTCTACAATAGTAGTAGAAGACTTTAACACACCACTTTCAAAGAGGGACAGGTCAACTAGAAAAAAACTCAACAAAGTTACAGAAGAACTCAATACAATCAACCAACTCTACCTCATAGACATATACAGAGCATTTCACCCCAAGAAAGCACAATCCCCATTCTTCTCCAGTGTACATGGATCCTTTTTAGAATAAACCATATATTAGGACATAAAACAAGCCTCAATAAATTCAAAAGCATTTAAATACTACAAAGCATGTTCTTGAACCACAGTGCTATAAAATTAGAAATTAATAATAGGAAAAGCAAGGAAAAAGCATCAAACATATGGAAGCTGAACAACTCACTGCTCAAAAACTAC
>NW_006921924.1:3432325-3434427 GCF_000298275.1 Orycteropus afer afer
AGACAACAAGGGCACTACATAAATAGAAGAACCTACCTTGTTCATGGATAGGTAGACTGAATATTGTGAAAATGTCAATACTACCTAAAACAATCTACACATTTAATGCACTCCTGATCCAGATTTCAACAACAATTTTTAAGGACATGGAAAAACTAATTACTAATTTTATATGGAAAAGAAAGAGACCTCAGATAAGCAGAGCACTTCTCAAGAAGAAAAACAAAGTGGGAGGTCTCATACTCCCAGATCTTAAGAACTGCTATACAGCCACAGTAGTCAAAACAGCATGGTACTGGTGCAATGACGGACAGAGAGACCAATGGAAACAGAATCAAAATCCAGATATACGCCCATCCATAGATGGACAACTGATCTTTGACAAAAATCTAAAACCCATTAAATGAGGAAGAGACAGCCTCTTTAACAAATGATACTGGCAAAACTGGATATCCACCTGTAGAAAAATAAAACAAGACCCATACCTCACACCATTCACAAAAACAAACTCAAGCTGGAACAAAGACATAAATGTAAAACCCAAAACTACAAAATCCTTCAAAGATAAAATAGGGGCAAATCTGGGAGCCCTAATTTACAGCATAAATAGACTATCAAGCATAACCCAGAATGTGCAGGAGGTAGAAGAGAAGCTAGATGACTGGGACCTTCTGAAAATTAAATTATTATGCTCATTGAAATACTTCATCAAAAGGGTAAAAAGAGAACCTACAGATTGGGAGAAAATATTTGCCTATGACATATCTGATAAAGGACTTATCTTCAAAATCTATAGAAACTTCAATACCTCAACACCAAAAAGACAAATAACCCAATTCACAAATGGACAAAAGACTTGAGCAGACACTTCACCAAAGAAGATATACAGACAGCCAACAAGCATATGAGAAATTGCTCATGATCATTAATCATTAGAATGATGCAAATCAAGACAACAATGAGATATCATCTCACCCTAGCAATAATAGCAAAATTCAACAGTCAGAAAATAACAAATACTGGTGAGGCTGCAGAGAGATTGGAACTCTTGTGTACTGCTGGTGGGATTGTAAAATGGTACAACCATTGTGGCAAATGGTGTGCTGTTTCCTTAAAAAACTGAAAATAGAAGTACCATTTGACTCAGCAATTCCATTACTAGGAATATATCTTAAAGGGGTGAGAGATAGAGCACGAACAGACGTATGTACACCTATGTTCATCGCAGCACAATTCACTATAGTAAAGAGATGGAAACAACCTAAATGCCCATCAATGGATGAGTGGGTAACCAAATTATGGTACATGCACACAATGGAATATTATGCTACATTAAAGAACACTGAGGGATACGTGAATCATCTCATAACGTGGATGAACCTGGAGGACATTATGCTGAGTTAAATAAGTCAATCACAGAAAGACATGTACTATATGAGCCCATTACTGTAAAAAGACAGAGAAGGGTTTGCTTGGGAAAGGGAATTCACTTTGTAAGTTTACTGGGATGGGGAGGGAAGGGGAGGGATTATTTTGGGCTAGTTGGGCCCCACACCTGATGTGGGTGGGGGAGGGATATACGGGAAGGATCTGTAACCACTATGATAACATTGGGAAATGGGAGGACACCGACTTGTACACATAGGAGATGGACAACAGGTGCTAATACCAACCAATGTGTCCATAATACTACATTGTCATTAACACCAAACACCAGGCTACAGATAAACACATAAACACCTGTGAGGATCAGATGGGGGTCAGTGAACAGGAGTATACTCTCGACCAAGGATAGATTCAGCTGAAGCTAATCCTGCACAGACACCAGTGATACAAAATACCTGCAGTCCTTACAGAAACAATAGAGGACAGACACAGAGTAATTGCTCACATACAACCAGACACTATGGGAGAGAGATCCAATAGATCTAGTGTCTCAGGACCATAATACTGGCGGACACCAGACTCAATTGGCACAACAAAATACATAAAAGCCTTGCTCCATATCCTACATTGGTGAGTAGGAACTGGAGTCTTAAAAGCGTTCAAGTTGCCATCTAGGATGCAGGTAATGGTCTCCTAGCATCAGAAGCAAAGAAGAA
>NW_006921924.1:3434527-3436908 GCF_000298275.1 Orycteropus afer afer
TGTCTGGCTACCAATGCCAACCACTCAAGAAAGGATCAAATCTGGAGATCCTGGATAGAGTGGGAGGGAAAACATGGAACAAAATCCAAAAACTCAATAATGACCAGAATTACTGGCCAGATGAAATCTGGTGAGACCCCCAATACTATGGCCCTGGAATACATTCTGCACCTGGAATGAAGTACACCACCAGGGGCTGGCTCTCAGCCCAATAGTTAACAAACAGTAAGCACAGACCACTCAACCCAGGATAATGCACCCACATACTCCATGGTAATGCATCCATCGAAGCAATGGATCATAGGACATGAGAGGACCAACATTCAAATTGAGGAAATGCAAGACAGACAGGAATGCATGAATTTGAGGGGTCAGGGGGAGGGTTGCAGGGTAGGGAGGGGAGGAGACTGGGTTGGGGTTGGACATGGTGAATGCGGGTGAAACTGAATGTGCACATAGTGTTGAAAGTAAAACAAGCTCTTAAAATAAAAATAAATAAATATTATCATCACTGGTCCAAGACTAAAAAAACTCTGTGAAGCTAACTTATATATACTTGTAGAAAAATTATAATCAATGATGTTTCACCAGTAAAATTTATGACAGTGTATTTGAAACCATGTATTTAAAAGGTCTGTGAATATATACTTTTTGTTGTGGCAAATATAAATGTAAGCAAACATTTGACATTTCAAGAATATTCATATGTACACTTCACTGATACTAATTATTTTTATCATGTTGTTCAACCATCGCCCTTATCTGTTCCCAAATTGTATTATCATCCTTAAAAGAAGTTCAATGTCCCAAATAAAATACATTAAAACATTTCAATAGCAAGCACACATTTTTATAGTTATATACACTGTACAAATACTAACATGCTTATGTCATATTAAAGAATTAGACTTTAGTTTTCTAGTTAAATAAAATTACTTAATGTAATATTAAAACTAATAAATAAATGCTGAGTAATAATGCTAAGAGATATTATTGACCAGTTAGAATGAGAAATGAAAAAAGTGAATTAAAAGTTCATTCCTGCCTATAGACATCATTTCTAAATGCATTAAAGTACTCTGATAAAAATCAACCTTCAGAGTGAAAAAGGAAGTGACAGCATTTTTGCTTCATTTCAGCCTTATCTATAAAGGTCATCAATTTTGTTTTGTTCTAATATATTTAGCTAACAACAGAAATGGAAGAGCATTCTCTACAAAGCTGCTTCAATATACTCCTTGATTCCAATTAATTTGTGTCACTGGCATGTGTACCCATAACAAAACTCCCTCCCCTTGGGGCTTTTGACCTAGCAGTCATTTTGAAAGCAGCACTGTTTTCTATAAACTTTTCATGTGAGGGGAAAGTGCTGTTGCTACCTCTATATTTTTCTCTCCCCTGAGGGAAAAATAAAGTTTCTCTAAAATGAATAAACCTGCAGATAGAGACTTAATGAAAAGTTTGTCATTTTCTCATGAGGCAAGAATTAGAGAGATGTGGCACTCCATGGGAGCCGTGGGTGACGGCACAATACAAGATGCTGGAGTTACCTCAGTGAACTAGACAGAGGATGGCCCTGACCCTGTTAGGGGGAACGAAGCAACAACATGCAATTAAATAAATAAATAAGATGAAGTCATACAGAAGCGTCTCCTAATTGATGGAGACGAGGCTGGAGATGATCAAAGAATTAATCTGCTAGTGAACAGTTTCATTAAATGGTGCAATTCTGGATCCCAGGAAGAGGGCTACAGCCAGTACCAATGTATGCTGGGCACACTGGCACAACGTGAATTTTCAGTGGGCAAAACTCTGCTGGTATATGATATGAATCTCAGAGATATGGAAAATTATGTAAAAAATTTACAAAGAAATAGAATGTAGCATTGCTGGAGCACATGAAAAAAAATTTCTGAGTGCAAAAAGCAAATTCTTTAAGCAAAACAAATACGAAAAAATCGCCATGAATACAATGCTTTAGGAAAAGTAATCCAGCATCACCCAGATAGGCATGAGACATTAAAGGAACGAGAAGCTCTGGGAGAAGAATTAGAGCATCTTTCACATATTAAAGAAAGTGTTGAAGACAAGCTGGAATTGAGGTGCAAACAGTTTCATGTTCTTCTTAGCACCATCCATGCAATTCAGCAAATGCTGGAAAAGGATGAAAAACTCTCAGAGGTAGAAGA
This sequence comes from Orycteropus afer afer, assembly GCF_000298275.1. Classification (NCBI taxonomy): domain Eukaryota; kingdom Metazoa; phylum Chordata; class Mammalia; order Tubulidentata; family Orycteropodidae; genus Orycteropus; species Orycteropus afer. The sequence continues at coordinate 3,436,717 of NW_006921924.1, forward strand.
TGCTCAAGAAAGAAGCATGGAAACAGATCCTAAGCCATAGACAGGCTACTTGCTTACCATTCCCAAGAATACTGAACTAGCTACATGATCTTAGTGTGTTTAGAAGTTACCATGCTCTTGAAATATTTAAAATTTCTGCAGTAAAAGCCTTTGCTTTTGAAATTAATGTACATTTTATTTGTATTTCTTCAC
>NW_006921924.1:3441634-3442097 GCF_000298275.1 Orycteropus afer afer
AAATAAAATTTAAAAAAAAAAAAGATCCAATGGGGAATTTAACTTAGGAGTTGTCAAAGATGATGAGATAAAGCCTATATTGCTGTTAGTAGGAAGGATAATGTCCCATATTGCTAAACTACGCCAGTGATCATGTAGAAAGGTTGTAGTAACATTGAAAGATTAATTAGTATAGTAGACCACATTAGCACATTTGTAAGAAAAAACATATGATTATCTCCCTAGATAGATAAAAGCATTTGTTAAAATTCAACATCCATTTATGGAATTATTAAAAAAAAACAAACAAAAAACAAGCCTTCACAAACTCTGGATATTTGTTGCAAGGAAGATATCAACAAAATTTAGAGCAAACATAATACTTAAGGATAAAAATTTAAAACATTTACTAATGTAAAAAAACCTCAAAACTCACTGCCAGTCGAGTTGGATCCTGTTTGTAGCGGCCCCTCCTTGGGTTTCC
>NW_006921924.1:3442707-3446234 GCF_000298275.1 Orycteropus afer afer
GTAGGATTGCCCAACCTTCCTTCCGAGGAGTGGCTGGTGGGTTTGAACCGCCAGCCGTCTGGTTAGCAGGCAAGTGTCTTAGCCACTATGCTTTAGGGGGACACAAATGATCACAATCAAACAAACCACATTTGCCTAAGCAGCAGAAAGCGTATGCTGCAATCCAAAAACCTCAACAATTCATATCATTGAACCAAATAAACTATCCCATAATATACAGTGGACCATATAGTAGATATCTGGCACTCTTAGATGCTGTAGACAGCTCTTCTATTGCTGAACTCTGGAGCTGAATCCCAGTATGTTCCTCTCAAATGCAACTGAAAGACAAAGGGGATTAAGAATGAGAGGAACAAAGCATTCCAAACAGCAGCCTGCCTGAGCCTTAACCTTTTGAACAGGTCCTCAGCTACTCGAGCAAAAATATCTTCAGCATGGAAAGACAACCACTGACCTAGGTGCTGTTGCCTGTGACATTGTGCGTCAGAATTGTCAGAGTCCTGCCAATATGTGGCCAGTGGAGAGCATTCTGGAGGATGAAGGCAGAATACGATGCAAACAACCTTGTCAGCCAGATAGCAATGTACCAAACAGCAAGGAGACAACTTAGTATGTTATTGTGTGTTTCTTCCAGGATTCTTGGTCATGAGCCCTGTAAACTGTCCTTGCAAAACTCTCACAAAAGTTAAAGGGAATATAAAGTCACCCATTTGACCAATGTTAGCAATTAATCAATTGGGCAATTGGATGTTTTAGCTTCACTGGTTTCTTCCTGGGCTTCTGACTTGAGCAAGGGAGGAGGTACACATTCTAATGTAAATATAACCAGAGGGAACAGATATCCACAGTTTATATCCTTATTAAGGAATAACATAGAATATTTGCTACCACAGGAGTTTCTACCTGAAGATGACTTTTCTCTCCAGGTTTGTGTTCAAAGCCTTTTCTGCTCTTTTTGTTTCTTGTTCATTGGCCCAAAGTTATACTACTTCTGGTTTTGTTTTCAAGTATCCTTGACAGGATTTTGGTGCTGGTGGCGGTCACACAAAAAGAGTATGTGCTCATTACCTGTGAATGACCTCTTGAACCCCAAGGCACAACACAGAAGGCGATTGTATGCTTTTGGTATTGGCCAGCATCATGGTGGATTGGAACAGAGAGAAATGGAGAGGTCAGATTGTTTCCTCCCTTGCTGGCTATAAATAGCATTTCACACTGACAGGAAAGAGTTAAGTATATTCATCTTCAGTTATGAGCACCGAAGCTATGATACAAAAATAAAGTGATGCCAGCATTCTAAATGTGTATATTCTTCTTCTAAAAGCTAACAATACGTTATTGTTACTGCTGTTCATACAATTTCAATGTGTACTGACTTTTTTTTAACCTGAATCTATTTTATGTTATTTTTATCACCAAAAAACATTTATTAGGCATCTATCATTTGCCAGTAACTATGGGATACATGTTATTTTGATGCCAGAATCATTTTGAAACAACCTAAATTAAATACATAAATTTCTCCTTTTTAAATTTAACAAGTAATCTATAAAAGATATCTCCTTTATTGTATATTGCTTTTACCTTTGCCCAAGTTAATATGTACCTTCTAGCTAGGAGCTCTGGTGGTGTAGTGCCTAAGGCATTTGATTGCTAACCAGAAGGCTAGTGGTTCAAACGCACCAGCCACTCCTCGAAAGGAAGGTTGGGCAATCTACTTCCATAGAGATAATGCCTTGGAAACCCAAGGAGGGGTTGCTATGAGTCAGATCCTACTTGATGGCAATGAGTTTATGAGTACCCTCTAGCTAGTGGTTTACCCTCTCTTCCCCTCCAACCCCTGGTAAGCTTCACAGATTTTTTTCTTCCCTGTGTCTAACCCTTTTCTTGATTTTTTTTTTTTTTACAGTAGTGGTCTCCTACAATTTTTGGCCTTTTGTAATTGACTAATTTAACTCAGCATAGTGTCCTCCAGGTTCATCCATGTCATGAGGTGTTTCACAGATTCGTCGTTATTCTTTAACGATGCATAGTATTCCACTGTGTATATGTACCACATAGTGTGCTTATTCCATTCATCTCTTGATGGGCTTTTAGGTTGTTTCCATCTTTTTGCTATTGTGAATAGTGCTGCAAAGGACATAAGTGTACATATATCTGTTCGTGTAATGGCTCTTATTTCTTTAGGATATATTCCTAGTAGTGGGATTGCAGGATCATATGGTGTTCCTATTGCTCACTTTTAAGGAAGTGCTGTACAGTTTTTCACAATCATTGCATCATTTTACAGCCTTACCAGCAGTATTATGAGGGTTCCAGTTTCTCCAGACTCTTTCCAGCTTTTGTTATTTTGTGGTTTTTATTTGGGCGGGGGGTCGGGAGTTTGTTACTAATGCTGGTGTAGGTTGATATCTCATTGTTGTTTTGATTTGCATCTCTGTAATGCCTAATGATTGTGAGCATTTCTTCATGTATTTGATGGTTGCCTGAATGTCTTCTTTGGTAAAGTGTCTGTTTATGTTCTCTTCCCATGTTTTAATTGGATTATTTGTTTTTTGGTTGTTGAAGTGTTGATTTTTTAAATTATAAACTTGTAAAAGCAGGTGAATGGTTCAATTTCAAGAAGACAAAGGATTTCTTGTTGGCGACTGAGTGAAGGAAGTTTGTGTGATATTCTGAAAACATTTGAATGGAAAGATAGTCATGAGTTCTAATCTCTTGGTAGCAGAATATTACCAAACAACCATTTGCCAATACACTGCAAAGGCTATACCACTGTCCCAAATGTTGTAAACAACTTTCACTCTAGGTATTTACACCTTTTTATATGTTTCTTTCTTCCCTTCTGTGGAAACGGTTCCAATTTTTATGACAAAATCTAATGTGGAAATAGAACTAGTTTTATACTGAATTTTGCTGGTCTGTAAAGCAATATATATTGCCATTATAGAACTATAAATGATATCCTATACTACAGAATGCCAAGAAGTTTGAACATATATGCCAACTCTGATTGATAGATAGTGGTTGTTTACAGAGCTATGTTTAGAAGGATTCTGAGGTAAAGTTCAGGTTCAACTGAAAGGAGTGCCCTGACAGATGAGCAAACATTACTGGGGTTGAAAAAGGTACATATTGCCATTGTAGATATTGACAGAAATATACATTAAAAAGTTAGGAGAAGCTAGAGTGTGATTAACATGATAAAATCTATTAGTCATTTATAAATGGAAGGGAAAAAAAGCAATCTTTTCTCCTTTCTCTTGAAAGCTATTAAATATACTTTCATATTTAAATGTTGGATGATCTTAAATTGATGTCCTTATTTCAAATTTCTGTACATTCTTTCATAATGTCACATTAAGGCTCATTTAAAATATAGCTGGTGATGTGGTTTTTGTTAGGTGCTGTCAAGTCAGTTCCAACTCATAGTGATCCCATATACAATAGAATAAAATATTGCCCTATCCCACGCCACCCTCACAATTGTTGCTATGTTTGATTTCATTGTACAGCCACTGTGTTAA
>NW_006921924.1:3446658-3450896 GCF_000298275.1 Orycteropus afer afer
GTTTATAAAGTTCCTAATACTCATTGAGTCAAATTATCAGAAACTGTAATTGGTAGTGACAGAAAGTAATTTCTCATTTCAGATTTCTAATTTGAGCAAATTATTTAATACAAATAATGTATTTGTCATGCTCACAAAAATGCATACATATGCACACAGATTTCAAATAGAAATTGGAATCCTTATTCTTTAGACTGGTAGAAACATTTTTGCTTAATTCCCAAAAACCAAAAACCAAACCTGTTGATCCCAACTCATAGTGACCTAATAGGACAGAGTAGAACTGCCCCATAGGGTTTCCAAGCCTGTAGATTTTTATAGAAGCAGCCTGCAGTTGGAAGTGATCTTAACATTATTTATTTCAACTTTTTCTATGATGCTTGGATCCAGGAAGAGCTGAATGTGTCATTATTATTAGCTTTTATCTGATCCTTTTTATCTCATGTTATGTAGATGTCAGTGTGTGAGCCAGCTCAGGAGCAGTGGAAGGCAGGTGTTTGCATCCTGGAGGCAGGCCAGGTAAGTGAGCAGGGTCGGGGAGACCAGAAAATGAACAGAGCAGTTTGGAACAGATAAGAGAGATAAACTTGTCTGTCAGTTTGTCGTACTGTGGTGGCTTACATGTTGCTATGAGGTTGGAGGCTTTGCCAGCAGTGTTTGAAATGTCAGCAGGGTTACCCATGGTAAACAGGTTTCAACAAAGCTTCCAGACTAAAACCGACTCAGAAGAAGGAAGAGGCCATCTACTTCTCAAAGAATTAGCTAGTGAAAACCTTAGGAATAGCAGTGAAACACTGTCTGATTGTATTACTGGAAACTTTATGAATATCCCTGAAATATTGTGCGATATAGTGATGGAAGATGATCCCATCAGGTCAAAAGGCAATCAAAATACCACCGGAGAAGAGCTGCCTCCTTAGAGTAGAGCCAAACTTAATGATGTGGATGGAGTAAAGCTTTTGGGACCCCATTTGCTGATGTGGTACATCTCAAGATGAGAAGAAACAGATGCAAACATCCATTAATAATCAGAACATGGAATGTAAGAAGTATGAATCTAGGAAAATTAGAAGTTGTCAAAGGTGAAATGGACCACATAAAGTCCGATATCCTAGGCCTTGTTGTTGTTGCTGTTACGTGCTGTCGAGTCGGACCTGACTCATAGTGACCCCTCCTTGGGTTTCCGAGGCAATATCACTACAGAAGTAGATTGCCCAACCTTCCTTCCAAGGAGTAGCTGGTGGGTTTGAACAGACAGCCTTCTGGTTAGCAGTCAAGTGCCTTAGGCACTACACTACCAGAGCTCCTATCCTAGGCCTTAGGGAGCTGAAATGGACCAGTTTTGGCCATTTTGAATCAGACTATCATATAATCTACTATGCCGGGAATGAAAAATTGAAGAAGAATGGCATGGCATTCATCATCACAAAGAATGTGTCAAAATTTATCCTGAAGAACAATGCTGTCAGTGATAGGATAATATCCATACACCTACAAGGAAGACCAGTTAATACTACTATTATTCAAATTTACGCACCAACCACCAAAGCCAAAGATGAGGAAATTGAAGATTTCTACCAACTTCTGCAATCTGAAATTGACCGAATATGCAACCAAGATGTGTTAATTATCACTGGTGATTGGAATGCAAAAGTTGGAAACAAAGAAGAATCACCACTAGTTGAAAAATATGGCCTTGGTGATAGAAATAAAGCTGGGTATTGCTTGATAGAATTTTGCAAGACCAATGACTTATTCATTGGAAATACCTTTTTTCAACAACACAAATGGCAGCTATACACGTGGACTTCAGATGGAGTACACAGGAATCAATTTGCATAAATCTGTGGCAAGAAGTGTTGGAAAAGCTCAATGTCTTCAGCCAAAATAAGGCCAGGAGCTGACTGTGGAACAGATCATCAACTGCTCATATGCAAGTTTAAGTTGAAGCTGAAGACAATTAAAAAGAGAGCCAAAATATGACTTTAATTATATCCCTCCTGAATTTATAGAATTTAAAGAACAGATTTGATACATTGAACACCAATGGCCGAAAACCAGAGGAATTGTGGGATAACATCATGAACATCATCTAGGAAGAAAGCAAAAGGTCATTAAAAAGATAAGAAAGGAAGAAAAAACCAAAATGGATGTCACAAGAGACTCTGACATTTGCCCTTGAATGGAGAGTGGCTAAAGCAAATGGAAGAATTGACAGGATAAAAGAGCTGAACAGAAGATTCTATATTTAACAGAAGATTATATATTTCGTGCATTCTGGCAATAGATTAGGGAATTTGGATGTGTGTGTATGTGTGTATTTTGGGGATATGGGTTGTTATCTGTCCGTTAGGTGGGAATAGAATATAAATTTATTCAAATTTTAAAAGGATTTTTCATTGGGCAGAGTCATGTATATCACTGGTTATAGCAGTCCACATTTTTAGTAACACTTTATATCCTGTATCATAGAAGTCCTTGCTATGAAAATGCATTTAGTGGATGGACCAGTATCATATCATTATCTGGAGAATATTACAAATGCAGAATCTGGGCCCCACTCCAGACCTACTGAATCAGAATCTGCTTTCTAACAAGATCCTCAAGTGAGTCATATGCACATTAAAGTCTGAAACATACTGACATAGGTATATAGGTTTTATTACTTCACTTTAGTCCAAGGACAATCCAATATTTGGTGTCTTAAAAGAACAACACATTTATTTCTCATGATTCTATGGATCTTCAATCTGGGCTTGGTTTGGCTAGGATGTTTTTTCCTTTGTTGTGCCAACTGTACTCCTTTCTGAGTTTGTAGTCACGTGGAGGTTGATGTTCTTACTCATATGTCTGGCATATGTCATTCATCATTCAGCTGGCTAGCCCAGGCTCTTTAATATGGTGGGATGTGCAGTGTTCCCAAGAACAAGAGAAGACAAAGCTTCACCACCACAACACTTTTCAAGTCTCAGGTTATGTCATGTCTGCTAATGTCCCTTTAAGTGAAGTAAGTCACATAACAAAACCCAGATCTTGAATCTTGTAGATGCAAGGCGTACACTCCACTTTTTGATAGGAAGAGCTACAAAGTTTCATCAAAAGGGGAATTCATACAAGGATGGGAAGAATTTGTGATAATTTTTGCCTTCTACCACACGGTTACAACTCCACGTACCTAAACCCTCATATTTCCTAAGGAACACAAAAAGAATCCATTACTAATGCTTTATCATTAGCCACACAAGTAGACATAATACAGGAAACTGACAGAGGCAAAAGGATTCAGGCTATATTTATTCATTCATTAATTAAGCTGTTAAAATTTTCATGGACTATTCCTTCTCATAGGCAAAAGAAAAGCAGCTAGTCTCTGAAGGTATATTTATTATAGGTTCTTACTTAAGAAAGTGAATTTATAAAGTACAGATTAAAGGTCATTGTAAATATATATTATTGCTGATACACAGGCCACATCTGTAACAAAATATCTGAATATCTGACATTAAAAAGTAAATGTATGGCATGAAAATAAATGTGTATGAATTGTTCAATGAAAACTAACTTGCTCTGTAAACCTTCACCCAAATCATAATCAAGTTAAAAAAGAAAGTAAATGTACTTACATCTAACTATCTATGGAGATAGAAGTGCATATCCATATTGCCCATGTGTGTGCATGGGTATTTGTAATTTGCAAGAATCTAAATAATATTGAGGAAGCTACAAGTTGTGCTGGTACACTTTACCAAGAGAGACTTTAAAGACTGCTCAAGATCTGAAAACAAAGAACTAGCATATGTCACCATCTGAAGACAATAAAATGTTGATTAACCATGCACAAATGAATGTAAATTCTTTATTATAATGAAGTGTTCTGGCTAGGATTTATGTCAATCTAAAAGGCAAATAATGAATCTGCACACAATATAGTACACAAATAATGACTAGCATAGAATCTAGCACACATAAATATTTAATAAAAATTTTTGAATGAATGTATAGTTTATGTTTGAATAGAATGTTACATAGAGATTTTACATATTTGCCTAAATTAAAGGAGCTTTGGTGGTGTGTGCAGTGGTTAAGTCCTCCACAGTTAAATAAAAGGTTGGCAATTCTAACCCACCAGCCACTCTTCAGGAGAAAGATATGGCAATCTGCTTCTGTAAAGATTACAGTCTTGAAAACCCTATGAGGCTGTTCTATTCTGTCCTATAGGGTGGTCATGAGTCAGAATC
>NW_006921924.1:3452154-3457633 GCF_000298275.1 Orycteropus afer afer
GCTGAAAGAACTGAAGAAAAAGTTCAAGCCTAGACTTGTAATATCGAAGGATTCTGTGGGCAAAATATTCAACAATGCAGGAAGCATCAAAAGAAGATGGAAGGTATACACAGAGTCACTGTACAAAAAAGAATTGGTTGATGTTCAAACTTTTCAGGAGATAGTATGTTATCAAGAACCAGTGGTACTGAATGAAGAAGTTCAAGCTGCACTGAAGGAATTGGTGAAAAACAAGGCTCCAGGAACTGACGCAATACACAGTGAGATGTTTCAAACAAAATAAAACAAAACAAACGGATACAGTGCTAGAGACTCTCACTCATTTATGCCAAGAAATTTGGACAAAAACTACGTGGCCAACTGACTGCAAGAGATCCATATTTGTGTCCATTCCAAAGAAAAGTGATCCAACAGGATGTAGAAATTATTGAACAATATCATTAATATCACCAAAACCAAACCCTCCACTGCCATTGAGTCAATTCCCACTCAGAGCAGTACTTTAGGAAAGAGTAGAACTGCCCTCATAGGGTTTCCAAGGCAGTAAATCTTTATGGAAACAGACTGCCTCATCTTTCTCCCTTGGAGCAGTTAGTGGGTTTGAACCTCAGACCATTAGCTTAGCAGTTAGCAGTTGAATACTTTAACCATTTTGCCACCAGATTTCCTTATTTACATCATAAGGAAGAAAAATTTTAGTGAAAATAACAAGAACAAACGAAACAAAAACAAACAAACAAAAAAAAAACCTGTTGCAACAGTATATTGACAGAGAACTGCCAGAAATTCAAGCCAGATCCAGAAGAGGATGTGGAATGAGGGACATGATTGCTAATATCACATGGACCTTGGCTGAAAGCAAAAACACCAGGAAAATGTTTACCTGTGTTTTATTGACTACACAAAGGCATTCGATTGTGTGGTTCATAACAAATTATGGATATCACTGGGAAGAAAGGGAATTCCAGAACACTTAATTGTGTTCAGGAAGAACCTGTACATAGAGCAAGAAGGAGTTATTTGAACAGAACAAGGGGATACTGCATGGTTTAAAATCAGGAAAGGTATGTGTCAGGGTTGTATCATTTCACCATACTTATTCAGTCTGTATGCTGAGCAGATAATCAAAGAAGCTGGACTCTATGAAGAACAGGGCATCGGGGTTGGAGGAAGATTTATGAACAACCTGTGATAGATATGCAGATGACACATCCTTGCTTTCTGAAAGTGAAGAAGACTTGAAGCACTTCCTGATGAAGATCAAAGACTACAGCCTTCAGTATGGATTAAACCTCAACTTAAAGAAACAAATTTCCTCACAACTGGACCAACAAGCAACATCATGATAAATGGAGAAAAGATGGGATTTGTCAGGGATTTCTTTTTACTTGAATCCACTATCAACACCCGTGAGAGCAGAAGTCAAGAAATCAAACAACATATGCATTCAACAAATCTTCTGCAAAAGACCTCTTTAAAGAGCAAAGATGTCACTTTGAAGACTAAGGTGCACCTGACCCAAGCCATAGTATTTCCAGTAGTATCATATGCAAGTGAAAATGCATAGAATCAGGAAGATGGCAAAAGGACTGAAGCATTTGAATTATGGTGCTGGTGAAGAATACTGAGTATACCAAGGACTGCCAGAAGGATGAACAAATCTGTCTTGGGTGAAGTCTAGGTGGAATGTTCCTTAGAAGTGAGAATGGCCAGACTCCATCTCTCAGACTTTGGTCCTATTGTAAGAAGGGACCAATCCTTGGAGAAGGATATCATGCTTCGTGAGGTAGATGGTCAGCAAAGAAGGAGAAGGCCTTCAACGAGAAGGATTGACACAGTGGTTGTGATGATGAGCTCAAGGATGGCAATGATTGTGAGAGTGGTGCAGGACCAGACATAGGGTCACTATGCATCAGAACCAACTTGACAGCACATAACAGCAACATTTAGAATGCTGGGACTAAGAAATTAGAAAACCTCTAGTTATCCAAGAAGATCAAAATAGGTTGACTGCATACCACAAATAAGAAAAATAAGTTCAAAATGGTCTTTGACAAAAGGTTTAGGAGTTAAGACTCTTTTCCCAAGAAAAGTTGAATAGACAGAATATTCTAATAAATGAATATTGAGCAAACAAATTTTATTTTGGCTCATGAGAATTACAAATCTTTCTATATCATGCCAAAACAAAAATGTCATTTATTAAAATATTCAGAATAGTTGAACATCAAATATGGGTCAAATGTCATGAGATTCTCACTTTTCAAGTAGCTTATTTTGAATCATGAATAAATTGCTTGCACCTCACTTCCGCTACCTGACATCAAGAGCTTCCTTTGATGAGTCATTGTCATAAGTAGCTGTTAGTCATCATTAATCCATGGCATACAATAAAATGATAATAAAAATAGTAAAGAGTAAACAATATCATCAGATTATTTTGCATTTAGTTTCTGTTATGGGAAAAATGTTTATTTTTCCAAAGATTTTCCTATAAGTGAAAAAATGTTTACTCATACTTAGAGATTTTTACATGTTTACAGTAACAAAAAACAAACTCACTGCCATCGGGTAAGATACGACTCAGCGATCCCTCCGTGGGTTTCTGAGGCAATATCACTACAGAAGTAGATTGCCCAATCTTTCTTCTGAAGATATTAATAAATAACAACACAAATATAATATTTTAAAAATCCACATACACCTTGCTTCTTTCTTGAAGGACCTATGATAAATAATAGCTCAGGTGGATGGGAGGATGAGAAGTAAAAGTTAAGTAAGGAGTGTGGCTTAAGAAACCTTCCTATATGGTAAATGTCACCTTTCACTCAAAAGAATAAACTTTCACTATAGGTTTACTCTAGGGATGGAGTATAACTGTGCAGAAATTTTACTGTGTTGTTTAACAGTCTCTCACGTTTCTGGATTAAGTTCACAGTCAATTATCTGCTTTCTTTGTAATGTTTTTATTTATCTGAAATCATAGAGACAGCATACACAGAGGTTCACAGAATGTTTTAAAAATGAATGATGATGTTGCATTAACATATCTAAATTTAATTGTGACTGTATGTCTGCACTATTTCTTTTACTAACTTCAATTCTGTTTTCTGGAAATTTATCAATATTCTCAGGATGTTAATATATTTGTACTTTGAAATTGGTTATTTGTACACATTCTGGGTAGAGCCTGTCTGAACAAATTCATCCATGAATGTTCACTGAGAACTCACTATGTGCCAGTCACTATTCTAGTTGCAGAGGACAGAGAAGTGAACAAATCAGGCAAGTATCTTTACTACCATTGAGCATACGAGAGGATAACTAAAAAGTAGGAATATTATGACACATTAAATGTGAACTATAATTTAATGATTTCACAAGTATGTAATTCAAAAGAGACTAAAATGTTGGCAAGTTGGGATTTTGGGGGGATACTTAATTTAACAAAAGAATAACTTGGAATTACATTATTAATGGTCTGTATTTTAATTTCTTCAGTAAGTATAATTTCTTAAATGTCCTAGTATTAGGCTGGCTTTGGATTCAATAGAAGGAGGCTAGGCCATAGATTATGATCCACACAGCCTAATGCTTTTGCATACTCAATAAACCACAATACTTTCTGGTATTCTTTGCTTTCAGCCAAGATCCATCTCATGTCACTAATGATATCCCTCATTCCATGTCCCCTTCCGAATCCAGCTTGCATTTCTGGAAATTCTGTCAATATATTCCTGCAACTGTTTTTGAATTCTTCAGCAACATTTTACTTGTGTGTGATATTAATGATATTGTTCAACAATTTCCACATTTTGTTGGATCACCTTTCTTTGGAATGGGTACAAATATTGATGTCTTCCAGTCAATTGGCCAGGTAGCTGTTTTCCAAATTTCTTGGCATAGATGAGTAAGTACCTCCAGCATAGCATACATTTGTTGAAATATCTCAATTCCTTAAGCTTTGTTTTTAATTAATTCCTTCAGTGCAGCTTCAACTTCTTCCTTCAGTACTATCTGTTCTTGATCATATGCCACCTCCTGAAATGGATGCACATCGACCAATTCTTTTTGGTACAGTGGCTCTGTGTATTCCTTCCATCTTCTTTGGATGTTTCTGGCATCATTCAATATTTTGCCCATATTGCAACTCGAATTCTTTCAGCTTGAGAAATGCCAAGCATGTTCTTCCCTTTTTGTTCTCTAACTCCAGGTCTTTGCATATTTCATTATAAAAATTGACTTTGCCTCCTTGATCTGCTCTTTGAAATCTATTCAGCTCTTTTATCTTGTCATTTCTTCCATTTGGTTTAGCTACTCTCCTCTTAAGGGCAAGTTTCAGAGTCTCTTCTGACATCCATTTTGGTCTTTTCTTCCTTTTTTGTCTTTTTAATGACCTCTTGCTCTCTTCATGGATTTCTTGATGTCATCCCACAATTTCTCTGGTTTTCAGTCATTGGTGTTCAGTGCGTCAAATTTACTCTTTAGATGGTCTCTAAATTCAGGAGAGATATATTCAAGGTCATATTTTGGCTCTCATGGACTTCTTATAATTGTCTTCAGCTTCAATTTGAACTTGCATATGAGGAGTTGATAATCTGTTCTTCCTGGCCTTGTTTTGGCTGGAAATATATATTTAACTTCTCCATCACCTCTTTCCACTGGTGTAATTGATCTGATTCCTGTGTGCTCCATGCGGTGAGGTCTATGTGTAAAGCTGCCATTTATGTTGTTAAAAAAAAGCTATTTCCAATGAATAAGTCATTGGTCTTGCAAAACGCTGTCATGCAATCTCCAGCATGATTTCTATCACCAAGGCCATATTTTCCAACTAGTGGTGATTCTTCTTTGCTTCCAAATTTTGCATTACAATAACCAGTAAAAATCAACACATCTTTATTGCATTGAGAAGAATGGGAATTCCCGAACACTTAATTGTGCTCATGAGGTTCCTATACATATACCAAGAAACTGTCGTTCAAAGAAAACAAGGGATGCTGCATGGTTTAATATCAGGAAGAGAGTATGTCAGGTTGTATCATTTCACCATACTTATTCAATCTCTATACTGAGCAAATAATCTGGGAACCTGGACTATATAAGAAGAATGCAGCATCAGGATTGGAGGAAGAATTATTACTTACGATATGCAGACAACACAACCTTAGTTGCTGAAAGTGAAGGTGACTTGAAACACTTAGTGATGAAGATTAAAGACTACAGTCTGCAGTATGAATTACACCTCAACAACAACAACAACAAAAATGAAAACCCTCACAACTGAGCCAATAAGCAACATCATGATAAATGGAGAAAAGTTTGACGTTGTCAAAGATGTCATATTACTTGGTTCCACAATCAACAAGAGAAGTGAAGAAATCAGACAGCATATTGCACTGGGCCAATCTGCTGCCAAAGACCTCTTTAAAGTGCTGAAGAGCAAAGATGTCTCTTTGAAGACTAAAGTGCACCTCACCCA
>NW_006921924.1:3458268-3458815 GCF_000298275.1 Orycteropus afer afer
TTCCTTCCAAGGAGTGGCTGGTGGGTTTGAACTGCCAGCCTTCTGGTTAGCAGTCAAGTGCCTTAGGCACTATGCTACCAGAGCTCCCAAAGTGGTAGTAGCTGGTAGTATATTAAATTAGTAACATCATTTAATCATCTTAATAACAGATTTCAGTAATAGTATTGTTCTCTTTTTAAATATGAGGAATTTGAGGCTTATAGACATTAAGTAACTTGTCCAAGATCCCAAAACTAACAAACAGCAGAAATTTAATGTTATTTGGGCATTTTACTTTGCTTTTTATTTATCTGACCTGATTCTCTGGTTAAATAACTCAGGGACACTCTAACCTTGGTCTCCATTTATCATATAATCATCTTCCTGTAGGTTCTGCTTTCATTCTCTCTCTGTGACAGAAACATCCAGGGGAGGGAGACCCAGCTGGCCATTCTCTCAGTCAGCTCTAACTACCCCTGAGGGTAGACTGTCACAGAGATTCCTGGTGTCCCTGCTCAGACTTCTCCCTTTTGACCAGACACAGCTTCCTTCTTAAATCATGGCAACA
>NW_006921924.1:3460285-3462920 GCF_000298275.1 Orycteropus afer afer
TGGGCAATCTACTTCTGTAGAGATACCACCTCGGAAACCCAAGGAGGGGTTTCTATGAGTCAGAGTCGACTCAACAGCAATGAGTTTGGTTTGGTTTTTGAGAGAACCAAGACAGAGAGATAGGAAGAATAGGTACTTATCATCCAGTAAATATGTTTATGATTAGAGGCAGACCATGACTATTATGTTTTATCAAAAATATATTTGGAGAAATACTGCTAATTATAATCTTGGATTTCAGTAATAAGATGGATATTAATTATGCTAGTTCTATAATTTTTTAAGGAGATATGCATCCTTCTCAAAGGTCACACTTCTGTAATATTAAATAATAACAAAAAGTAATGGTAATAAATGAATTTAAGTGCAGGGTTGAATGTATTATCTCAATTAATTGTCACAACCACACATTAATATTATATTTATCATGCTCTAGATCTTGGGAAATAATACAGAGGTAACTTTCTCAAAATAATGTTGTTGTTAGATACCATCAAATTACTATGCACAAGAGAATGAAACAGTGTCCGGACCTGTGCCATCCTCACAATCATTGCTCTGTTTGAGCCACTGTTGAAGCCACTGGGTCAAGCCTTCATAAATTGACTATACTCTTAAGATAAATCATCACACATTTCAATTAGTTGAGTTCAAAATAATGGAATTTTTAAGCTTTCTTTTTCTTAACTTACTACAAAATATACATGCCATTTTTGGTAAATATCTGATATATTGTAAGGACTCAAACCAAAAATAAATAATAAAAAAAAAACACTGCTGTTGAGTCGATTCTGACTCATAGTGATCCCCACTGGGTTTCTGAGGCAGTAAATCTTTATGGAAGTAGATTGCCCAATCTTGCTTCTGTGGAGTGGCTGATGGGTTAGAACCACCAACCTTCTGGTTAGCAGGCAGATGCCTTAGGCACTGTGCTACCAGAGCTCCTTGTAAGGATTAAAATAGTCATTTAATAAGTGCAAATTATGGATTGCTAACAAACTCTATCTTTTCTTCAATTATTTTTTTCTTTGAAGAGAGATAAGGTCTATGATGAAAATATGGGCTGTTGTCCTTATTTTACTGGAATATTTGCATTCTCTATAAGAAATAGGAGCTCTGGTAGCATAGTGGCTAAAGCACTTGACTGCTAACCAGAAGGCTTGTGGTTCAAACCCACCAGCCACTCCTCGGAAGGAAGGTTGGGCAATCCTACTTCCGTAGTGATACTGCCTCGGAAACCCAAGGAGGGGTCGCTATGAGTTGGGGCCGACTCGATGGCACATAACAACAACAACAACAACATAAGAAATAATGAGGTTTAAATTATGGTGCAAATCTTCACAGTGGCTTCATTTCTATTTGATCTGCGCTTCCTGCTTCACAATGCATTGGGTGAAAATGATCACATTATAATTCACAACCTATTGTTAAACCTTTGGTTTAATGAGGGATTAAATGCTAAGTATAGTTCCAAGACTTATCCCTAAAGAACATGTAAATTTGTGAATTTCATACCTGGACCCTGGTTCTTATTTTCCCGTGGAAAAGAGAAACATTTGATAACTAAAATTATCTAGCCCTCTTTTATTTAAGGAAATTTTATTTAAGGAAATTGATCACCAAAATTACAAAACAGTTTAATAGATTCAGTTTTGATCCACGGAGTACCGTGGCTAACGGTATACCTTATGCACCCAAAGGAAATGAAAGTGCATTTTGAAGTAATATGTCAATATTTTAAAAATCTATTACTGGCCATTTACTTTTGGGATTCAAAAAGAAAATATGTTTTCCTACTGAATTTGTTTTTACTGAGCCAAAGTTTTGTTTTGTTTTTCCCCCTTTTCCTTCCCAAGTCAAACATGAAACCAGTACAGTTTCTCATTGTGGGTAAATCTCTTTACCTAGAAACACTGTCAAAAACATGAGAACAGCTATGTGAAAAGAAATAGTATTTTATAGTTGATTCAAAGAAATAGAGGAATACCACAGTTAGATACAAAAATTCAAATTGGTCCATCTATGCATGCATCCAATCAGATGGGAAAGAGAGGAAGGCCATTTCAGGTAGACTGACAAGCAATCAGGCAGATGTTGATTTGGAGGCAATTTGCATACATACTTTGTCACAAGTAATTTTATTTTAATGATAAAGCATTCTGTAAAGAAGTTTTTTTCAATTCTTTGCCTTCAATAAGTTTTTAGTTAAGTAAAACATACATTCAGAAAAGTTTAAAAATAAAAAATACATAGCTCTATGTAAACTCTATTCAGTTAAAGAAACAGAACATTGCCAGCATCCCAGAAGCCCCATTCGTATCCCTTTCTAAATTCTTCCTTCATTTGGTATCCCAAGGGAACCATTATCCTGACTCCTAATAAAATATGATTTTGTTTGATTTTGAACTTTATATAAATATATGATGTATGTATTACTTTATGTCTGACTTCTTTTGTTCATCATAATGATCTTGAGATTTATCTGTGTCATTGTGTATAGCAGTACAATGACATTGCTAAGCAGCATTCTATTCTATGGGTTTGCTAACATTTATTTATACATTATACTACTGATGAACCATTTTCTTTGTTTCCAGTCTGGGACTATTATAATTAATTCTAGTTTAAATAATCT
>NW_006921924.1:3463800-3464834 GCF_000298275.1 Orycteropus afer afer
GTTCAAATCTTGTCTTCATCAATATTTATAGTAATATTGTTAATTTTATTTTATAAGTATTAGCTTTCAAGAAACATTAGGAAGATAATACACCAGGTTCCTATATATCCCACACCCAGTTCCTACCATTATCATTTTACATTAGTATTTTTATATTTGTTACAACTAATGAACCAACATTGATACAGTTTAGTAACTAAAGTCCATATTTCATTCAGATTTCCTTAATTTTTAGATATTGTCCTTTTTATATTCCAGGATCTCATCCAGAATTCCACACTATATTTAGTCATCATGGCTCCTTAGTCTCCTCCTGTCTGTGACAGTTTCTTAGTCATTCCTTGTTTTGATGGCCTTGGTAGTTTTGAAGAGTACTGATAACACATTTTCTAGCATGTCTTCAGTTGAGATTTGTCTGGTGTTATTCTTATGGTTAGACTGGGATTAAAGTGATAGGGAATAAAGCCACAGAATAAAGTGCCATTCTCGTCAAACCATATTAAAGGTATGCAGTATCAACATAATTTACCGTTGTTGATTTTGACCTTCATCACCAGGCTGAGGTGATCTTTGTCAGTCTTCTCCACTATGAAGTAACTTTTTTTTGGGGGGGGGGTTCTTTTTCCATGGTAAAGGAAGTCATTCTGCACAGCCCAGACTTAGACTTACCACACTTAAGAAGAGAGGAGTTATGCTCCACCTCATCAAGGGAAGTGAATCTACATAAATTATTTGGGATTATTCTGTACAGGAGATTTCTTTACTGTTTTTTTTTTTCTGCTTGTTATATTATTTACAAAAGTAGTATGCTAAGATCTACCTAGAGGGTTGTAGATCTGTCTGTTTTTCCTTGATTCCAGCCAATTATCCCTTATATGTTTAGGACATGAAAAGAGACTTAGAATAGTTACATACACTTAATATGTTAACATTCTAGTTTAGCATTGTTGTTGTTGTTGTTATGTGCCGTCGAGTCGGCCCCGACTCATAGCGACCCCTCCTTGGGTTTCCGAGGCAGTATCACTACGGAAGTA
>NW_006921924.1:3465370-3466208 GCF_000298275.1 Orycteropus afer afer
AACAAAAACCTTCACAACTGGATTAATAAGCAACATCATGATAAACAGATAAAGATTGAAATTGTCAAAGAATTCATTTTACTTGGCTCCACAATCAATGCCCGTGGAAGGAGCAGTCAAGAAATCAAAAGTCCTATTCCATTGGGCAAATTTGCTGCAAAAGACTTCTTTAAAGTGTTCAAAAACAAAAATGTCACTTTGAGGACTAAGGTGTGCCTGACCCAAGCCATGGTATTTTCAGTCTTGTATGAATGCAAAAGCTCGACAATGAATAAGGAAGCTCAAAGAACTGATTCCCTTGAATTATGGTATTGGTAAAGAATATAAAATATACCTTGGATTGGTAGAAGAATGAACAAATATGTCTTGGAAAAAAGTACAGCCAGAATGCTCCTTAGAAGTGAGGATGGTAAAAATTCCTCTCACATACTTATTCAATACTTTATTTGAAATTCTAGCCAGGGCAATTAGACAAGGAAATGAAATATAAAAGACATCCACATTGGAAAGTAAGAGTTAAAACTCTATTTTTAGATGATGTAATTGATGTTTTAAAACCCCAAAGGAATTTGAAAAAAATATAATTATTGCTAAAAAGTAAATTGAACAAATTTTCAACATACAAGATCAACAGAAAAGATTTAGTTGTATTGCTATAGACTAGCAATGAACAATTTCACTTATAATAGCATCTAAAAGATTAGGATATTTAGGAATAAATTTCACCAAGGAAGTGCAAGACGAATACACTGAAAACTACAAAATATTGTTGAAAGAATTTTTCTGGTGGCATAGTGCCTAAGGCATTTGATTACTAACCAGAAGGCTGGTGGTTCAA
>NW_006921924.1:3466364-3472841 GCF_000298275.1 Orycteropus afer afer
CAATGTAATCATCATCAAAATTCCATCTGTTTTTGTTTGTTAGTTTGTTTTGGATTTTTGCAGAAATAGGCAAACTGATCCTAAAATTTATATGGACTAGCAAGAAACCATGATTAGTCAATATAATCTTGAAAAAGAGGAGGAAAGTTGGAGAATTAACACATCTCAATTTCAAAACTTACTACAATGCTACAGTAATCAAAATAATATGGTACATGTTAGGATATACACATAACTCAATGGAATAGAATTGAGAGACCAGAAATAAACCCATAAATGTATCTTCAAGGATTTAAGACAAGAATGCAAAGACTGTTCACTGGGGAAATAATAGTCTTTGTAAAAAATGGCACGGGACAACTGTTTATTCACATTAAAAGCAATTAATTTGGACATTTACATAAGATCATACATAAAAATTAAGTGGGTCGAAGATTTAAATGTAAGAAAACATGATAAACTGTACTTTGCAAATTAGAAGTATTTGTATATGAAATGGTACTATCAAAAAAGGGAAAATTAACCCACTGAATTCAGGAAATTGTGTGCAAATCATAGATCCGTTAAGGCCTAGTACACAGAATATAAAGGGTATTCCTACAACTCAGCAACAAAAAGACAAAGTAAATAATTTAAAATGTGCAAAGGAATTTAATCTGCATTTCTCTAAACAAGAAATACAAATGACCAACGGGTACACGAAATGATGTCAATATCATGTTACTGGGGAAATGCACATCAAAATCAAAATGAGTTACCACTTCCCTTTTAGTATATGGGCCACTATTTAAAAATTCCAAAAAACTGGAAAATAAAGTGTTGCCAATGATGTGGAGAAAGTGGAGTCCTCATACAATGCTACTGGATATGTAAAATGGTAGTCATTGTAGATTATTACACTTTGGCATTTCCTTGAAAAGTTAAACAGAGTTAACATGTGATTTAGTGTTTACATTCCTAAGTATATACCCAAGAGAACTGAAAACATAAAAACTTTCACACGAGTGGTCATAGCAGCATTATTCTTAATAGCCAAAACATAAAAACAACACAAATTTCCATCTGTTGCTAAACACATGTGGTATATCCATACAATGAAATAATATTCATCCATGAAAAGGAATGAATTATGCAACAAAATGGATGCAACTTGAAAACATTATGCTAAGCGAGGCTAGACATAAAAAGCCATATATTGTATGATTCTATTTATATGAATTGCCCAGAATAGGCAAATCCATAGAGACAGAAAGTAGACTTGTTGCCGGAGACAACAGAGGGAAAAATGAGGAATAGCCACTAGTGGGCCTGTGTTAGGTTTTTTTTTTTTTGGGGGGGGTGGAAATTGTTGAAATGCTCTGGAATTATAGAGATGTGATGCATGTACTGCATTATAAATGTACTAAAGATCACTGAAATGTATACCTTAAAATGTTATAATGTTGAATTGTTTGCTGTGTGAATTTTACCTCAATAAATATCTTTTCAGCCACCTGTTACCATTATAGTAGAAATAGAGTAGAATGATTAAATCCTAATTCCTAATATGGAAAATATATTTTAGAGAGAATTTTTCCATAGAAGAAATCACATTAAACCATATTAGACATAAAATGTCATCATGAGTGATGTATAATGGATTACCATCCAAGATCAAGGTACAATTAAAAAATAATAGCTAGGGAATCAAAACCACTTCCTCTGGGATTTGATCCATGATCAACTTATTGAAAACTTGCTCTGGCCTCTGGATCTGTGAAAAACATACAGATTGCTCATTGT
Source organism: Orycteropus afer afer (assembly GCF_000298275.1). Taxonomy (NCBI): domain Eukaryota; kingdom Metazoa; phylum Chordata; class Mammalia; order Tubulidentata; family Orycteropodidae; genus Orycteropus; species Orycteropus afer. Next base: position 3,468,147 of record NW_006921924.1, read on the forward strand.
ACAATGCTCTACTGCCACCTGGAGAGAATGAATCATCTCAGTTAACTTTTCACATTTCCTGGGGGATAATTATTTGAATATTAGCTTGTATATAAGTAGACAAGTCTGCCAATACAGAATGTTTCTTTTGTTTGTAGGAGGGAGTAGATCTTTACTGCTGCGAAGAGAGGAAGGCAGGGTCATCCTTGCTTTAATCAAAGCAATTTAACTTTTATATATTTTATAAATTGAAATTCCATATAACATTCCATTTGAAAACAGAACTTGGACTAAAAAGTAGTTTGCAAACTACTTGACCAGAGAATTCTCAAATTCCTTCCATCTTCCATGTTCTGTGCAAATACTGTGACCATTATGGATTAAACTGCATCCTCAAAAATTATATGCTAAAGTCGTAACCCTTGTATCGATGAATGTGACCTTTTTGGGGAAGCAGCACCATTGATGATATTATCGATTAAGCCATATTGGAGTAGTATGTGTCCTAATTCTAATTCTTTCTGAGTTTCATCTCATAAAAAGAGGAGAACAGACACAGAGATAGGTTCACGCATGCAAGGGGAAAACATCATGTGAGGATACAGTGACAAGCAAAGGAACATGAAGAAACATCTAAGGCCACCAAAAGCTGAAAAAGACAAGGAAGGATCTTCCTCTAGAGCCTTGCTGACATTCTGAATTCAGACTTACAACCTCCAGAACTGTGAGATAACACATTTCTATTCTTTAAAGCAACCCAATTTGTGATACTTTGTTATGGAAGCCCTGAAAAACTAAGACAGAGTTTGATATCAGAGAGCAGGGGTACTGCTGTACAATTAACTAAAAGTATGGAAGTAGTTTTGGGATTGGTTAGTGGGTGGAGACTGGAAGAGTATGGAGGTGCTTGATAGAAAAGGCCTTAGATTGCCTTGCTCAGACTGTTGGTAGAATTATGGACATTAAAAGTAATTCTGGGGAGGGATTAAAAATGGGTCAGAAAATCTGTGGAAAATGCTTCTATTGTCATAAACAGAATGTTGCCAGAAATGTGGATATTAAGTGTGCTTCTGGTAAGGTCTTAAAAGGAAATTATGAATATTTTATTGGACACTATGAGAAAGGTGACCCTTGTTATAAGGTGGCAAAGAACTTGTCAGAATTGGAATGCTTTATGGAAAGTAAAATGTTAAGTGATGAAATTGGATAGTTGAGAAGATTTCTAAGCAAAATGTTCAAGGTGCAGTGTGGTCTCCCCATGATATTTATAGTAAAATGTAGGAGTAAATAAATATTCATAATGTAAAAATTAAGAAAACATGCTTTGGAGAGGACACCAAGAGTATGGCTAGATAATCATTTCCTAAAGAGATTATATGCATGACCTATAGATCCAATCAACCATGTCCGCAAGGAAGGACAAGACAAAATGAAAGAAACCTGTCCAATTTCTGGAATTCTACATGCAGGAAATGGAAAAATGGAGCTACTTTGCTGCAAACATCTGTTGTACTCCAAGAAAAGAAAAGAATGATCCTGGGAGCAGTTCAGACATCAGCAGAACTGTTCGCATGAAGAGGGAGAAGCACAAGTTCAGTTTCAAAAGGTGGGCTGTCACTTCCTGGGTTTATAGGATGCTATTTTGTTTTCAGGGGTTATGGCTTTCACCCTGGTAGACCAGGAGAATGGAGCCATTACAAAAAGCTGAGTGGGCAGGGCCAATGACTGTTGGACCAGGAAAACAGGGCCACCCAAAGCTGGTGGGATGGATCCAACGACCTGCTCAGAATTCAGAGGGTAGATGCACTACAAGGAGTTTGTAGGTTGAGTCTATCACCTAGATATGCTTGGAGAACAGGAAGTTGTTTGCAAGTCTTGAAATTTACTTTGCTGGGTTTCAGACTTATTTGCTTCCTGTGATGCCTTCCCCTTCAATGTCTCCGCTTCTGTTCCACCATAGTAATTTCCAAGAAAATATTTTGTACCCTAGGTTTCACAAGTCTACAGATAAAGAGAAAATTTTTACCAGGATGGAGCACACAGGGTATCATCCAAACTTGATTTAGATAATTCAGAAGATGAGATTTTAGAATTAGAGAAGGTCCTGGAATGGGTTGAGACTTTTGGGGATGCTAGTGTGGGGTGGCTCTGGTAGCATAGTGGCTAAGACACTTGACTGCTAACCAGAAGGCTGGTGGTTCAAACACACCAGCCATTCCTCAGAAGGAAGATGCGGCAATCTACTTCCGTAGTGATGCTGCCTCGGAAATCCAAGGAGGGGTCACTATGAGTCGGGTTCTGACTCGACGGCACATAACAACAACAACAACAACAGTGTGGGGTGGATATATTTTACATGTAAGAAAGACATGACTTTTGGGGTCCATAGGTGGAGTATTATAGGTTGAATTGTGCCTCCCAAAAAATATGTTGAGATCCTAACTCCTCTACCTGTGAATGTTATATTGTCTGAGCAAATAGGGTCCTTCTTTTGAAGAACTATACTATTGAAGAATACTATCACGTAAGACATACAAGAGTAGGGTAGTTCCTATTCTTAATCCTTTCTGAGTGATGTTTTATAAAAAGGGGAGAACAAACATACACAGGTAAAGACAGCCTGTAAGGGTTTTTCTAAAAGCAAAGGAACACTCAGAAACACCAGGGCCACCAGAAGCTGAAAGAAACAAGGAGAGTGCTCATAGAGAGAGAGTATAGCCATGCCGTCACCATGAATTTATACTTTATCCTCCAGAAGTGGGAAACAATAAATTTGTTTTTTAAAGCTATTCAATTTGTATTTTTTAAAAAATGGAAGCCTTAGGGAACTAAGAAGTGTCCCAGAGCGGTGCTAAGTGTCAGCATGTTCAATTACTAACTGAAAGGTTGGAGAATTGAACCCACCCAGAGGCACTTCAGAAGAAAGTCCTGGTACTCTACTTCCACAAGATCAGTCACTGAAAACCCTACGGAGGCACGGTTCTATTCTGAGCCACGTGGTGTGGCCATGAGTCAGAATCAACTCCACAGAAACTGGTTTGTAGTCTGTGGCTGATGCAAATGGTTAAAGTACTTGGCTGATAACTGAGAGGTTGGAGGTTTTATTTCACCCAGAGGACCTCAGAAGAAAGGCTGGGTGATCTACTTCCAATAAAAAAAAAAAAAAAGCCATTGAAAATGCTATAAAGCACAGTTCTACTCTGACACACATGAGATCGCCATAAACAGAAATCAAGTCGACGGCAACTCATTTTTGGTTTAGGGAACCAAGAGAGTGACCTTTAACTCTGGAGCTCCTGACATCTCAGGACTTCCTGTTCAGAAGCAGAACTGCAAACCTTGCAAGAACTTTTATTTAACAATAGACTGCTCTTAACTATGGGCCAGATGCTGCTCTCAGGGCTTTACAGTGATTATTAACTCTAATGCTCATAGTCACACTGTGAATCAGGCACTGCTTTTATCCCGATTTTCTTTTCCAGAAGAGAGAAGTGAGGGAGAAGAAGTTAGGAGGTTTTCCTAAGGCAGCAGAGTTAGGATTTGAACCCAGTTAAGCTGAATTTACAGGCCCACTATACTGTTTTTCCATATAAATAAAGCTTTGGTAGTAGAGCTCAATTCTGTAGGCTTTTGAAGTACTGGACAAGGAAATCATCTTCACTTTCTTGCCAACTTCCCTTTGTGACATCAGAAAGTCATTTCTGAGATGTCTAGCCAAACTAGGGGGGTTGCGTCTTTCATGGGAGTTACTATTTTTATGCTTCTATTTTCTTATCACTGGTAGTGAAGGCAACCATTCCTACATGCAAGCCAGTGATTACTGCTTATATAACCAATTAGCTGACTAGGGAACAGACCCATAACTGTGCTGTTGCCAGATCTATGCCCTAATAAAACTTGACAATTAACCCTAGAGACCCAAAATGGCAGCATTCCCAGGAAGAAGACAATGTATTTGTTGATGAATAATCTTATTGAGAATTTTTCTCAGGGGTATAATTTCACCAATCTCTGTTTAAGCAACTGTTCCTGTTATATATTTATCCATTCACTACAATTATGGCAAATAAATATGTTTATGTATGAAACTCATGATCATATGTTCATGTTCATAATAAAGAAAATTATTTTTATTAGACAAACAGTGATCCAGAAGATGCCTGTGGAGCATGTTCTCTAGCAATTTCTCTAGTTCTTATGAGCTGGTTTCAGTCCCTTTAGATTCAGAAATAAAGGATAGAATCTAGCAACTATCTATTGATATGACTGGATCTAGCTAAATAATTAGGAGCTCTGGTAGCATAGTGCCTAAGGCACTTGACTGCTAACCAGAAGGCTGGCGGTTCAAACTCACCAGCCACTCCTCAGAAGGAAGGTTGGGCACTCTACTTCTGTAGTGATACTACCTCATAAACCCAAGGAGAGGTCACTATGAGTCAGGTCCCACTCAATGGCACATAACAACAACAAAAGCTAAATAATTCCCAACGTGAATAATTGGAATAAGTGAGTTTAATTGAAAACATACAAAACAAACAAAAACCTGTTCCCATCGAGTTGATTCCAACTCACAGTGACCCTACAGTACAAAGTAGGACTGCCACATAAGGTTTCCAAGGCTGCTCTGGTGGCATAGTGCCTAAGGCACTTGACTGCTAACCAGAAGGCTGGCAGTTCAAACCCACCAGCCACTCCTCGGAAGGAAGATGGGGCAAT
>NW_006921924.1:3473691-3475609 GCF_000298275.1 Orycteropus afer afer
TGAAAGAAATCTATGAGAGCCAAAATATGACCTTGATTATATCCCTCCTGAATTTAGAGACCATCTAAAGAATAGATTTGATGCATTGAACACCAGTGACTGAAAACCAGATGAATTGTGGGATGACATCAATAACATGGTACATGAAAAAAAGCAAAAGGTCATTAAAAAGACAGGAAAGGAAGAAAAGACCATAATGGATGTCAGAAGAGTTTCTGAATCTTGCCCTTGAATGGAGACTAGCTAAAGAAAATGGAAGAATTGACAAGATAAAAGTGCTGAACAGAAGATTTCAAAGAGCAGCATGACAAGACAAAGTCAATTATTATAAGGAAATGTGCAAAGACTTGGAGTCAGAAAACCAAAAGGGAACAACACACTTGGCATTTCTCAAGATGAAAGAACTGAAGAAAACATCTAAGCCTAGAGTTGCAATATTGAAAGATTTTATGGGCAATATATTGAATAATGCAGGAAACATCAAAAGAAAATGGAAGGAATACACAGACTCACTGTTCCAGAAGGAATCGATTTCAGGAGGTGGCATGTGATCAAGAGCCAATGGTATTGAAGGAAGAAGTTGAAGCTGTACTGAAGGAATTGGTAAAACTCCTATTCAATGATTGAATACATTTCTATCAATAATTAATTGTAGATTTTTGTCCATCTGGCAAAATCATGTAGTTTTAATAATACACTAATAACATGCCATAGTGAAAACATCCTACATTCATCCAACATTTTTTTTTTAAAGATGTAAACCCTATGGGGCAATTCTACTTTGTCACATGGGGTCTCTATGAGTCTAAATCCACTCAATGGCACCTAACAACCACAACATAGGTTTAGAGACCTTGAAAATATTATGAAAATGATCGGACAATGTTTCACAGTTTAGTTAACAGCACTCATGATAATAGGTAAGAAGAACTAAGCTTTTGTTGCCTGAAGTACAGAAGACTGAGGAAAACTTAATGGTTTAAGGTATGAAGGAATGTTATACAGAGAGCACTACATATCTGCCTTTCATCTCCACTGACACTAGAGCAAAAGAAATGCACTAAAACTATAGGATTATGGATTAACTACAATAAGCAATCAATGGAGACACTGGAAATGTGAGTGATGTGAGGTCAATTTCTTAAAGAAGAAATAAAGCCCTGGTAAAAATAATGTAAAACAAATTTTAAATACTGCATATTAGAATATTATTTTTAACTATCATAGAAAGGGAACATTTATTTATTTATTTATTTTTATTGTGATTTAGGTGAAGATTTACAGAGCAAATTCACTTTCCATACAGCAGTTCACATACACTTTGTCTCATGACATTGACCACAGTTTACCACAATGCAACAACTCCCCTCCCACTTCCTCCCCAGTTACCTCTTCCCAGTGCCCATCCCTCCATGCACTCCTGCCCCCTGATCTGTCTCCCTGTGCATAAGCAGCCCTTCTTTCTCCCATGATTGTTCTCTCCAAGGAGTGTATCTACCTGAGGTAAATGTTTAACTCATATGCTTGTCTTTTGTTTGGCTGGAAACCATGGGTATGGGTTCAATTCCAGACCTGAAGGGCAGGTAGGGGTCATAGTGTTAGTAGTTCCACCAGGCTTTATCAGACCTGCAAACCTGGTGCCCTCCGAAAGGGAACATTTATTAAGCACTAAAACACTTAAGCATCTCAGAAATTCTTTTAATAATAATGTGAAATTTTAAATCTGTGGTATACAGACTTGAAGGGAAACTTACCTTGAAGGCTCAAGGGACCGTAGTAGAGGTAGTTCCTGACTTACCAACTATTTGAATATGACTAATCACATAATGACTGTCTTGTTAGTTTGTTTTATATCTTATCCCTAGTAATACATACTATGTACAAGGTTGCAACATGTAATTTGCTGATGCTATCATTC
>NW_006921924.1:3475941-3476640 GCF_000298275.1 Orycteropus afer afer
GAGAGGCAACACATTTGTGCTTCATTCTCCTTTGAAGACCCTCAGATAAGCAGACCAATATCTCAATGATACTGAAAATCTTTCTAGAATTTGTAATCTCATACACTTATTCCAGAAGAGTGTAAGATTGACTATTAAGATAGTGCTTTCACATATTGCATCTTCTTATAATTTACAACATACTCTTGGGATGCTGAGAGATGCACTGGGAGTATTTATTTAATCCACAATGTCTAAATTATTACCTAAAATGAAAGGTCCTGAGAATATTTTAATCTGAAGAATATGTCAAGAGATTTCATGTATTTTGTGTACTGTCTGGGTCCATTTCCAGCCTTCCTGTTTTAGTGGAAGATGACTAGTTTTTGAAAACAAATGCAATTTCTGACTCAATAAAGAAATTATGTATCTATTGGATTTATTATGGCTGTAAAAAAAATTAAACCCAAGGGAACTGAATTTACAATGCTTCGTAAGTGCTATTTCCTACTGTTAAGTTAATGTTTTATGACATCATTATGCAACTTTTCACTTCCATTGGAGAATTGTCCTCTATTTTCTCTTCTTGAATAAATAGCCTGAAACAATATACTCTGATAACGGTTCTGGCTGAAAATCATATCTGCACCCTGTTGAGAAATATGGCCCAATTTAAATTAGCATTTCCAGTAAATATACAAAAAACACTTTCCAAAACAT
>NW_006921924.1:3476900-3477673 GCF_000298275.1 Orycteropus afer afer
AACTGTTTGTTTTACTCTGTACAGGAAAAAAACTAGATGCACATTTTGTATATTATTGTGAATCTGCATGCAGTGTTGATTCATTTAATTTTCAACAGACATAGAACAAATGCTGAGACAGCAAGACATTTTATAGTTTATTATTGAAAACAGTAATTCACTGAGAATTCAACAAACATTTATTGATCTCCTATTGTGTGCCAGGCTCTCGTTCTTACCATTGCATATACAGGGATAAACTAGTCAGAGAGGATCACAGAGCTCATAGAATTTATATGTTCAATGCAAACTGGGATCTGAGTGGTGGTGGTTGTTGGTGTTAGGTGCTCTTGAGTTGGTTTCAACTCATATTGACCTCATGTACAACAGAAGGGAACACTGCCTGGTCCAGTACCATCTCCACAATCATTGCTATTCCTCAACCCATTATTGCAGCTACTGTGTCAATCCATCGTTTTCAGGGTCTTCCTATTTTTCACTGACCATCTATTTTACCAAACATGATGTCTTTCTCCAGGTACTGGTCCCTCCTAATAACATGTCCAAAGTAAGAGAGGCAAAGTTTTGCCATCCTTGCTTTTAAGGGGCATTCTGTTTGTACTTCCTCCAAGATAAGAGTGGTCAGAGAAAGACAGGAAAACATGAATAAATCAATACAAAATTTTGGATTCTCTTATGGCCTGCCACTTTGGTGAATCTTTCAATTAGTTCCAGTAATCTTCTTATTTTGGGAGCTCTGGTAGCATAGTGGCTAACACACTTGCCTGCTAACC
>NW_006921924.1:3479821-3488502 GCF_000298275.1 Orycteropus afer afer
CACATTCCTGTGTGTTCCATCTGGTGAAGTCCACATGTACAGCCATCATATTTGTTGTTAAAAAAAGGTATTTGCAATGAATAAGTCGTTGGTCTTGCAAAATTCCACCATGCTATTTCCAGCATTATTTCTGTCACCAAGGCCAAATTTTCCAATTGCTGGTGATTCTTCTTTGTTCCAACTTTTGCATTCCTGTCACCAGTGATAATTAACACATCCTGACTTCATGTTTGGTCAATTTCAGACTGCAGAAGTTGATAAAAATCTTCACTTTCCTCATTTTTTGTTTTGGTCATTTGTGCATAAATTTGAATAATAGTAGTAGTAACGGGTCTTTCTTGTAGGCATATGAATATTATCCTATTACTGACAGCATTGTACTTCAAGACAGATCTTGAAACATCCTTTGTGACAATGAATGCCATGCCATTCCTCTTCAATTTATCATTCCCATCATAGTGGATCATATGTTTGTCTGATTCAAAATGGCCAAAACCAGTCCATTCAGCTCACTAATGCCTAGGATATCATTCTTTATGTGTTCCATTTCATTTTTGACAACTTCCAATTTTTCTAGATTCATACTTCATACATTCCATGTTCCGATTATTAATGGATGTTTGCAGCTGTTTCTCCTCAGTTTGAGTGGTGCCACACCAGCAAATGGAGGTCTTGAAAGTTTTACCTTATCCATATGAGTTAGGCTGGTTTTACTCTGATGATGCAGCTCTTTTCCAGTCCTGTTTTGAGAGCCTTCTAACCTAAGTGACTCATTTTCCTCCTCTGTATTGGACAATGTTTCCAGACTATTCATAATGTTGTGCAGTAATGTATCAGACAGTGTTTCTGTGCTATTCATAAGGTTTTCCCTGGCCAATTCTTTGAAAAGTGGATGGACTCTTCCTTCTTGCTAGTCTGTCTCAGTCTGCAAGCCACGCTGATACCTGTGCACCATGTGCACCCCACTGGGTTTGAAACACCAGTGGCACAGCCTCAAGACTCACAGCAACACGTCACCACAGTAGGACAAAATGACAGACAAGTTTGTCTCCCTTACCTGTTGGAAACTTCTCCAACCTACCCTTACCTGGATCCCTACTGCTGCCTCCTTGCTCTGTCCTGGTCCCACTGGCCTTTTTCTGTCCTTTCCCCTGCTTTCCCACCTTGCTGCTTTGGGGCGTGGCCTGCATTCCCTCCCCCACCTGGATCCCTGTGGCTAATAATGTATTTTTGGTACTTTGCATCCATACTAAACTACTACAGAATTTGGTACTGGGAATGGTGTGCTGTTATACAAAGAGTCAACCTTGTGGATGTGGCTTTGTAATTGGCTAATGGATAGAGGATAGAAGGATTTTGAGGCATATGCTAGAAAATCCTAGATTGTCTTTAGAAGACTACTGGCAGAATCAGTATGGGTTATACCTCAATAAAAAGAAAACAAAAGTCCTCACAACTGGAGCAATAAGCAACATCATGATAAATGGAGAAAAGATTAAAGATGTCAAGGATTTCATTTTACTTGGATCCACAATCAATACCCATGGAAGCAGCAGTTAAGAAATCAAAAGATCTATTGCATTGGGTAAATTTACTGCAAAAGACATCTTTAAAATGATCAAAGATGTCACTTTGAAGACTAAGGTGTGCCTGATCCAATGCATGGTATTTTCATTCATCTCATATGTATGTGAATAAATAGAGAGCCAGAAGAGTAAATCTGTAAACAATATCAACTACAAATCACATAGTGGGGATAAACGGTATAAATACAAAACTTCCTTATGGAGAAGAAGTCAATGTAGAACAGAATGTTTTAAACTTAGGGAGGCAAGAATTTACTACATGGTAACCACCAAAATAATAAAGGAGAAAATCACAGGGACTTAGTAAACATGAAAACAACAATAATGAAGAAATGAAAAAAAAAAAAAAATCCTTGAAAACAAAATGAACCCAGCACAGAAAAATACTTGGAACAAAGAAACCATCAGCACCACAACAAAAACACAAAAGAATGACAACAGCAAATTCATACCTATCATTAACAACATTAAATGTGAACGGATTAAATGCACCATCAAGAGAAAAAGAGTTGCAGATTGGATAAGAAACCAAGACCCATCAATATGTTGTCTGCAGGAGACTCACCTTAGACCCAAAAATAAAAATAAATTAAAAATTGAGGGATGTAAAAAATATATATATCAAGCTAATGGCAACTGAAAAGAGCAGGAGTGGGAATGATGATTTCTGATAAAATAGATTTCAAGACAAAATCCAACATACGGGATAAGGAAGGGCATTATATGATGATAAAAGAGTCAATAGACCAAGAGGACATAACTATAATAAATATCTATGCACCCAATGAAAAAGCTCCAAAATACATTAAGCAAACATTAGTTCATTAATTTGAAAGGAGAAATAGACAATACTAGAATAGTAGTCAGAGACTTTAACACACCAGTTTTGATGAAGGACAGAAAAACTAGGGAAGACAAACTCAACAAAGATCCAGAAGATCTCAACAACACAATCAATCATCTTGACAACATAGACACATACAGAGCACTCCACCCAACAACAACAACAAAAATACATTCTTTTCCAGTGCACATGGATCATTATCCAGAATAGACCATTTATTAGGCCACAGATCAAGCCTCAATAAATTTAAAATCATTGAAATTCTGTGATGCATCTTCTCAGATCACAACACTATAAATTTAGAAATCAACAATAGGAAGACCAAGGGAAAAAAATCAAATACATGGAAACTGAATAACATTCTGCTCAAGAACCACTGGGTAACAGAAGAAATAAAGTGTAAAATAAAATAATTTCTAGAAATGAGTGAGAATGAAAACACAAACATACCAAAACCTCTAGGACACAATGAAAACAGTACTCAGACATCAATTCATAGCAATTAATGTACATAACAAAAAAGAAGAAAATCATATGTATGTGAAAGCTGGAAAATGAATAAGGAAGATCAATTATAGTTTTGGCAAAGAACATTAGATATACCACGGACTGCCAGAAGAAGGAACAAATCTGTCTTGGAAGTACAGCCGGAATGTTCCTCAGAAGCAATTGGGACCAGATTTTGTCTCACTTACGTTGGCCATGTTGTCAGAAGGGACCTGGAGAAGGATATTATTATTATTATGCTTGGAAAAAGAGAAAGACCCTCAATGAGATGGATTGGCACAGTGTCTGAAAAATGGGGTCAAACATAGCAACGATTGTGGATGGTGCAGGACAGTGCAGAGTTCTGTTGTACATAGGGTTCCTATGAGCTGGAAGTGAATTGACAGCACTAAGAACAACAGCAAGAATCTTAGAACACCCTAAGACAATTTACCTCCATCTCAAATTGGATTGTATTTTGGTCATGTTTTAATGATATTTTAAAAACACATAATAACTATAATTATTATTGTTTTGTACTATCAATATTTATTAACATTTACTCATATATTTGCATTTGCATCTGATATCCTTATCCTTTTGCTTTAAAGGTTCTGTTTATTATTGCCATTAGTTTGCATCTGCCAGTGAGAATGCTCTGAGTTCATCTTTATTATTGTAGGATATTAGTGCTAGCATGGAATTTTGGGCTATCAGTTATTTGGTGTAATTTTATTGTGTTCCTGCTTCCATTATCAATGCCATTGCTGCACTTTGGGAGGTAATATATCCTTTTTTTCTCTGGATGCAAGATTTTTGTTTTAACTTTTTATTGTGATTTGGGTGAAATTTTACAAAGCAGATTCATTTTACATGCAATAGTTCATACACATTTCTTTTTTTGATCCTGATAACATTCCCTGTAGTGTAACAGCTCTCTTCCTACTTCCTCCTTGTGGTTACCTTTTCCTTGTGTCCTTGCCTATGCACTCCTGCCTCCCTGCTTTTATCACTGTGCAAATGCTGCCCATCTGATCTTCCATGGCAAATTGTTCTAAGGAGTGCATCTTTCTGGCGTAGGTATTCAGCTTATAGGCTTGTCTATTTTTTGGCTGAGGGTTAAGCCATGGGAGTGAGTTCAATTCTAGGCCTAAAGGGTGACTTGGGGCCATAGTCTCAGGGATTTCATGAGTCTCTGTCAGACCAGTAATCATGTTTTTTTTTTTTTTTTTATGTTTTGGAGTTTTGTTCCACAATTTTCTTTCACTCTACCTAGGATGTCCAATTTTGATATGTTTCTGAGTGGTTGGCAGTGGTAGCTGGACACCATCTAGATCTTCCAGTCTCAGGATCATATAAGCTGAGGTCCTCATGTTCCATTAGTTCTCTGGACTAACTGTTTCCATGCATCTTTTACTTTCTGCACGCTTTATTGCTCTGAATGAAAAGAGACCAATAGTTGCATCTTAGATGGTTGCTTATACCTGTTGCTACTCAGCAAACTAAGATGTAGAACAGTATTTTCATATACCATGTTACACCAATTGAGCTTGAGGTCCCCCGTGACCATGTTCCCCAGCCTGCAGACCCAGCAACTCAGTCCTTCAAGATGTTTAGTTGTGGCTACAAAGTTATCCTAAATTTGCCTCCTGTTAGTTATAAACTGCATATAGACATTTTTATAGCACATACGTGTGTGTGTGTGTGTGTGTGTGTGTGTGTGTACAGGAATATCGTCTGCCAAACCTATGTATGATTGTTGGTATATTCCCATGTATCTATCCATACCTGACCTTCTTGCCTGTCTATCTATGTAGCTACTTATAGATTAGCGTTTGTTGTTACTGATAATGCAGTATTGTGTATGCAATAGTATTTGCCTGTATTGCCTGTCCCTCTTATAGTTTCTTGTAGTAGTGTTCTGTAGTTGTCTTTGTATACGTCTTTTATGTCACTGGTAAGATTTATTCCTAAGTATTTTATCTTTATGGTAGCTATTTTAAATGGTATTGTTTTCCTTATTTCCTTTTCAGAGATGTCTTTGTTGATGTAGACGAATCCAAATGATTTTTATATGTTGATCTTATACCCCACCATTTTGCTGAATCTTTAAATTAGTTATAGTAGCTCTCTTGCTGAATCTCTTGGTTTTTCTGTGTATAGGATCATGTCATCTGCAAATGAAGACAGTTTTACTTCTTCTTTGCCAATTTTGATGCCTTTTATTTCTTTTCCTTGACTGATTACCCTGGCTATGACTTACAACACAATGTTGAATAGAAGTGGTGATAGATGGCATCCTTGTCTGGTTCCTGTTTGTTTAGAAATTTCCTTTCTATTTCTATTTTGCTGGAATTTTTTTTTAATCAGGAATGGGTGTTAGATTTTATCAAATACCTTTTCTGAATTAATTGATATAATCATGTGATTCTTTACCTTAGTTTTATTTATGGGATGGATTACATTGAGGTTTTTGATAGTTTTATTGTGATGTAGCTAAGTATAATTTTGTTTGTATTTTATTTTACTTTGGTTTTGTAGTGCTTTTTGAATATGTGGGTTTATTTTCTTTTAAAATCACTTTTGGAAAATTCTCATATATTATATCTTCACATAGGGCTTCTGGCTCATTCTTCCTCTTCTCTTCTTCTAGGACTCCAATCCACAAAACTTAGAACTTTAATATATTTTCTACCCCTTCACCTCTTCATGATTCAGTGAAGGTATATTATTTGGTTCTGTTTTTCAGTTTACTAACTATCTCTTTGTCAGAGTCCAATCTGCTCTTAAACCTATTCATTGCACATTTTGTTTGAGTTAGTTTATTTCACAGGAGTTCTGGTGGCATAGTGCCTAAGGCATGTGACTGCTAACCAGAAGGCTGATGGTTCAAACCCACCAGTCACTCCTTGGAAGGAAGGTTGGGCAATCTACTTCCATAGTGATATCACCTCGGAAACTCAAGAAGGGGCCGCTATGAGTTGGATCTGACTCGATGGCAATGAGTTTGGTTTTTGGTTTTGTAGTTTATTTCACAACTCTAGCATTTAATTGGATTTATTTTAATAGTTTTCAGTTCTATCTCAAAATTCCATTTCTTACCTTTTAGTTGATGGTCCTGTCATTTATAATTATTTTTAATTCCATATGTAAAAATCTCCATTATTTGGATAACACATAAACTTATATCTATTTTCTTTCTCTCTTGGTCACATGGTCTAATTACTCATTTCTCATAATTTCCTGAAACAACCTCTTTCAAAAATTTTAGAGATATTCTGAGGCTCTAAATAATAGTATCTATCTCCATAGAAGAATTATATATGTATTTCTTTATACTTCTGACAGATAGCTAGCTAGGAAGACTAACAATTCCATATCAATTTAACCCAATCAGTCTTACTGTGACTCAAAACTGAAGTTCAGTTTCTGTAATGTTGGTCTATTTCCAGTCCTCTCTTATTCTTATATTTTAGTCCTGTGTAGTCCCCAATCAAACTCAGAATGGTTTGCCTAAGGTGATACATCCTTGGAAGGCACTGACCTTCAATATGGATGCCACTTCTGGACAGTGAGTGTGCTGAATGACATGATCAACATATTAATCTGTCACTGCACTTTCAGAATTATTAATTCCTCTGAGAAAAAGTAGCCCCAAATTCTGAGCTTTTGAGTGGGTTGTTCTTTCATGCATCTGAGGCCAGCAACAGCAACATTTTAGTAACTTCACATGGTTTTATTTTTTCCAATAGTCTTCACAGCTTTTCCCATGCTTGTCATTGAGGGGATTGGCCCAAAACGCCCAGTCTATCATTGCTAGCAGCAGAGTGCATTGCTTTACTCAAAGAAGTAGAGTCAATTCTAAGTTATTCCAAAATTATGTCATTCTCATTCATAACCTAGCATTGTATCTTAAGAAACCAGAAACTCATATGAAACTATTCACTACAGATTAGTAAGTAAGCACAAGTAAACTCATGCTTACCTTATGTGGTGGTTATGTTTGTGTGTTAACTTGGCTGGGCCTGGTTGAGTGGCTGGGTAGCTGGTGGTAGTTATTACCCATGATGAAACTGGCAATCAGCTCCATGGTGGGATCTACCACAAGCAGTTGAGTAGCTGCATTTGCGATGTGGTCTGCTTTCTGCACATAGGGAGAAGCATTGTGAATGGTCTCTAGCTTATGGTACGCTTGAACCCTGCATGTAGCAGTGTCATTGTTTAGCAGCCTGCCATGCTATGCCAACCTTGGGACTTTCAATGGACTTGAATTAATGGCCTGCCATGTGGTTTGGTAACATCGGGACTGTGCCTTTTTACTTATTGATCTTGGGCTTGTCAGCCTCAGCAGCCAGCAGCTGTCTGAGTGAAGAAAAGCCTCTAGCTTCAGTGGGCCGGGAGCAGGAGGCGGAGCTGAAGCTCAAGGTTGAGGGGCTTTCACACAGCCCCTAGAGCTTGGCACTTTTAACTTGGACTTAAAGCCTCCAAATTGTAAGAATAAACTCCCATTTTTTTAAGCCATTCCATTTGTGGTATATTCCTGTCAGAGTGGCACTAGGTAACCAGAACACCTTGCTTGCTGGGTACTCTGTCTCTGCCAGGGATTATAAATTTGAAAAGAGGCTTTGATTCTGTAGGAAGGTACAGTAGAGTTGGAAGAAAGAGAGATTCCAGCCATACTTAAAAGCAGAATCTTTGATGTGGTGAAAAATTGTGTGAAATTATTTACTACATATTAGTAAGTAAGCACAAATGAGCCTTGCTTACCTTGCTTATTGATTAATTCGACACTGATTCTTTTATAAGTCTCTTAATCTTGTGAGACTTTAAATTCTATTATGTAAAGATTTTCGATATTCTTTTAGGGCAATCATACATGTTTTCTCAAATTACTACAAAGCCTGTTTGTACAGTACTGTTATTGATCATTGATGTTATCATCTTCATCATCACATCAACACTATCATCAAAAATTATAATGAATATCTACTGTAAATAGGGCTCCATATATGATGTCATTTAATCCTTACTCTGTGATGTAGCAGAAAATATGAATCCACTATAAAAGTAATGGGAAATATTTTTTCAAGGGGAAGAGTGAAAGAAAAGAACTACTATTTATTGAATATCAGCTCTGTGCCAAGAAAATTTTAGTAACCTATGAAGTAGATGTCACAGAAATATGAATACTTGTGGTATACTTAGCAGTTTGTCTTTTAAGATTAATGTTTTCTTCACTACTCAATGGTATCTCAAGAGATGGAAATTTTTAATAACATATACAAATTTCTAAGAGCTAACTCATCTAATCTTTGCATCAACTTTATGCAATATACACTATTAGTTTTGTCATTACAGGTGAATAAATTAATGCACAGGGAATTTATTTAATTTGCCTGAGTTGACACAGTTTGTTAGTCATGAGACTGGGATTACAACCCAGATCTGTTTAACTTCAACCTATGTTTTTCACCAGAACAGGGCAGGAATCATCAAACTCATTTCTCTGTATGTATCAGGAAAACTCTAAGTATATTTTAGATATTCAACATCTGAATTTTACTTAAGTATGACTTTTAAAGAAAAAGTGATCCTTCTCTGAAAAAGAAAACATGAATCAACCTCAAGCATGTAGTTTCTTTCTTCAGGGTTCCTTCTGAGTACACATTACTACAGAGAAACTAAAACAGATGTCCAAAAGGAATCTGCTTTTTCACTAATGCAGAACTAAAGTATTATCTCAAAAGAGATACATTATTATATAT
>NW_006921924.1:3489666-3490349 GCF_000298275.1 Orycteropus afer afer
GGGCTAAGACAGACTCAGAAGAAGGAAGAGGCCATCCATGTCTCAAACAATTGGACAGTGAAAACATTATCAATAGCAGTGAAACACTGTCTGATATATTACTGGAAAACTTCATGAATAGTCCTGAAATGTTGTCCACTATAGTGCCAGAAGATGAGCCCATCATATTGGAAGGCACTCAAAATATGACTGGGAAAGAGCTGTCTCCTCAGAGTAGAACCAACCTTAATGATATGGATGGAGTAAAGCTTTCAGGACTTCAATTGCCTGATGTGGCATGACTCAAAATGAGTAGAAAAAGCTGCAAACATCCATTAGTAATTGAAACATGGAATGTATGAATGAATGAATGAACTAATTCCTTCATGGAATTCATCTAGGAAAATTGGAAGGTGTCAAAAATGAAAAGGAAGGCATAGATATAGATATCCTTGGCATTAGTAAGCTGAAATGGACTGGTTTTGACCATTTTGAGTCAGACGACCATATGTTCTACTATGCTGGGAATGACAAATTGAAGAGGAATGCTTCGTCATCACAAAGACTGTATCAAGATCTTTCCTGAAGTACAATGCTATCAGGGATAGGATAATATGCATACGCCTCCAAGGAAGACCAGTTACTATTACTATTATTCAAATATATGCATCAACCACCAAAGCCAAAGATGAGGAAATTGAAGA
>NW_006921924.1:3492422-3493239 GCF_000298275.1 Orycteropus afer afer
TAGGACTTCATATTACTTGGTTCTACAATCAACACCAATGGAAGCAGCAGTCAAGACATCAGATGATGTATTGCATTGGGAAAATATTCTGCAAAAGACCTCTTCAAAGTGATGAAGAGCAAAGATGTCTCCTTGAAGACTAAGGTGCAGCCAACAAAAGTCATGGTATTTTCAATCACCTCTTATGCTCATGAAAGCTGGACAACAAATAAGGGAGACCAAAGAACAGTTGATGCTTTTGAGTTTGGTGTTGGAGAACAATGCTAACAATACCATGGATTGCTAAAAGAACTAACAGATCTGTCCTTGAGGAAGTGCAGCCAGAGTGCTCCTTGGAAGCAAGAATGGCCAGACTGTGTTTCACCTACTTTGGTCATGTTGTGAGAAGGAACCATTCCCTGGAGAAGGATATCATGCTTGGTAAAGTGGAAGGTCAGTGGACAAGGGGAAGAGCCTCAATGAGATGGATTGACACAGTGCTTGCAATGATGGGCTCAGATATAACAAGGATCATGAGGCTGGCACAGGACCTGGCGGTGTTTCATTCTGCTATGCATAGAGTCACTATGAGTCAGAGATGACTCGATTGCACCTAACAATGCCAGCAACAATCCCTCTATACACTCCTTAGCTTGGCTGCAGTTTTAAAGACAACAGCTCACATTTTAGTATAGTTTCCTAAGGCAAGAGGGAACAGAATAGACTCCATACTTCAAGAATTATGGTTATTGAGATATATGCACACCCATGTTCATTATAGCACTATTTACAATAGCCAAAAGATGGAAACAACCTAGGTGTCCATCAACTGAGGAAT
>NW_006921924.1:3494623-3512174 GCF_000298275.1 Orycteropus afer afer
GGAGAAAGAAGGGCTGCTTATGCACAGGGAGACAGCTCAGGGGGCAGAAGTGTATGGAGGGATGGACACTGGGAAGAGGTAATTATGGGGAGGAAGTGGGAGGGGAGCTGTTGCATCATAGTAAACTGTGTTCAAGGTCATGAGACAAAGTGTATGTGAACTTCCGTATGGAAAGTCAATTTCCCAAATCACAATAACAAAATAAAAGAAAAAAAACGAATTATGGTTATTGGTTGTGAAATGTCTGGTGGGTCACTGAAGGACCAATTCAAAAGGTGTTCCTTTATCTCACCTAACTCAGAACTTTTTTAAAGACTGAAGTGACTTTGGGCAACGGAGGGATGTTTATCAAAAATATGTAAAAAAAATATACATTAGTTGCTGTCACCTGGGGCTAGGGATAATTGTGATAATAGAAAATTATAAATCTTGAAATCAAAGGCTGGAGAATGATAAATTCTGAGGAATAAGAGCTTTGAAAAGCACTCATATATTCCTGGGAATCTAAAAGCAATGAACATTCTCAAAGCTGGCTACACATTCAGAAAAGACTTGAGAAGGTACTGAGCTCTTACTTCTAGGTGACTTTCAAACTCTGTACAAGCTTACAACATTCAGTCAAGCAGAATCATAAATTGTAAACTGCCTTACTAAATGTTGTAACACACACACACACACACACACACACAGAATCCATTTGCAAAGCCTGGGAGGTTTTATGTGTGTATGTGTGGTTTTAGGTGCTTAAGGAAATCTGTCAAATTAGTGTTTGACCACTAAGCAAATGGAAGAGACACTACGTGGTCGTACATGACAAAAGATAGTCTTTACAAAATTACCTCAGAAAAGTACTAAACAAACCACCATTAGTACAACAAGGAAAAACAACAAGACATGGGAGGGAGAATCTGACTTCTAGAATTGAAAACTTTTTTCTTTTAAAAAAATTGAGGCATGCAAAGAAACAAGGAAGTATGATCCATATACAGAAAAATAAAAGAAACAAATAAATACTGTGTATGTGAAAGCCCAGTTACTGGATTTGCTAGAGAAAAAGTTTAAATCAGCTATTTGAAATACGTTCAATGAGCTAAAGAAAACATTGTCTAAAGAACTAAAGGAAAGTATGACAATGATGTCTACCAAAATGAAAAACTTAATAAAAGATGGAAATCAATGTATTAAAAAATAGAAATTTTATGATTGAAAGGGACAATAATTGAAATTAAAAAATCATAGCAAATTTGAGCATGTCAAAGAAAGGATAGATGAATTTGAAGAGATCAAATGAGGTTATCCAGGTCAAGCAATAGAAAGAAAAAAGAATAAAGAAAAATGAATCTGTGGGACCTTGTCAAGTGTACCAACACTCACATAATAAGAGTCTCAGAAGAGAAGGAGAAAGAAAGGAATAGAAATAATATTTGAAGAAATTATGGTCAAAATTTCCCCCGATTGTATGTAAGACATGAATCCACATATGCAAGAAGCTCAAAAAACTCCAAATAAAATAAACTCAAACTGATGCAAATCAAGACATACTATAAGCACATTGTCAAAAACTAGGTGCAGAGAGACAAGCTTGAGAAAAAAAGAGAAGGGATTTGTTATGCACAAGGTGTCCTCAATAAGCTTCACAGCTGATTCCTTATCATAAACCAAGAAGCCCAGAAGGTAATTGGATGATACATTCAAGGTATTTAAAGAAAAGCAAAACAACTGTCAAACAAAAACCTTATGTTTGATAAAACTATCCTTCAAATATGAAGAAGTTAAGTCATTGTCACATGAACAAAAAATGAGTTATTGCTAGTGGATGTACCCTGCAAAGAATACGAAAGGGAGTATTTCAAATGTAAATGAAAGAACCCTAGATGGAAACTCAAATCTACATGAAATGAAGAAATAAAGAATACTAGAAAAAGTAACTATGTAAATAAATATAAAATTCAGTATTATAAGTTGTTAGTAACTCCTTTTTTCCTGTATGATTTAAAAGACAGCCACATTTAACGAAAATTATAAACCTATATTGATGATCACACAATGTAAAAAGATGCAATTTGTGGTAATAACAGAATAAAAAGCCCAAACCAAATTCACTGCTCTCAAGTCGATTCTGACTCATAGCAACCCCATCAGATTTTCAAGGCTGTAAATCTTTACAGAAGTAAATTGCCTTATCTTCCTCCCTGGAGCAGCTAGTGGGTTTGAGCTGCCAACCTTTTAGTTAGAAGCCTAATGCCTTAAACACAGTGCCACCAGAGCTTCTTAACAGAGTAAAAATGGGGAGGAAATATACAAGATTAATTTTTGTGTATTACTGAAAACAAGGTGGTATTAAGTCATAGTAGATTGCTATAAATTAAGATGTTAACTCTAAGCCCCAGGACAATCACTAAGAAAGTAACTTAAAAAATATAGCAAAATATATAAGAGAAGAATAAAAATGGTAAACACACACACACACACACACTAAAATAAAAGGCAGTAATGGAGGAATTGAGAAAGAAAAACATGTAAGAAGACATGGGGGAAAAAAAAGAGCAAAATGGCAGAAGTAAGTCCATCCTTTGTCAATGATTGCCTTAAATGTCAGTGGATTATGCTCTCCAAAGAAAAGTTTTCTAAAAATGATCCAACTGTATGTTTTCCATAAGAGAATCACTTTTATCCGAAGACACAATTTGGTTGAAAATGAAAGTGTGGGAGAAGATATTTTATGCAGGCAGTAACCAAAAGAAATCTGGGTTTACTATACTAACATCAGACAAAATAGACTAAGTCAAAATGGTTACAAGAGACAAAGAAGGACAGTATACTGAAAAAAGAAAAAGGATCAATCCTTCAAGAAGCTGTAACAATTATTACATGTATGCATTAAGAAACTCACCAAAACTCCACTGCTGTTGAGTTGATTATAACTCATATAGCAACTCTATAGGTTAGAGTAGAGCTGCCCCATAGGGTTTCCAAGGCTATAAATCTTTATAGAAACAAAGTGCTTCATCTTTCTGCCATGAAGTGGCTGGTGGGTTCAAACTACATATCTTTTGGTTAGCAGCCAAATGCTTTAACTACTGAATCAGTAAGCAACAGAGACATAAAATATGTAAAGCAAAAACCAACAAAATAGAAGGGAAACATAGACCATTCTACAAAAAGAGCTGGAGATATTACCATCCCACTTTCATTTATAGATAGAACAAATAAACAAAAGGTAAATAAGGAAATAGAAAACTTAGATAATGCTATAAATCTAGCAGACAGGTATAGAACATTCCAAACAACCACAGCAGAATATACTTTCTTCTCAAATGCGATGAACAAAATTCTCCAGTATTGACTATATTTTAAGCCACAAAATAAAGATAAATAAATTTTAAAAGATTGAAATAACACAAAGAATTTTCTCTGGCATAATTGAATGAAATTAGAATTCAATAATAGAAGGAAAACTGGCACATACACAAATATGAGGAAATGTAACAATACACTGTTAAACAACCAATGACTCAGAGAAGAAATCACAAGGAAAATTAGAAAATACTTAGAGACAAAGAAAAATGAAAGTACAACATTCCAAAATATATGGGATACAATGAAGGCAGTGCTCAGAGGGGAATTTATAGCTGTACATCCCCACTTTAAAAAAAAAAAAAAGGATCTCAAATCAGTAGCCCAATTTTACACCTGAGAAACTAAAAAAAGAAGAGCAAACTAAAAGAAGAGCAAAACACACAGAAGGAAAACAATAATAAAGATTAGAGAAGAGAGAAATAAAACACAAAATAATAGAGAAAACCAAGTAACATAAAAGTTGATCCTTTGAAAAGAAAGGACAAAATTACCTAAGCTGACCAAGAAACAAACAGAGAAGATTCAAATTGCTAAAACTATAAATGAAAGTCTGGACATTACTACTGATCTAATAGGAAGGAAAAAAAAAAAAAGGAGTACAAGAGAGTATTATGAACAAGTATGCCATCATATTAAACAACCTAGACTAAAAGTATAATTTCCTAGAAACACACTGTTTTGCCATAACAAAATATAATAAAATTGTTGTTGTTATGTGCCGTCAAGTTGGAGCCGACTCACAGCGACCCCTCCTTGGGTTTCTGAGGCGGTATCACTATGGAAGTAGATTGCCCAATCTTCCTTCCCGGAGTGGCTGGTGGGTTTGAACCACCAACCTTCTGGTTAGCAGTCAAGTGCCTTAGGCACTACGCTACCAGAGCTCCTATATAATAAAATAGGCACCTTTAAATAAGAGAAATGTATTTTTCCACAGTTCTGGAGTTTGAGAATCCAAGATGAAGGTGTCAGCCATGCTGGTTTCTTCTGAGTCTTTGAGGGAGAATCTATTTCAAGCATCTCTCCTGGCTTCCTATAGCTCCAGGCATTCCTTGGTTTGTGGATACAACATCATCTTGCATCCTTCTTCTGTCCATCTCTCTGTGTCTGTTCTCTTTGTTTTTACATATAAGGAAAGCAATCAGATGAAATTAGGATCCACCCTATTCTGCCATGGCTTCATGTTAACTAATAATATCATCAAATATCCTATTTCCACCCAAGGTTATATTCACAGGTGCCAAAAGTTAAGTCTTCATCATGTCTTGTTTCAAGGGGTGCATATAACTCAATCCATGACACACACAAACTACCAAACCATATTCAAAAGAAATAGAAAATATGATTAGACCTAAAAAAAAATAAAGAGATTGAATTAGTAATAAAAAAAACTTCCAACAAAAATACCCCCAGTGCCAGATGCCTTCACTACTAATGTTACAACAATCATTTAATGAATAATTAAAATTAATCCTTCTAAAACTCTTCCAAAAGATAAAAGAAAATAGAACACTTCCTAGCTATTTCTGTGAGTCTTATGTGTTACCCTAATGCCTAAATCAGAAAAAGGTATCATAGGAAAAGAAAACCACAGGTCAATATCCCTTCTAAATATAGATGCAAAATTCCTCAACAAAATGCAAGCAAGACAAGTACAGTAGCATATTGAAAGGGTTAAACAGACTTCCAGCAAGATGGTGGAATAGGCATCCAAGCAACCCGGACTCTCTACAACAAAGAAATGGGAAAGCAAATGAAACTGATACAGTTGATAACCATGAAACTATGACCTTCAAAGAAAAAGCTAAAGAAGTAGATCAAACACAAACTACTAGAAGAAACTGAATGGAAAAAGGGAACAAGTAGACAGTGTGAACTGTCAACTGGCCTGACAATGTGGCTATTTTGAATTTTTGCAAGCAGCATTCCGATTAGGGCAGCAACCTGATAATTAGCTACACTTGCCAAGGACTGCACAGGCACTCACACTGGTACCTGGTGACTAGAAGGGTGCAATATTCCCTTTATTCCCCCACACCCTCCCAGTGACCGGAGGTATGGCAATCCCTCACCTCATTCTACCTTCTGGACCGGCAGGAATACCATCCCTAACTGGGCATCCTGACCCAGCCACCCTCTGGGCAGGCAAAAATTTGTTCCAGGACCAGGGACCTTCACCCAACCACCTTTTGGGCCTGCAGGAACTTCTTCTGGGATCAGAACTAAAAAACCACAATCAACCAATTTGACCTTATGGACATATACAGAACACTGCACCCAACAACAACACAATGTACATTCTTTTCTAGCACACATGGAACATTCTTCAGAACAGACTATATGTTAGGCCACAAGGCATGCCTCAACAAACTTAAAAGTATCAAAATACTACAAAACATCTCAGATCAGAATGCTATAATATTAGGAAGTAACATTTACAAAAATCAAAGAAAACAAAAGCAAACATATGGAAACTGAATAACAACCTGCTTAAAAATTATTAATACTGGGAAATCTACTTCCATAAAATTTACTGTCTTGGAAACTCAAAGAGGGTTACTATGAGTTGGAATCAATTCCATGGCAGTGAGTTTGGTTTTAGTGTTAAAAATTATTGGATGATAAAATGATTTTTAAAATTAACTTAAAAATTCCTTGAATCACACAAAAATGAAAACACAACTTACCAAAAATTTTGGGACACAACAAAAGCAATGCTCAAATGGCAGTTTACACCAATACATGAACAAATCAAAAAGGAACGGTCAAAATCAACATCTTAACACAACATTACCAATAATTAGAAAAAGATCCTCAAAATAAGGCTATAGTCACAAGAAAATAAGAAATAATAAATATTCAAGCAGAAATAAACAGAAAATCAAAAGAAAGAGTTAAGAAGATTAGAAGTTGACTCTGAAAATATAAACTACTGGCAAAACTAGCAAAGGAAAATATGCAAATGACATTAATGAGAATGAAATGAGTGATGTCAGAGCAAAACCAACTGAAATAAAAAGAATAACAATAGAACACTATGAAGAACTGTACTCCAATAAACTTGAAATCCTAGAAGAAATGGATAGGTTTCTAGAAACACACTACCTACTTAAACTAACACAGACTGAGGTAGGAAATTTGAACAGACCCATAACAAAAGAGGAAATTGAACAGTTCTATCAACAGAAAAAATCCTGGCCCAGATGGCTTCACTGGCAAATGCCACCAAGCATTCAGAGAACTGACACAAATTTGACTCAAACTCTTCCAGAATATAGAAAAGGAGGGAATACTCCCAAGCTCATTTTATGAAGTTAGCTTACCCTGATACCAAAGCCAGGCAAAGACACCACTACAAAAGAAAATTTTAGACCAATGTTCATCATGAACATAGTTGAAAAAATTCTCAAAAAGATCCTAGCCAATAGAATCCAACATCACATGAAAATATAGTACATCGTGCCCAAATGGGATTCATACTAGGTATTCAAGGATGGTTCAATATTAGAAAAACAATCAAAGTAATCCACCACATAAATAAAACAAAGGAAAAGAACACATGATCACATCCATCAACACAGAACAGGAATTTGACAATATTTAATACCAAGTCTTGACAGTGAACAAAATAGGTTTAAAAAAAGGAAATTCCTCAGTATATATACAAAACAACCCACCAATTTTATTCTCAATGGAAAGAACACAATCCCTTAATGAATCCCCTTATGAACAAGTAGCAGACAAAGATGCCCATCTATTCAATTTGTATTGAAAATATTGCATTGTATTGGAAGTCCTAGCCAAAGCAATAACACAAGAAAGGGAAATAAAAGGCATCCAAATTGGCAGAAGGGAAGTAAAACTATCTCTCCTTGAAGATGATATGATCCTATACATAGAAAATCCTAATAACTCAACAAAAATATCACAGGAACTAATTGAATATTCAGCCAAGTGGCAGGTTACAAGAGCAACATACAAAAATCAATTGGATTCCTTTATATTAATGAAGAGAACTCTCAGAAAGAAATCAGGACAACAATGTCATTTATAGTAACCACCCAAAAGAAGAATTTATGAATAATCTAACCAGAACACAAGAGACCTATACAAAGGAAACTACAAAACACTACTACAAGAAACCAAAAGAGACCTACATAAATGGAAGAATAAACTATGCTCATGGTTAGGAAGAATTAACTTCATGAAAATGTCAATACTACCCAAAACAATCTACACATATGATGCAATTCTGATCCAGAATCCATCATCATTCTGCAACGCAAAAATGCAACATGCTGCTGTGGAGTTAGAGCTGACTCATAGTGACCCCTCCTTGGTTTCCAAGGCAGTATTACTATGGAAGTAGATTGCCCCATCTTCCTTCTGAGGATTGGCTGGTGAGTGTGAACCACCAGCCTTCTGGTTAGCAGTCAAATGCCTTAGGCACTATGCCACCTCACTAACTTTATATGGAAAATAAAGAGACCATGGAAAAGTAAAGTACTACTAAAAAAGAAGAACAAAGTAAGAGGGCTCCCATGTCCTGATCTCAAACCTTACCATACAGCCATGGTTGTTAAAACATCTTGGTACTGATAGAATGACAGGCACATAGACCAATGGAACAGAATTGGGAGCCCAGAAATAAATCCATCCACATATGGACAACTGATCTTTGGCAAAGGGCCACAACTCATTACATGAGGAAGGAATAGTCTCTTTAACGAATGCTGTTGGCAAAACTGGATATACATTTACAGAAAAAAGAAACCCATATTTTACACCATATACAAAAACAAACTCAAGGTGAATCAAAGACCTGAAAGAAAAAAATAGGGGCCCTATTAAAAAAAAAAAAAGAAAAAAACTTAGGGGCCCTAATATATGTATGGAATAAATATGCTATCAAATATAACTAAAAATGTATAAACACCAAAAGACAATTAGATGACTAGGACCTTCTAAAAATTGGAAAATTAGGTGCAACAAAAGCTTTCACCACAAGAGTAAAAGGAGAACCCACAGACTTGGAAAAAAATTTTGTCATTGACATATTGGACAAGAGGCTAATTGCTAACATTTATAGAAAACTTCAACACTTCAACAACAAAAAGACAAATACTCCAATTAAGAAATGGGCAAGTAGGATTGATTTGTCTGAAGATAATCTTACATGTGCACTCACTTGTGCTACAAAATTAGCCACATCCATTACAGAAGCAATAGAAGACAGAGTTGGAGTAACTTCTCAGAGACAACCAAACACCTTGAAAGAGAGCATCATTGGGCCCGCAGAGTTGGGACCATAGTCTCGGGAGACATCGTGCTCCCAATCACCTTGTTCTATAACATACTTTGGTGAGTAGCAACTGGGGTCTTAAAAGCTTTTGAGTGGCCATCTAAGCTGCAACTACTGGTCTCCTCTCATCTGAATCAAAGAATAGTGAAGAAAATCAAAGGGATCTGGAAACAATTAGTCCAAGGATAAGATGGATCACGAGGACTTCAGTCTTCATGACCCCAAGACCAGAAGAACTAGATGGTACCTGGCCACCAATGCCAACCACTTGGAAAGGGATCAAAACTGGAGATCCTGGATAGAGTGGGAGGAAAAATGTGGAACAAAATTTTAAACACAAAAATGACTAGAATTACTGGTCAGATAGAGACTGGTGCAACCCCCGAGATTATGGCTCTGGGTTACCCTTCAAGTCTAGAAATGGACTCACTCCCATGGATTGACTCTCAACCCAACGTAGAAAGACATACATGTAGAACACCTACCCCAGGGTGATGCATCCACCTACTCTAGGGAGACACACCCCTTAGAGCAATCAGCCACGTGAGACACCAAAAGGGCAGCATTCACATAGAGGGAAAGCTGGACAGATAGGAGTGCAGAGTTAAGAAGGGCACAGGGAGGGGGTGGTCACAGGGACAGGAGGGGAGGAGAGTTTTCTTTGGTTGAGGATGGTAATTGGGGCATGAAATTAAATGTGCAATAAGAAAAATAGAAAGAGAAAGAAACACAATAATATGGACAGAGGACATGAACAGATATTTCATCAAAGGAGACATCGAGGCAGCTCACAAACACATGAAGGAATCCCCATGATCACTAGCCACTAGAGTGATGCAAATCAAAATTTAGATATCATCTCACCTCAGCAGTAATAGCAAAGTTTAAAAAACAGACAACAACAAATGCTGGCGAGGGTGTGGAGAGACTGGAACTCTCATACACTGCTTATGAGGCTGCAAAAATGGTGCAGCATTGTGGAAAACAGCATGGCAGTTCCTTAAAAACTGGAAATAGATATACCGTATGATCCAGATATCCCACCACTAGCTATGTATTGTCAATCGCACCATATGCATATGAAAGCTGACAGTGAATAAGGAAGATTGAAGAACAGTTGATGCTTTTGAGTTGTGGTGTTGGCGAAGAATGCTGAAAGTACCATGGACTGACAAAAAAACGAACAAATCTGTCCGGGAAGAAGTGCAGCCAAAATGCACCTTGGAAGTGAGAATGGAGACTTTGTCTCACCTACTTTGGTCATGTTGTCCGAAGGGACCATTCCCTGGAGAAGGATATCATACTTGGTAAAGTGGAGGGTCAGTGAAAAAGGGGAAGACCCTCAATGAGATGGGTTGACAGTGGCTGCAATGATGGGCTCAGGTATAGAAAGGATTGTGAGGCTGGCAAAGGGCCTGGCAGTGTTTTGTTCTGCTGTACATAGGGTTGCTATGAGTCAGAGATGACTCAATGGCACCTAACAACAATAAAAACAACAGATATGTATCCTAGAGAAATAAAAGCTGTTATATGAACAGATATGTGCATACTCCTGTCCATTGCAGCACTATTCACAATAGCATAAAGATGTACAAAACCTAAACGTCCATCAATGGAGGAATAGATAAGGTACATCATACACACAGTGGAATATTTGCAATGTTAAAGAACAATGGATATATCTGTGAAACATCTCATAACATGGATGAACCTAGAAACCATTATGCTGAGTGAAATTCATCAATAACAAAAAGACAAATATTGTATGCGACCACTATTGTAAAGAGTCAAGAAAAACTTTTCTCACTAAAATAAATACTTTTTTTGATTGTTATCAAGGGTGGGAATGGAAGAGGGGTAAACCACTAATCAAGGGTTGACACATATTAACTTGGATGAATGGGAAGGCAGTATACAAGAAGGGGGAGGTCAGCACAAAATGATTAAAGAAAGAAGATGCTGGAAGAGTATAAGAGTTAAAGGCAGCAGATGTAAATACTAATTCATACACAATCCTGCAATAACAGTAATAAAAATAATCAATAATCTAAGAGTGGATACATAGACACACAAACTGAAAAGGTGTGGGAAGGAGAATGGGACTATCCTAAACATATGTATGGGTTTGAAAGTGGATATTTTTACATATATGTTTACATATGCTGAAAATATATCCATTTATATAGTAGAGGATACAAGGGGCAATGTCATATAAATTTCTTAGCCATAATCAAAAACCCTGAGTAAGTTAGTTGCTGGGCCTGGGGATTCAGGATCATGGTCTCAGGGGACATCAGGGTCAATTGACACCACATAATCCACAAAAACATTGTTCTACATCCTATTGGTGAGTAGTGACTGGAGCCTTAGACGCTTTTGAGTGGCCATCTAAGGTGCAGCTGTTGCTCTTTCCCTGTCCAGAGCAAAGAAGAGTGAAGAAAAATCAAAGACACATGGAAACAATTGGTTCAAAGGACTGATGGACCATGTGAACTTCAGTCTCTATGACCCTGAGACCAAAAGAACTAGATGGTGCCTGGCTACCACTACTCTTTGTTCTGAAAAGGGATCACTCTAGAAGGTCCTGGATAGAGTAGGAAAAAATGTGGAACAAAACCCAAAATCATAAAAAAAAAAAAAAAAAGACCAAGCTTACTGGTCAGATAGAGATGTGTAGAATTTCTGAGACTATGGCCCTTGATCGTCCCTTGGACCTGGAACTGAACTACTTCTGTAGCTCACTTTTCAGTCAAGCAATAGACAGGTCTACAAGGTGCACAATAATTGTAAGAAGGTACACAATACTTAGAACAATCAACCATTTGAGATCAAAATGTCATCATATGTCTAAGGAGAAAGTTCAGAAGACAGGAAGAATTAAGAGAGAAGGATGAATGGAAAGTAGGAGCACAGGGAGGAAGTGTGAGAAGTTATGTTACATTGAGAGGATTGCAATCAATGCATGAAGCAAAATTAGTGTGAACTGTTGAATGGAAAACTGATTTGCTCTATAAATTTTAAACCAAATCACAATAAAAAAGTATTATTTTCTTCTTTTTTAATGACTATCAATATGGGATTAAATTGATGACAGCAACTGGAAAGATTAGATAGGAAATTTAGGGTGCAACGAGTTTATGTTAATGGTAGAAGAACAATTTGGAAAAGGTAAGTGAGAGTTATTGGAAAACTTGAAGAATGTAATCAATGCCATTGGATTGTACATGTAGAAAGGGTTGAATTTGTATACATTCAGTTGTGTATATTCCCAGCTACAACAACAACAACAAAAATCCAACACATGTACACACAAAAAACAGACAAATAAAAAATAAAATGATTCTAAACCAAGTAGGACTGATCCCAAAAATAAACGAGTGGTTAAACCAATGATAAGTTATTAAGGCAATATTAATTAAAATTGATCAATAGTATTAATAGAATAAGGAAAAATGATTATTTCAACAGATCATCTCAAAAAGCATTTGACAAGATCTAACACTCTTTTATGATAAAAACATTCAACAAGATAGAAATAGAAGGTGTCTTAGTTATCTGGGAGCTCTGGTTAGCATAGTGCCGAAGGCATTTGACTGATAATCAGAAGGCTGGCGGTTCAAACCCACCAGCCACTCCTCCGAAGGAAGGTTGGGCAATCTACCTCCATAGTGATACCGCCTCAGAAACCCAAGGAGGGGTCACTATGAGTCGGGTCCGACTTGATGGCACTTAACAACTACATAACAACAACAACATACTAGAAGCAGGCTACACCCTGAAGACAACTCCACTCCAACTGATTAAAGCAGATTCCACCATGGAGGTGACTTTACAACATCCAATCTCATCATGAGGAGATCCACCTGCTAAGCTACTCAAAATCAAGGCCCAGTCATGTTGACATGCAACCTTAACTACCATAGAAGGGAACTTACTCAAAGACAAGCCAGAGACATGCATTCTTACCACGTATGGTACAGTTTCAGTGAGGAATGGGGAGATACTCAGTGAGATGGATTGACAAAGTTGTTGCAAGAATGAGCTCAAACATATCAACTATTGTGAGGTTGGTTCAAGACTGGTCAGTGTTCCATTCTGTTGTACATAAGGTCGCTATGGATTGGAACCAACCCAATGGCATCTAACAACAACAGCAACAATAGTGATTCTGTTTAAGACTCAGAAAGAAGCAAGGAGAACTGAAAATGGTTCTATTGTCTTAGGGAATACATATGTGGACATGAACAGAAATGTTGCTAAGAATATGAACATTGATTGTACTTCTGCATAGGCCTTAGAAGCAAATGAGAAACATGTTATTGGGCACTGGAGGAAATGAGATCCTTTTTATAAAGTGGTAGAGGATTTGGCTAAATTACGTTCCAGAATTTGGTGGAAAGTAGAACCTGTAGAGGATGAATAAGAGTATTTAGCTTAAGAGATTTCTAAACAGGGTTGAAGGTGCAGTATGGAAGGGGGAATTATAAGTACAGCCTTTCCCTGTGACTCATGAATTAATTTTGTGCATAGGACCATATTGCTGGCCTGGTTTCTTGGATGAGACATGTGTGTGGAATGATTCCCTTTTCTGGGACATCTTGAGCCAAAGCACATCCCATAGCAGATAGTAGTCTATCAACATATCCCTCACCCTTTTCCCTAAATGCATATGAACATTCCTGCTCAGCTAAACATGTGCTTTACACAGCACCTGGCCAACCCCACTTTTATCTATGTTCCTGGCAGATGGGGAATGAGGGCAAGAATGGTACATGCAGACCATCTTCATACATCAGCTGTGGATCTAGACCTGCTGTCCATGGGGGACTGACCCCTACTATTGAAGCTGACCTTGCTTCCTCTTCTCTATGTCAGTGAATAATTGTTCCACTGACTGCCTGTGTGAGTGTGAGTCTTTCTTGGCAACCACAATACTTGCAAATTATGGAGTGGGTTACAAGCCATGGGACTCATCCCTTGGAGGTGGTCAGAGGTGTCACTTGCTCATTAATTTCTCTTTGATACTTAAAGGAAAATGTGAGAGAAAAGAGATGAACTGAGGAATGAATGGTTAAGCAAAAAAGAACTTGAATATTTGGAAAATTTTGTCTATGCATATTGCTAAAATTGAGAAAAGTATCTCTGGAGAGAAAACCAATGATGTGGCTTGAGGACCATTTGCTAAATAGATTAGATATGTGACTTATGGATCCAATCAACCATATCAGAAGAAACACTGCCAGGTTATACTAAAAGGAACAGAGAGGATGAAAGAAGGAAACTTGTCAGACTCCTGGAATTCTGTAGGCAAGAAATGGGCTGATAGAGTTATTCAACTACAAATATGTGTTATCTTTCAAGAAAAGGGAAAAGTGATCCAAAAGAGTTCAGATGCTAGAAGGGCTGCCATTACCACTACAGGCCCAAAGAGAACAGGCCTAGGGAATGGAAGTTGCTTCCTCTTTGTTTCCAGAGGGCAGAGCCACCCCCTTTGGTTTCAGAAGACAGGGCTACCACCTGGGCTCCAGAGGGTAGGTCTGCCACCAAGGGTTAAGGGAGCAGAGTACCATCCCTGCAGGCCAAGAGTTCAGCGTTGCCACCCTGATAGGCCCAGAAGACAGAGGGTTATTTTCAAACATTGAAATCCAATTGAATTTGCCCTTATGGGTTTTGGACTTTCTTGAGCCCTATGTCCTCCATTCCCCTCCAATGTCTCGCTGTTGGAATGGGAATGTCTATCCTGTGCCTGTCCCACCATTGCAATTTGAAAGCAGACCACTTGTATCCTAGGTTTCAGGGTGCACAGTTGGAGAAGAACTTTACCCAAGTATAGACTACACTCAGAGTCTCACCCATACCTGATTTAGATGACTTATAAGGTGAGATTTTGGATTTGGAGTTGATGTTGGAATGAGTAAAAACTTTTGGGCTTCTGGGATGAGATGAATGTCATTTGCACATGGGAAGGGCATAATTTGGGGGAGCGTAGGCAGACTGAGGTTGAATTGTGTAACCCCAAAAGATATGTTGATACTAACCCCTAGTATTTATGAATGTGATCTTGTGGGGAAATAGGATCATTGGAGACGTTATTAGTTAAAATGAAGTCATACTGGAGTAGCATGGATTATAGAACTGGTGTTCTTACAAAAAAGGAGAAGAGACATAGGCAAGGACAAAGGGGAAGACATCTATGTGAAAACAAAGGTAGAT
Organism: Orycteropus afer afer; assembly: GCF_000298275.1. NCBI lineage: Eukaryota > Metazoa > Chordata > Mammalia > Tubulidentata > Orycteropodidae > Orycteropus > Orycteropus afer. Next base: position 3,509,496 of record NW_006921924.1, read on the forward strand.
ATTGGAGTATTGACAAGCCAAGCAATGTCAATGATTGGCAAGAACCATCAGAAGCTAGGGAGAAGCAAGGGAGGATCTCTCCTTACAAGAGGGAACATGGCCTTGCTGACATCTTGATTTTGAACTTCGAGACTTCAGAACTGGGAGACAGTACATATATGTTGTTTTAAGCTAGCCAGTTTGTCCAGTTTGTGGTACTTTGTTACAGCAGCCCTAGGAAAATAATACAGACAGTAAAAAAAAAATATATATGAACAACAAAAATAGTTAACATGATAGACTTATCCTAGACTGGTGACAGAGTGGCTTTTCATGAATGAAAGACTAATACAAAGGTGTGATGTTTGAACTGAGCCTTTATAGTAAGATGAAACCAATCACATGAATATGAATATCTGGAGCCAAAGTATTTCAGGTGGAAGAGACAGGAGTTAGATTTGTGCATTCAAGGAGCCTAACAAGTGAAAGATAATAGTTATCATTTATAAAAACCCTCTTATATTCCTGATAGGGAGACCTGGTGGGGCAGTGGTTAAACACTCGACTGCTAACTGAAAGGTCAGTGGCTCAAACTCACCAGCCACTCCTCAGGTGAAAGATGTAGCAATCTGCTTTCATAAAGATTGCAGCCTTGGAAACCCTGTGGGATGATTCTACTCTGTCCTACAGGGTTGCAATGAGTGAATGGACTTAACAGCAACGGGGTATATGCCTGATATGATGTTATATATTTTATATAGACTATATATTTTAATGCTTCATTTTATTTTGAGAAATCAACATTTTAATAACAGGTCTTATCCTCCTAATTAATATAAATGAGTATACAATTAATTATTAAGGTGCAGTGGTTAAAGCATTCAGCTGCCAACCAAAAGGTCCACAATTTGAACCCACTAGCTGCTCCATGGGGAAAAGATGATGCAGTCTGCTTCTGTAAAAATTCACAGTCTTGGAAACCCTATGGGGCAGTTCTACTTTGTCCTTTAGGGTCACTATGAGTCAGAACCAATTTGATGGCACTGTGATTTGGTTTATACAATCCATAACATAACAAACATAACAAATGCTGAAAGCAATTTTATTCTCAATGATAATTATCAACTTCTTTGAATATTTTCAACCCAACTCGAACACAACAAATATAGAATATAAAATATGGATTTGTTCGTTCATGTAACCTTCAATGAGAACCCATTAAAAACACCATTGTTGGTATTAGGGATAAGCAGGCAAATAAAGCACAAGTCTAACTGACTGGAGACTAAAGTCTATTTTTAAAAATAATAAAGTCTATTAACAGACATATACAACTGTGTTTAAGTGGAAAAGGCATAATGTTACAAAGCCCAAAGGACAGATAACAACATTGAATTTATGTAAATACAGAAAATTAAGGTGAGATAGATTGTGAGATGTGCTGAAATTTCTTTTAGTATTTTTAGTATTAAAGAGGAAGTCTTCATTAAAGAGGTGGATTTTTGACAAAGTAATATGAAATAATCTGGGAGATTGTAAAGAAGAGTTTGCTATGTGAGGCAAGTTATTAAATTTTCATTTAAGCAAGTATATTAATTTTTCTGCTAAACCATCTGATAAAAGATCATTGCTTTGAACAGAAGCAAACAATCCATGCCTGTGCAATCCCCAAATTATGTTCATTAATGATATTACAAATACCACCCTATGCTTGCATGTTGCTATGATGCTAAACAGGTTTCAGCAAAGCTTCCATATAAAATTGTACTAGGAATAAAGATCTGATGATCTACTTCTGAAAATCAGGTAATGAAAACACTATGGATATCAATGTTCTGATCCACAACCAATCACGGGGATGCTGCAGGATCAGGTAGCATTTCATTGCCTTGTGCGTGGGATAGCCATGAGTTGGGGACCAACTGAATGACAGCTAACAACAGCAAAGGGCTGATAGACCTGGAGTGATAAAATTTAACCAGGTTTACCCTTGTCACATACTCATATTTCACTTTCTGAAATAAATCTCCAAATACACAAAAGAAAGAAGCTTCATTTGGACTCCACTGTTTGCCCCTAGCACAGCATCCTAGAGTCTGTACCATTTGGAAAATCATCTGCTTACCAGAAGAATGCTATTTTGTAAGATTACAAACCCCATATACTATCCCTTCTTTTATATTCCCCTTCTCTTGAATACAGAGACGGCAACTCCCAGAAAATAATATGTCAGAGAAGCAGTGGCATTTTAACATCTGGAAAGAATACTCTAAGTAAGTAAAGGATCATATTCATAAGCAAAGACCTAGATTGGAAGAGATTTAGTCGCCAGGCATGATAGTGATTATAGGTATATTTTTTTTCTCCATATATAACCTTAGTGTCAGACTCAGGCAACAGGATAGGAGTTTATGCTATTGCAGTACAACAAAGCTGCAATACATTCATGAATGCCTGGTAAAAATTAGGAATGAACAGGGATCTGTGTGATTCAGCCAGTAGTATGTCATCAAAAGAAAGGACAAGGAGTAAAATTCACTTTTATCACATATCAACCCTAGAAAGATTTTTACCTTTCCATAATGAGTACAGAAAAAAATAAAAGTATAGTGCTTTTCCTCTTGAAATACTATAGGTAATAAGAAAAGGAGAACATCATTCTGAAGTGTCAGAAAGAGAGAGACCATACTTCTTAAAATA
>NW_006921924.1:3514301-3515913 GCF_000298275.1 Orycteropus afer afer
GAGAATGCTCAGATTTCATGTCACCTACTTTGGTTATGTTGTCAGAAGGGATCATTCCCTGGAGAAGGATATCATGCTTGGTAAACTACAGGGTCAGCAAAAAAGGGGAAGACCCTCAACAAGATGGATTCACACAATGGCTGCATCGATGGGCTCAAGTACAACAAAGATTGTGAAGAAGGAGAACGACTGGGCAGTGTTTCGTTCTGTCTCACATAGGGTTGATATGAGTCAGAGCCGACTCATTGGCACCTAACTACAACATCTCTGCAGAATACAAGAAGATGTGAAAGGGAAGCAGGAAGAAAAAATGAAGACAGGTAGAGATTTAAAAACAACAGAATGTAATGTAATAGAACAGTGACTATGTTAATTAATAATTGCAAAAACATTTTAAATGTAAGAGAATTAACAGTCACTTTGGATTTAATAAAGATCAGACTAATACTGTGTAAAATACAGTCAGTAATGTTTTGAACATATTCTCAAAGAGTGAAGGTGAAAATAACAAATAGATGAAAATGACCTATTGAGCAAAAATTAGAAATCCAACCTAGGAAGTGCAGGTTGCAAAGGAGGAAAGAACAGAATCATATGCAAATTATTTGTTTTTCCTGAATTAGTGTGTTTATCGAAAGGGGCCGTTAAAATCCAAGCAAAAATCGTTTTTAAAAGACATGAATTTATGGAGATTGTTTAAATTCCAGAGTAAAGTCAGAAAAACTAAAAGCATTCAAGCAGGGAAGCTCTACTGCCCACAATGGAACAATAAAAATAACAATACAGTCCACACTCATACAACTGCTCTGCAATACTAAACATCAGAAATCAATGAAGTAACATTTGGAGTTTTGAGAGTAACATATAGAGTTTTCAAATTTTTATACACTCAAGCTGTTTCCCATCTGTAAAAGCAACAGGATGAAATTCTCAGATATTCAAAGGTTTCACAAGTCAAACAGTTCTTTACTAATGAAAAAAATTGTACTTGCAAGTATGTTCCAACTTACTAAAACATGGACCAAAATTAAGAACTTAACAAAGGCAGGCAGAAGAAATGCCACAAAAGGACACAAGTGATAGGTATCAAAACCAATTGGGCATAAAGTTAAATTGCATAATATTGTTGAAAAGATAGTTGTCAAACTGAACACAAAATAAAATCATATTGCAGAATGACAAATATTGTATTAGTTCATTATTATAAAAAGTCAAGAAAAGGTTTACATATGGAAGGAAACTTTTTTTGTCGATTACCAGGGGTGGGGTGGAAGGGGAGGGAACATTGCAAAAAGAAATAAATAAGTAAATAAATACAAGCATATTGTTCAAATAAAAATTTGCCATGAAAAATTAACCATTTAGTAAAAAGTAAATCATCTAGGTCTAAAAGCCCAGGCTGTATGTGCAAATGGTGAGAGATTGTGAGGAGCTCTGGTGGCATAATACCTAAGGCATTTGACTGCTAACCAGAAGGCTGACAGTTCAAACCCACCAGCCACTCCACAGAAGGAAGGTTGGGCAATCTACCTCTGTAGTGATACTGCCTTGGAAACCCAGGGAGTGGTCGCTATGAGTCAGATCCGACTCGACAGCACTGAGTTTTTTTTTT
>NW_006921924.1:3516603-3520179 GCF_000298275.1 Orycteropus afer afer
GAGAGAGACACTGAGAGACATGCACTGTTGGGAGAGAGACTGAGAGAGCCTGTTGGCTGAGAGACAGCACTACTGAGAGAGACTGAGCATTGTTCCTGAACTTGAATTGTAGCCTGGTGCTTCTCTAATAAACCCCATAATCTGTGAGATCTGTGTGGCCACTGCAGTGAATTATTGAACCCAGCAGAGAAGGTGGTGGGTGCTGCGAGAGAAACAAATGGTTTCAGGGTTGGGTGAAAGGCCTGGAGGGAGGTGGCATATCTGGCCTCACAGGGATAGACTTTGGGCTACTGAGAGTGATTCTGTCCCCATCTTGTGAGGTTAGAGGAGGTCAGAAGATGTAGCCTCCCTGCCCCTTTGGCAAGAGGCAAATACTATTACATACACAATCCTGCATTATCAGTAACAACAAACACTAGTCTACAGGTGGTATAGACAACACAGGCAAATACTATTACATACACAATCTTGCATTATCAGTAATAATGAACACAAGTCTCTGGGTGGGTACATACGCGGACAGGCAAGAAGATCACATGTGGGGAGGCGAATGGAAATATGACAAGAGATTTGGCTAATGATATCCTACATGCATATTTGTACATGCTAAAAAAAATCCATAGACATTATAGAACTAACAGGGGACAAGTTTGGGGTAGCTTATTAGCCACAACCAAGCACCTTGAGGGAGTGAGTCATCAGGCCTGCAGGCTCAGGACCATGGTCTCAAGGGACATCAAGCTCCATTGACACAAGTAGTGCATAACAATATTGTTCCACATCTTACTTTGGTGAGTAGCAACTGGTCTTAAAAGCTTACACGCAGCCATCTAAGTTGCAACTATTGGTCCTTTCTTGCATGGAGCAAAGAAAAGTAAAGTAAATCAAAGACAATTAGTCCAAGGGACTAACGGACCATGGGAACCTCAGTCTATAAGACCTTGAGACCAGAAGAACTATATGGTGCCCATATATAAATGCCAACCACTTGGAAAGGGGTAAAAATTGGAGATCCTGGATAGAGTGTGAGGAAAAACATGAAGCAAAATTTAAAAATACAAAAATGACCAGAATTACTCATTAGATAGAGTCTGGTGAAATACCTGGGTTACCCTTCGGGCCTGGAGTTGGACCCACTCCTGTGGGTTAGCACTCAGCCAAACAATGGAAAGGCCTACAATTTGAACACTTACCCCAGGGAGATGCACCCCTTAGAAGAGTGAACTGTGAGAGATTGAAAGGGCAGTATTTACATAGGAGGAAAACTAGACAGATAGGAATGCATAGGTAAGAGGGACACAGGGAAGGGGTAATCACAGGGAGGAGGTGGGAGAACTGTTCCATTATGGGGATTGTAATTGGTGCCCTAAAACCAAATGTGTATGACCTGTTGAGTGTAAATCGAATCTGCTTTATAAATGTGCAACCAAATCACAATAAAAAAAAAATAATAAAAGATACTGAAACTTAAGGTTCATTGGCTACTATAGCACAGTCTAGGATTAATTATCTTGACTCATACAAATTGCAATAAAAATCATGAAATAAAGAGAATGTTACTAAAATAGTGACATAGGAAAAAAGTTTAATAACATGATAGCTAAATTTAAACAAAGACATAAATATTATATAATGGTAAATAACAAGTATTGTCGTAGTAACAAAAAGGTAAATGTAATGTAAAAAGAGCTACACAGAAGAAATAGAATCATTCTATGATGATTGGAAGTAAGGCCTGGCAATCTGGTTCTGAAAGGTCAGAGCCTTGAAAACCCTATGGAACAATTCTCCTCTGACACAGATAGGTCACCGTGAGGATCAACTTAATGGAAACAAACAATAAAAACATAATGATCTAAATTACAAAAAACAATGGCTATATGGCATTCACAAACTGTAAAACACTAAAAAGAATTACAACAAAATGCATTAAACAAATAAAAATGTTGTAATAGAAAGTGAAATGGAAAGAAAAAAATGGTTGTGAAACACAGCACACTCTTCTTAAGGGTTGTCGGACTGAGTGAGCATCAAATAACCAAGGATATGGTGTTGCAGGTAGGCAGGTGGGGACAAGGGTCATCATAAAACATAAGCCTAAGGAACAGCTTTAGAATAAACTTGATCTGCCCTGAATTTAATTAATCAAAATATTATTTTGAAGATATTTCCAGGTGATTACTTTTAAGACTGGCTCCTTCTAAATATTTTAAACCTCATATATGCCCAACTTTATTACCAAAAACATTTTACACAACACCAAAAGGAAACACAATCTTTGCAGGAATTGGTTTTAAGGGTAGTTCATAAAATAAATATTAATAAATCTCATTGATCCTAGTGAATTTTATACACTTAATAAAAATCTTAATAGATTTTAAGAAATGGAAACAGGATATGTTCTCTAACCATGATGCAATCAAACCAGAATCACAAACTAAAAACTTAAAAATGACCCTCAAAACACTTGAAAAATAAAAACAACAAAAAGCTCTCATAAGTAGCTCCCAGGTAAAATAGAATATGAAAATTACATACTATTTTAAAATAAACAAATAGTGCAAATCAAATGTGACCAAATTTACATTCATAGGACAATTTATAATTTTCAGGGGTTTGCATTACTAAATCAAGAAGAATGAAAACAAATAAACTAAGCAATTCAAGTGTGGAAGTTGGAGAACAAAAACCATTAAAATGAAAATAAGGTAGGTGGAATTAATCAATCTGAAAGCAAAAATTTAATGAATTAAAATGCCAAAAATATAATAAATTAAATAGTATATTAAAAACAGAGACTCTTCTGGTTAGAACAATGATCCAAAAAAAAGTACAAAAAAATAAAATTAGGAATAGGAAAGTGAATATAACCAAAGATACAGACAAAGATTTCTTTTTCCTTTATACTATTAAAAAAAATTATTTATAACTCTATGTTAGTTAATAAGAAAACAGCAATGAAACATTTTTTCCTAGCAATGACTCAAAGATAAGTGGAAAACTAGACTATAAAATACAGGTAGTCCCTGACTTACAATATATTCGAGTTAAGACAAACCACATTTATGACTGTCCATTTTTTATTTGTTTGATTTTTTTGGTACATCTTATCATTAGTAAAATCTTCTGTATAAAAAGCTGCAGCTTGTAATTTTCTTATGCTATCACACTGAGATGTTCACTTGTACATGTCCAATTTTATAATTTACTTTTTTTTACCTTTTATTGTAGTGAAAACATGCATAAGAAGACATTCACCAACATAACAACTTCCACATTTACAGCTCAGAGACATTGATGACATTTTTCGTGTTGTACCATCATTGTTGCTATCCTGTTCCAAAATATTCCATCACCATTAGCAAAAACTCAATGACCCACAAAAAAAGCTTCCCCTTTCCCCCTCCCTCCTACCCTGATAACATCTTTGATTTATATATATATATATTTTTTTTTTTTCCCAACCTATCTAGGAATTTTCTTTCCTCTCCCTTCTCATCCCCAGTAACCAACAAATAAACTTCCTTTCCTTGTATAAACCTTTCCTTCACTTTTTGCTGTAGCAGACTAAAAAAA
>NW_006921924.1:3520359-3523977 GCF_000298275.1 Orycteropus afer afer
TTTTTGTATTCTATTGTGTGTGTGTACCACAGTTTGTTTATCCATTCCTCTGTTGATGAGCACTTAGGTTGTTTCCATCTCTTTGCTATTATGAATATTGCTGTGATGAACATGGGTGTTCATATATCTGTTTGTGTCCTGCCTCTGATTTCATTAGAATATATGACTATGGGATTGCTGGACCAAATGGTATGTCTATTCCCAACTTTTAAAGGAATCACCATACCAATTTCCACAGAGAAATCCGAGCTTAGTCTTATTTGTTGCCCCTTATAAGTAACTTTTCATTTTTCCTGTAGTTCTTTCAGGATTCTTTCTTTGTCTTTGGTTTTGGTGAGTTTGCTGATGATATGTCTTAGTGATTTTCTTTTGGGGTCTATCCTGTTTGGGGTTCGTTGGACTTTGTGAATGCATATATTCTCATCTTTCATCATACCAGGGAAATTGTCTTCCAACAAATGTTTGATAGTTTTTTGTGTGGTTTTAGCTGTCTCTTCCTGTTCTGAAATTCTGATTATATGCAGGCTATTCCTATCCCACATGAACCTTAGGCTTTCTTCACTTTGTTTTGATCTTTTTTTGATTGTTCCCTTTACAAAGAAGTATTGAGATATCTGTCTTCAGTCTCACTAATTCTGTCTTCCATTGATTCAATTCTACTCCTTGGCCTGTTCAATGTGTTATCTGTGTCTGAAAATTCAGTATTAATCCTCTGGAGTTCTATCTGTATCATTTCTAATTTTTAATTTATTTTGTCATTTTGTTCCTGTATTTTCTTTTGGAATTGTTCTAGGTTTTTCTCTGTGTTTTCCTCAATTTTGTCAGTGTTTTCCTTGATCTATCAATCCATTGAAGGTACATAAATATAATTCTTTTGAATTCCTTATCAGGGAGTTCCAGTGCTGTGTCTTCCTCAGGGATGTGTCCTAGGTCTGTATCTTGGTCCCTTGTTTCTCTTGCTTTATCATGCTTCTTTGTGTGAACTGTGATGCTGTTTTGTCTCTGAGGCATTGTGACATTTTTGTGTTTGTATTTAATTGGTGATTGTATGTTGAGTTACTTGCCCATGATTTTTGTTTTCTTTAGATGTTATCTATGTAAGAGGGTACTGTGCTCCTCTATTCGCTAGTTGGCAGCACTTATACACTCACCACCTGTCTCCTTTCCTGTTGTCAGCCTCCCCTATGCCTCTCCCATCCTTGGCAAATGGAGCCTATTCTTAGGTCCCTGGAATCTGAATGAGAATGCTGTCACTTTAAATGACCAAAATTGCCACCACTTTTAAACATGCAGAATGGCTGTGTCCTCAGTCATTTTAAATATCCAAAATGGTCACCACTTGTAAATAATCAAAATGACTGTGCCCTCCAGACAGCTGAAAGTCCACAGCTCAGGTTGTCTCCCTCCTTGCTGTTTCCCTTCCTAGTCATAGGCCACCAGTGCAGTCATCCCTGCAGCCCTTGGCTACCAGGGCTGATCTTTAGGTCAATTCTCAGGTCCCAAAATCACTTGGAAATATTCAGGCTGTTGGTGCTGTCAGAGTAGCTGACAGTCTGCATTTCCATCTGTCTCCATACTTACTGTTTTCATTCAGGTTTTTCCAATAATTGGTGCCTAATCCACTTCTGTATACTTCCTTTCAAAGCTCAGGGATCCAGGATTATCTTCTGTAACTCTGTCGATTGGTTTCTCTTTTCTTTGTTGAAGAGGGTCTGTGTAGCTAGTCTGCCTATTCCTCCATCTTACTGGAAGTCCTTTAATCATAGAGTTTTGCAATTATTTGTTTAGATAAGATGTAAAAAATTTACAGCATAATTAATAAATTGTAAGATCCTTATAAATTGAAATTGATGTTATTGTCAATATGAATATAATACTTGTTTAAAATGATGCATGGTAAAGGTTATTGAACAAACAATATCAGACCTAAGAGAAACAGAGGGAATCCTATTAAACTCTGAGACAAGACAGGCATGCCCATTATGACCACTATTATTGTACAGTATTTTGTAAGTTATTACCTATAAGTTAAAACAAGGAGATAAAAGATACATAACTATCAAAACAAATGAAGCATATTTATAATTTTATGTAGCTGATATTGTCCCCAACACCAAAGAAAAATAGTTGAAACAATTAATTGAAAAATGGAGTTCAGTAAACTGACTGTTAAAAAATAAATTACCAAACATCTGGGATTTTCCTGGATGCTGCAAGGGCCAAACTATATCAAATATCATATTATTTCATATGCATGTATATAATTACATATGTGTGTTTGTATTCAAATATAGAATGTGACTTTTTATTCTCATTATGTCTTTTTATTTTTTGAAAGAAATGTAAGCAAAATGGAGGACCCATAAGAAGAATGTAAGAAAACTTTAGTGAAGGACACAAGAAAGTACTTGAATAAACCAAAAATATATCACATATATGAATAGAAAGGTTAGATGTGTACAGCTGTGAATTCACTGCAAATTAATGTACAAATGTCAAGCAATTTCATTAAAAGCCCTGTGAGATATTTTTGTTACTGTGCAATCTTGAAAAATAAATGGGTAAAACTTGCCTAGAATTTTCACAAAGAAGGATGCAAGGAAATGAAAATATCAGATACTAAAGTAATAAAATTTAAATGGTATTGCATGGGCACCCCAATAGACACAATTGGTGTGTCAGAAGACAAAAACACATATATGTGTGGAATCCATAAGATAAATCTAGCATTTCAAATCAAGTGAAAAAGTTAGATGTTTTAAATTGGCAAATAGATCAAAAGGAAACAGGAGAGTAATGGGACGAAGTAATCTTATAATCAAATAATTTTGAGAAATATTTTAGAAAAATTGGTTAACTACTTAGAGGAAAAAAATTCACAAAAACTAAAATAAATTCCAGATGTCTATTTAAGAAATTAAATTTATTATTGTGATGTAAAATATGAAAGCAGATATTCCATCCTAGGAAGCAGAAGATTTTCATTAAGCATCAGAATAAAGGAAGAAACCATAATGGCAAAGTAACTTTTCAATATATAAAAATTAAAAATACCTAAATTGAAATAAAAGACACCATACATCATAAGCAAATTAAAAGGTAAAGAACACTCTTAGAAAACTTTTTTTTTCATTGTGGTGAAAAGATACACAGCAAAACATATACCAATTAGTACGGCAGTTCTATGTTCAACTTTTTTAGGAACTGACAAACTGTTTTCCACAGTGGCTGTATGTACCATTTTACATTCCCACAAGCAGTAAAGGAGGATTCCTATTTCTCTACAACCTTGTCAACACTTATTGGTTTCTGATTTTTTGATTACTGTCATTTTAACAGAGTTGAGATGTTGCCTTATTTTGTTTTTGATTTGCATCTTTCTAGTGGCTAATAACATTAAGCATCTTTTCATGTGCTTGTTCACAATTTGAATATCCTCTTTAGTGAACTATCTGTCCAAGCCCTTTGTCTATTTTTAGATTTGGTTGTTTGTCTTTTCATTGTTAAGTTGTATAAGTATTTTATATATTTTGGATCATAGACCCTTATCAGATATATTAGATATATAAAATTTTCTCACAATCTCTGGTTGTCCTTTCACTTTTTTGATAAAATCCT
>NW_006921924.1:3524476-3530123 GCF_000298275.1 Orycteropus afer afer
TCATATCCTTAAACTTGCCATTCAACATCTGGCAATTTATCCTAAGGAATTAAGTAGGGATGAATGTAAAATTTCATATACTTGTTATTCTTTGTAATAATATACTTTTTTATTCTTTGTAATAATACTTCTAATAAAGAAGGCTTGCAAATAATCTAAATAATAACCTTAGGAGAGTGAATAAATTATGGTACAATTTAACCATTTAAACATATTTTTCAATAATATTTTATGTCATGGGAGATTTTCATGATATGATATGATGTAAAAAATAACATATATATTAAAATATTTCAATTTTCTCAAAAATTGAATTCCAATTGTTAATACACACACACACACATATATACATTAAAAGAAAATAGAAGTAATTATACAAAGTGATCTCCCCAGATGGTGGCTTTGTTAGTGGTGTTTATTTTATTCTGTATACTTCTTTCCCCTAAATTTTCACAATGAACGTTAGTTTCTACAATAAACAAAGTTCAGTATACGTTCATTTTACAAGGAGAGTGTGGAATGTTTACCCTTATAAAAAGAAGACAATTTTCTTCCATTGAAATAGAAGAAAAGTAAGAAGAATGAGTGGGGAAAAAATGGATTGGGAGAACTGAGGGTAGTAAGGAATTTGGATGACTTCAATTTTCTGAGTCAAAGGTAAATGATATGTCGTTTATGTGTAAGAGATTGGAGAGACCTGGAACATCATCATGTCCATTTACCAGTTCACATAAAATCTTGCTGCATACATTTAAATTCCACTTCATATAAAGCAATTTTGTTAATTGTCCTAAACTGTTTTAAGGCTAATAGGCTTTTTTCTAACATAATTATTCTTTAAATAATTATTCAGATATTTTAAAATAGTTTAAATTATATACATTCATAAATATAATTATGTTTAGTTTAGTAATCACTATGCCTTCTCATTTATTCACACAAACATTTATTACTACTATGATCATAGTTAGCATTAATATCACACACAAGTAAAATTGTGATGAAGATAATTAAAAAATGGTTGCAGCTGTACATAGATGAAACGGAAAGAAATTCAAGCCAGATGCAGAATAGGATGTGAAACAAGGGACATCGATTACGGATGTCAGATGGATCTTGGCTGAAAGCAAAGAATACAAGAAAGATATTTTACCTGTTTTTCATTGATTATGCAAAAGTATTTGACTATGTGAATCATAACAAATTATGGATAACATTGTAAAGAATGTAATACCAGAACACTTAATTGTGCTCATGAGAAACCTGTACGTAGACCAAGGCAGTCAATTCAAACAAAACTAGGGAATACTGCAGGTTTTAGTATCAGGAAGGGAGTGTGTCAGGGTTATATCATTTCACCATACTTATTCACTTTGTATGCTGAGCAAATAATTCCAGAAGCTGTACCATATGAAGAAGAATGCAGCATCAGGTTTGGAAGAAGGCTTATTAACAACCTGCAATACACAGACAACACAACTTTGATTGCTGAATGTGAGAATGACTTGAAGCACTTACTGATGAAGATTAAAAACTTTAGTCTGCAGTATGGATTACATCTCACCATAAAGAAGATGAAAATCCTGGACCAATAGGCAGCATCACAGCAAATAGAGAAAAGATTAAAGTTGTCAAAGATTTAATATTACTTGGACCCACAATCAACACTCATGGAAGCAGTAGTCAAGAAATCAGATCTCACACTGCATTGAGCAAATCTGCTGCAAAAGACCTTTTTAAGTGTTAAGAAGCAAAGATGTCACTTGGAAGACTAAATTGCTCCTGACTAAGCCAAGGTATTTTCAATTGCCTCATATGCATGTGAAAGGTGGACTATGAATGAGGAAGACCACAGAAGAACTGATGCATTTGAATTGTGGTGCTGGTGCAGAATATTCAATGAACCATGGACTGGTAGAAGAAGGAACAAATCTGTCTTGGATGAAATTCAGCCAGAATACTCCTTAGAGGTGAGAATGGCCAGCTTTCATCTCTCATACTTTGGTTATATTGTCAGAGGGAACCGTAAGAAGGATATTATGCTGGGTAAAGTAGAGGGTCAGTGAAAGAGGCTTGACACAATGGCTGCGATGATGGGCTCAAGCATGTCAATGATTGTGAGGATGGGGCAGGACTGAGCATTCTGTTGTATTTAGGGTCGCTGTGAGTGGAAACCGACCTAACATCACCAACATGATCATAGTTTGGCCCATAATAGGCACTGCAAGACACTAGATTTAATTTAAAATAAATACTATCTCTTTTCTCTCCTACCTACAAAATGATATCACAAACCTAAAGAAAAATCTGTCTTAGTATTTCAATTAATATTGAACACCAGAGCCTGAGAACAATACAAAATCTATGAGTACCACGACTTTTGCTCAACATTCCTAAACCACAATCAACTAAATCTAGAGGGAGTCGTGTGATACCCTTTACTCAGAACATTTCATGATCTAAAACATTGATCAAATGTTAAATATTATTAAGTTAAATATTATTAACTGGCATCAGAGTTGCCACTCAGTTTTATAGTCTAATGTATAGCAAACCACTGTTGATTCTCTTCAAACGAACCCACTCACTTTTGATGTTATCCAGGATCCTGTATGACTTTGCAATAAAACGTATTGATTTTCAGGGTGCAGATTAGCTTTAAATAAGCTTTTAGTTGAATAAATGTCTTTCTCGAAGATCAATGTGCCTGGCCTAAAGTGAAATTGGTCATTAAAACATATGGAGGTAAAGTACTTAATCTTTGATTGCTAAAACAAAAATTCAGAAGTGTTATATTCCTGATGAAGGAGTAAGGAGGAGGGGATGGAGTCAGTGGAAAGCAGGGGTTCTCAGGAAGGAGATTTTCTGGTGATGAGATAGAAGCATTTCTGGAGATGACTTTTCAAAATAAAACTTGATTTTGTTTTGAAAATGTCAAGGTGAGGAAAAGCAACAGTACTGGCCTTTTTAATTACTTGAGAATGTCAGCTTGGCATATATTTATAGTTCCCTTCTTTCTCATTACAGATAAAAATATTTTGCTCATTAGAACCATACAGCAAACTTTGGTTTCTTAGATGTCAGTTAAGAGGTGTACTTTTTTCCCCTCTTTTCCAGAGAGACAGTGTCTTTAAACCCATAAGAAATTGTGAAGAAAATAAATTACAAATGAAAACAAATCAAGGAAATTGACTAAAGCAGCTGGTACTGATAAAAGCCATTACAACACAGGTGGGGGAAAAACACTTGTTTTAAAACTTGCTTTTAAAATGCTAGTTAACACACACACACACACACTCACAATTCCATTTGACCACTGAAACTAATGAGACTGGTACAAGCTTTGAAAGTTCTAGATTAATTAGAATTGGTCATGGATCTGCCAAGAGCCTAAGAAAGAAGGCAAATAAATCCTCTTTTGTGTGATATGTTTTCGGTTTGTGTTTTTGAGATGTCATGTTCTTCCTTAGACACTGCATAAGTTTCCTATGACTGTAATAACAAAGTACCACAAATTGGATAGCTTATACAAATACAAGTTTATAGTCTCACAGTTCCGGGAACTAGGAATTCTAATTTAGGACATAAGCAGAGCCTTGAACTCTCTCCCTGTTCTAGGGGCAGGTTCTTCATCCTGTCTTCCAGCTTCTGGTAGCCCCAGACTTTCCCTGGCATTCCTTGGCTTCCAGATACATCTTTATGTGGGAAGACAATTCAATCCATAGTAGACATCAACTTCTTTTTGTATTAATAGAAAACCAAACTCACTGCTATAGAGCCGACTCCAACTCAAACTGACCATTCAGTTTGCGAGGCTGTAAATCTTTACAGAAGTAGATTGCCCCATCTTCCTTCCGCTGAGCAGCTGGTGGGTTTGAACCACTGACTTTCTGGTTAGTAGCCAAATGTCTTATCCACTATGCCACCAGAGTTTCTTTCTTTTTGTACAGATACAGATATAAAGATATTCCAATATAAAAAAATGGGGGACAAAGTGAAAAGAGGGGGAAAGTCACTAATAATTTCACCATTACAATAAAATAAAAATATTTTCTTCTCAGTATTTTTCTATGTAGGGATGTAGTTTTGTTTACAAATAACTTTATGTTGTTTTCAACTTAAAATTATACCATTATTACATAGTTTCATAGTTAATTTTAATAACAAGAGCTTTTTCATATATATATATATTTTTTTTTTTCTGTATTTATCTGAAAGGAGCTCTGGTGACACATTGGTTAAGGCATTCAGCTGCTAACCAAAAGGTCAGCTGTTAGAACCCACCAGCTGCTCTGTGGGAGAAAGATGAGGCAGTCTGGTTCTGTAAAGATTTACAGCCTTGGAAACTCTATGGGGAAATTCCACTCAGTCCTGGAGGGTCGGAATCGACTAGATGTCAGTACGTTTGGTTTGGGTTATATTTATCTGAACAGGTTCAACTTTATTCTTGAATGAAGTAGAATATAAATGACTAAATAAAAATCAAATAAATCATTTTAAAGGCTGTGCAATATTCCATTTAGTGAAAGTAGTGGTATTAACAATGATTTATCTATTACTGGGAAAAATAGGTCTCTTCTATTTTTTCCATCAATATAATGTCTCAATGACTATGTTCCTGAAAGTTATGTTTTCAACATTTTGGACTATTTCCTTAGATTAGGGATTAGGTTTACACTATCAGGATTTCTAGATGGGGGGCATGGACATTTCTGTGTCTTTTGATCAACACCAAAATGCTGATTTCCAAAAGTTCTGAACCAGTATACCTTGCCAGAAATAATGGACAAGTAGGCCAAATCTATCGTTAAAATTATTTAGCTTTGACACTTTGCTAGGATAGATAGGCAGATACACCAAACCCATCAAGTCAATTCTGACTCATAGCGACCCTTACTGTGTTTCCAAGGCTGTAAACCTTTATGGAAGATTGCTTCATCTTCCTCCCATGGGGCAGCTGGAGGGTTTGAACTGATGACCTTCTGCTTAGCAGTGAAATGCCTTACATATTATGCCACCAGAGGTATGCAGGCAGATATGCAAGTAGGTGGGTGGGTGCGTGGGCAGGCAGGCAGGCAGGTAAAACATAAAATTGTGCTATCACCAGGGCTTGTTTCTCATCTCATTACAATAGAGAACACACTAGCAAGTGTAATGGAAACCTGAGATATTTCAGCAAATGTAGGGCTTTGAATTCCTAGTGTCACTTTCTGTTACCTACAATTTTGTGCCATAAAACCTACTGCCATCAAGTCAATCACAACTCAGAACAACCCTAAAGGACAGAGTAGATCAAATCTGGAGATCCTGGATAGAGTGGGAGGGAAAATGTGGAATAAAATCCAAAAACTCAATAATGACCAGAATTACCAGTCAGATGGAGTCTGGTGAGACCCCCAATACTATGGCCCTGGAAGACATTCTGTGCCTGGAATAAAACTCACCCCCAGGGGCGGGCTCTCAGCCCACTAGTTAACAAGATGTACACGCAGACCACTCAACCCAGGATGACGCACCCACACACTCAATGGTAATACATCCCTTAGAGCATTAGACCAATAGACTATGGGACACCAGAGGACCAACATTCAAACTGAGCAGATGCAGGACAAACAGGAGTGCATAATTATGAGGGGCACAGGGAGCG
>NW_006921924.1:3530567-3534936 GCF_000298275.1 Orycteropus afer afer
GGGTTTGAACCACCAGCCTTCTGGTTAGCAGTCAAGTGCCTTAGGCACTATGCTACCAGAGCTCCCCTTTAGGCACCCCTAACTCTTTTGACCCATTTATCCTCCAATAAAACTCACTCCCTCACTGCTTAGGGGCAATAAGCTTTAAAAGGAATTTTGTTGTTGGTAATCGCTTTTTCTCTTGCTTTCTTTTCTTCTCTTCTTTTCTCCCTTATTTCTTTTATCTGAGATAGTTTTCTTCTACTAGTATTATTCAAGGATTTGTTATATAACTGCAAAACAATGATATTTTCCTTTAAAGTACAGTGACCCTGTGGCCGAGAATGGTACTCATGAGAATTGTGCCAATATTTGCTAAACAGTAAACATGTGTGGGCTAGAGAGATTTTATTTTTTGACAATGAAGTGCAAATAGTGAAAAGAAAAGAAGACAATTTGTTGTCGTTGTTGTTATGTGTCATTGAGTCATCTCCAACTCATCACAGCAGAACGAAACACTGCCCACTCCTGCACCAGCCTCATGACCCCTACTAGACCTGAGCCCAGTGCTGAAGCCACCATGTCAATCCATCTCATTGAGGGCCTTCCTCTCTTTTGTTGACCCCTTACATTACCAAGCATATTATTCTCCTCCAGATAATGGTCCCTTCTGACAAGATGACCAAAGTAGATGAGACAAAGTCCAGTCATTCTCACTTCCAACGAGTATTCTGGCTGCACTTCTTCCAGTACGGACTTGTTAATTCTTTTAATAGTAAAAAGTACTTTCATAGGACTTTCAGCATTTTTCTCCAACACCGCAACTCAAAAGTATCAACTCATCTTCAGTCTTCCTTATTCATTGTCCAGCTCTCACATGCATATAAGGTGATTGAAAATACCATGGCTTGGGTTAGGTGCATCTTAGTCTTTAAGAAGATATCTTTGCTCTTCAACACTTGAAAGAGGTCTTTTGCAACAGATTTGACCAATGCAATACGTCTTTTAATGTCTTGACTGCTACTTCCATTGGTGTTGATTGTAGAACCAAGAAACATGAAGTCTTTCACAACTTGTCTTTTCTCCATTCATCATGATGCTGCTCATTGGTCCAGTTGTAAAGGTTTTTTGTTTTCTTTATGTTGAGATGTAATCCATACTGAAGACTGTATTCTTCAACCTTCATCAGTAGGTGCCTTAAGTCATCCTCACTTTCAGCAAGCAAAGTTGGGTCATCTGCATATCTCAGGTTGTTAATGAGTCTTCCTCCAATCCTGATGCCATGTTCTTCTTCATATAGTCCAGCTTGGATTATTTCCTCAGCATACAGATTGAATAAGTATGGTGAAAGGATACAGCCTTGACACACTCTTTTCCTGATTTTAAACCATGTAGTACCATGGTGAGGACAGGGAATACATCACTAATAGCGACTTATCATTTTCAAAGCCAGCCAGGGACTTCTGCAAATATTTAATCTAAATGTTACTAGACTTCTTTGTGAATACACTGTGAGCTGTATCTGGTATGGCTTTACTCCTCATAGTCTCCATGGCAGACCCTTTGAAGCCAAGGTAGAGAAGGTGACCTACCAAATAATCCAGCTGCTCAAATGGCCCAAACATTGAGTCTTTGCCTGCGCCATAATGAAAACCAAGTTAATTATCAAGTTCAAATTGGGAAGAAAAAATGATTAGAGCCAATCTGGTTTATTCACAGCAAAACCAATCATTCAGTATTATATCCATGTAAATTTAATTATTTAAAGGTGCATTAAAGGAGCTCTGATGGCATAGTGGGAAGGCATTTGGCTGCTAACCAGAAGGTTAGCCATTCAAACTCACCAGCTGCTCTGTGGGAGGAAGATGAGGCAAATCTACTTCCGTAAAGATTTACAGCCTTGAGAACCCAATGACGGTCACTATGAGTTGGAATTGACTCAATGGCAGTGGGAAGGTGAGTTAACTAAACTTTATTCAAATTCATTTTAATCTGAAAACATTTTTCTTTTAACATCAAGCTAACTGGTTTCTCTTTCCAACTTCCCAGAGCAAACAAGCCTTCAAAAATTATAATCCCAGCATGTTACAAGAAAGATCAGCTTCAGAGATCATTTATACCATTCTTCATTTTACAGGTGAAGAAATTTGAGCCATAATATGTGACTTAGGGCATCTAAATTCACACAGCTGGTAAGTGGCAGAGAAGAGGCAGGAAACCATTTTTCCCATCTACCAGCTAAAGACCTTTCCATTATCCTTCACTTCCATCCGTCCACCCACCACAAGTTTGTTAGTGGTGCACTTTCATCTCTTGGCCACTTTCTAACCTCAGTGGGAACTAGCAGTGATGGATTAATTAGATAAACTAATCCCTACTGATGGACGTCTTATTCACTCATCAATTTACAGTGTTAGTTGTTAGGCCCTGGAGACAAAAAAAAAAAAAAAGAAAGAAAGAAACAGAGTCTGAGATCTACCTGCCCTAGAGATACTCAAAATCTAGTGGGGGAAATGGATAATTACAGTAATATAATAAGTGCTATAATAAAAGATTTTATGAGGTGCTGAGGGAGAATGAAGGAGAAAGTTCCCTACCACCTGTCCTGGAGGGAGGGGGTTTCTGTGTAGGGGAATTCACATAGGAACTGATGCTTGGGCTGAAGTTAGATTATTTCCAATAATTTCTGGGCTCAGCATCAGACTCCTTGCAGAGGACAGAAATGCAATTTCTGGGTCCACCATTTGCTGGTCCAAGAGAAATAAGCATTTTGATCACTAGAGCCAGGGTCCACCCATCTTAGAGAATCATCTTTTCTTGGCTTATCTCCATCTTTGAGAGGGGTATTTTCCCAATCTCCTTCCCACATCTGGCTGGACTGGTGCCCTGCCTCTGCGTGCTAACAGACCTCTGTACATTTCTCCATGAAGACACTGTTGTCAGTAAACTGCTTGTCCTCCCCATATCTGTGAACTCAGAGAGGACAGGGATCACTAACTGGGTATCTGGCAAGTGCTAGCTATTTGTTGTTGGATGAATGAATGCAGTGTTCTCTGACCCTCACTGTGGCTGATCCTTGTCTTACCATACTCATTCATTCATTCATTCAACAGTTTTCAGGCCATTACTCCATGTGAAACATTCTGATGGTTGCTAGGACCACAAAGGCAAGAAAAGACCCATCTCTTCCCACACAGAGCTGCCTGTCTACTGGAGCTGGAGACATCCCTGCTTCTAACCCAACATTCTCCCCAACCGTTCTCTTCCTTTCCAGCCCTTTCTAATGTGCTCTCAAAAACCTCCACTGTATAATCTAAAGCTTCTTCTTTGTTTTTCACTACTTCTTTCAGGGTTCCTGACAGAACACTTTGCTACTTCTGCAGTCCCCTTGAATGGTGGGTGCTGCATTTTTTTTTTTCCTCTCACATCCTACATACCTCAGGAGGTTTATTATTTTCCTTGGTCCTATTGTTATTTTGTGTTCCTTTGTGGAGAAAAAGAAAAAAAACTGTCTCCAGATATCTGGTCCATCTTTATTAAAACTTCATCACTCCTCCCAAGATGTAAATCACTATATTTTGACTTTCATGATAATTATTTTGTTGCTATACTTCATAGTTTTACCATTTATGTATGCATCCCTAAATAATTTGGTTTTCCTTTGCCCATTTTTAAAATGTATATGAATGGAAATTCAAAGTATTATTTTCTTTTTCTTCTTCACTCACATTGTCTTTCTGAGATTCATTCAAGTTATAATTGTAGTTTATTTTCTTGGCTGTATACTATTTCATTGTATGAATATACTACAATTAATTTATCCATTTTCCTGTTGATGTGCATAAAGATTGTTCCCATTTTGGGGTTTTTACAAATAAGGCTACTATGAACATTTTTGTATTGGTTTCCTAGTAGACAAGTGCATACATTTCTCTAGGCTGTAATATACTTAGGAATGAAATTGATGGATCATAGATATGTGTATATTTAAACTTACTAGATAATGTCAGTTTTCTACAGTGGTTATAGCAAATCATACTCTAATAAGAAGTATGTAGGGAGCTCTGGTGGCATAGTTCCCAAGGCATTTGACTGCTAAACAGAAGGCTAGTGGTTCAAACTCACCAGCCACTCCTTGGAAGGAGACTGTAGAGATACAGCCTCGGAAACCCAAGGAGGGGTCACTATGAGTTGGGATCAACTTGACTGGAGTGAGTTTATTTATTTATTTATTTTCCATAAGTATGTATGTTGACTTTTTGTCAACAGAATAGTGTCATACTTTTTATTTATTCATTTTATTTATTTATCGTGCTTTAGGTGCAAGTTTACAGAGCAGAGTTTGTTTTACATTCAACATTACATGTACATTTAGTTTCACTCCCCATTT
>NW_006921924.1:3535036-3537761 GCF_000298275.1 Orycteropus afer afer
TTTAGGTGCAAGTTTACAGAGCAGAGTTTGTTTTACATTCAACATTACATGTACATTTAGTTTCACTCCCCATTTACCATCCCCAACCCTAACCCAGTCACCTCCCCTCCCTGCCCAGTAGCCCTCCCCCCCACCCCTTGCCCCTTATAGTTATGCACTCCTGGGTGTCCTGTATTTCTGCCTTGTGAATGTTGCCTGTCTGGTGCCTTGTGGTTGATTGCTCCAAGGGATGCATCTCCATAGAGTATGTGGGTGCATCACCCTGGGATGAGGGGTCTGCGTGTACATCTTATTTACTATTGGACTGAGAGCCAGCCCCTGGGAGTGAGTTTTATTCCAGGCCCAGAATGTATCCCAGGGCCATAGTATTGGGGGGTCTCACCAGGCTCCATCTGACCAGTAATTCTGGTCATTATTGAGTTTTTAGATTTTGTTCCACGTTTTCCCTCCCACTCTATCCAGGATCTCCAGATGTGATCCTTTCCTGAGTGGTTGGCATTGGTAGCCGGGCACCATCTAGTTCTTCTGGTCTCGAGGACCATCGTGTCCTAGGGCTGATTGCTTCCAAATGCCTTTGTTTTTTTGCACTCTTCTTCACTTTTTGATGATAGGAGACCATTAGGTGCATCTTAGATGGCCGCTTGAAAGCTTTTAAGACCCATCACTACTCAACAATGTAGGATGAGGAACAAGATTTTTATGTATTTTGTTGTGCCAATTGAGTCAGACTATTTTTAATCTGACTGTTGAGTTATGATGTCTCATTGTAATGTTAATATTCATTTATATAATAGCTAATGCAGTTTAAAAGGAGCCCTGATTAGGTGCTTGGCTCCTAACTGAAAAGCTGGCAATTTGCTCCAACCCAGTGGTTTTCGGGGAGAAAGACCTAGTGATCTGCTCCCATAAAGATAACAGCCTAGAAAACTCCAGAGGGCAGTTCTATTCTGTCACATGGTGTCACGATGAGTTGGAATCAACTCAGTGGCACCCACCATCAACAACAATGATTCTTAATATCTTTGTATATCTTGTTAAGGGCCATTTGTTTTTTTTTTTTTTAAATGAAATATCTGTCCAGACCTCTAAGATGGTCTTTTTTCTTTTTTAGTTGTGTGACTTCTTTATATAGTCTGGATGCTAGTCCTTATTCATTATACATTTTTAAAATACCTACCCCCAATTTATGGTTTATTTTTCATTCTCAATTAGGAGTCTTTAACAAGTCAGAGCTGACTTGATGGCAACTAAAAAACAAAACAAAACATAAAATAAAGAGAAGACCATAAGGGTGGTGCAAACAGTTGATGTGCTGGGCTACTAACTAAAAAGTTGGAGATTTGAGTCCAGAGGTGCCTTAGAAGAAAGGTCTAGCAATCTACCCCTGAATAAGCAGCCATTGAAAACCCTATGGATTCCAGTTTTACTCTGACACACATGGAATTGCTATGAGTCAGAATCAATTTGATGGCAACTGGTACTGGTTAATGAACAGAAACTTAGTTTGAATGGTGTTGGCTTATTTAACCAATCCGGAATTGTGCCTGATGTGATGAAGGAGGGCAATTTCATTTTTTTCCATATGAATTTTCCATGTGCCATTTATTAGCAAGATTCTCTCTCTCTCTTTTTAAACCACTTCTCTGCAATGTCACCACTGTAATTTATATTATATTCATATTGCATGTGTTTGCTTCTAGAATAGCTATTATAGTGCACTGTTTATTTTTCCATTTGGAGAGGATGTGCTGTTTCTTCTTCTTTTTTTTTTTTTTTTTTATTAAAAACTGTTCAATCTTTAGTCAATAGAATGTTGCTTGGTTCTTCACAGACATTCAATAAATATTTGTTGAATTAATAAATGAATGAATGAAGGGAAGTGGATGAATCAGTGTTAAAATTAAGAATCCTCTCAGTACATATTTATCATAAATTGATCATCCCTAGGGAAATTGCCTATGAGTCGGGTCCGACTCGACAGCACATAACAACAACAACAACAGGGAAATTGCCTAGAAAAGGCTAATGTTATACCTATACTATTACAGTATGATGACTACTGTTTTTATACTGATGAAATACTTGGTACTGCTAAATGGTTTTCCTAAGGACACACCAAAATATATCATGTATAAGAATCTCACATTACCAGGGAACAGATAGCCTCATTTGGAATACTGGAAAATTAGATAAAGAAAAGACATATGTTAGAGCTCAAATGTATCTAGATCAATCCATAATCAATTTGTCAGGGAAAATTTTGACTCTGTGGCATAGTGCTTAAGGCATTTGACTGCTAACCAGAAGGCTGATGGTTCCAACCCACCAGCCACACCTCGGAAGGAAGGTTGGGAAATCTACTTCCATAGTAATATCACCTCGGAAACCCAAGGAGAGGTCGCTATGGGTCGGATCCGACTCGATGGCAGTGTGTTGTGTTGTTTTCTAAAAAAAATAGGGTCCATTTAATAATATTTTTAAAGTACTTATTAGACCCTTAGAACTTAATAGCTTATAGGACCCTCAGAGTGCATCAAATTTAGCCCCTTCTTTTTATGGCTGAAGAAAGCAGCCAAGGGGAAAAAATAACATAACTGATTTCCTAGGTAGTAATTTTTTCTATATTTTACTTGTACTTTTACTTGTGCTTTATTGACTATGCAAAGGCATTTGATTGTGTGGATCATGACAAATTATGGATAACATTGAGAAGAATGGGAATTCC
>NW_006921924.1:3538301-3540537 GCF_000298275.1 Orycteropus afer afer
AACTCTTTCAAGTGCTGAGGAGTAAGGATGTCTCCTTGAGGACTAAGGTGCACCTGACACAAGCCATGATATTCCCAATCACCTCGTATGCATGTGAGAGCTGGACAATGAATAAGGAAGACCGAAGAAGAGTTGATGCATTTGAGTTGTGGTGCTGGTGAAGAGTGCTGAAGGTATCATGGACTGCCAAAAGAACTAACAGATCTGTCGTGGAGTAAGTTCAGCCAAGATACTCCTTGGAAGCGAGGATGGCCAGACTTCATCTCACCTACTTTGGTCATGCTGTCGGGGGGACCATTCCCTGGAGAAGGATGTCATGCTTGGTAAAGTGAAGGGTCGATGAAGGAGAGGAAGGCCTTCAACGAGATGGATTGACACAGTGGCTACAATGATGGGCTCAAGTATAGCAGGGATCGTGGAGCTGTCGCCGGATTGGGCGGTGTTTTGTTCTGCTGTGCATTGGGTCGCTATGAGTCGGAAATGACTCAACAGCACCTAACAACAACAATAACAATTTTTCTATAATACCAACTGACTATGTAAATTGGATTGGAAAAGGCCAATACTGAGTCTTGCTTTATTTTTTTAATTTAAATAAATTCGACGCTCAATATAATTTTCATCATCTTATTATTATTTGAAGTAGTAGTTACCTTATTTTGTAACAGACTGGCCTTGAAGTCTGTAAAATGTTGCAAACATATTTTCTAAATACACTTGCAAGGCTCCAGAGCTACATGGTTATATAACTTGCCTACAACATAGTATCAAACACAGTGTTTTAAGATTAAAATCACGTTATAAGCCATCAACCACAGCTCTCTGTATTTATATAGTACCTTTACAATGCTACTATGTTTACCTCTTGGCCAATCTACCTCTCTTCTCCTTATAAAATTTTAGTGTATCATTTGTTAACACCTCTTGGTTATAATATAACCTCTTTCCGGATGCAGTGCTAATTGTATTTTCAGATTAACTTTGCATTTTAGCTTAATTGGTTCTACTTTAATTTGAAGTGGTGCAGTTTGGAATCTGCTAACAATTTAAAGCTCCCTTTGAAAAGTTTGAAAGGAAGACACAAAGAAATGCTCTTATCCAAACTTGGCATTCAATGACTTTGTATTGTATTTAAAACGTGGCTGTGTATGGTGAGGTAGTATGAAAAGAAAGTATAATGGGCAATAACATTTAAAAAAAAATAGTTTCTCTCTCTTCCCTTAACAAAAGTATCATGTTGAAATTGAGTACAGAAAGTATATTAACCCCTTACTTCTCTTGTTTGATATGTTTTGTGCCATTTCAAAGCGTGCGGTTTCAGGCATTAAACAATATCTTCTTGGCCCACATCATGCAGAAATGAATGAACATTGCGCAGTATTTAACATTTTTGCCAACTTCGAACATCTTCTACTAACTAATATCATTCCTCTCTCCTCTTCCTAATGACAGCAAGTGAGGCTCTGCTCTTCTCCTTTCCCTGCTCCCATCTCTGTCCCTGCACCTTTGGGTTCTCCCATCTAATTGGACTGAGATATCCTACCTCCGAAAACATTTTATCTTTTCAATAATCTTGTAGGGGAAAAATCGAGACAATTTGCATTTCTCCAAAGAGAAGTAGGGGAATGACAAAAGAAGTTGCATGTATTTGAAGAACTTGTCAGGTATTAATATGATTGAAAGAAACAACAGAAAACTTAGTGCAAAACTGGAAAAGAATCAACCAAGCTTTTCACCAGTCCTCTGACTTTTGAGATTCTTAAGAGAAGGGACAATCAGCTGACAGGATGATATAGCCATTTGTCATTTCCAAATGACACAATTGGGCTAGGTGGTTTGGGGATATTCTTTACATCTTATATACTTGGAAAAACAATGTTTCTGTGAGTCTGTGCACAGTGACATGTCATGGCAACATGAGGATTAGTCTGGAAGCTTTGGTAATGTTGTCCCACTGTGCCAGAAATTATATAATGCATATTCAGAGATTAGATAATTTTCTCTTTCAGGCACCTGTACTGATTTCATGATTCCCTGAAAAAAAAATCAATGGCTCCATCAAGTAACATTTTCTGTGTTTAAGTTTTATGCATCCATTAATTCATTTCAGGATTTCTCAAACTGAAAGAACTAAAGAAAAAAATTAAGCCTCGAGTTGCAATATTGAGAGATTCTATGGGCAAAATATTGAATGATGCAGGAAACATCAAGAGAAGATGGCAAGAATACACAGAGT
>NW_006921924.1:3542027-3551812 GCF_000298275.1 Orycteropus afer afer
TGGGGCTGGCGCGGGATTGGGCAGTGTTTCGTTCTGCTGTGCATGGGGTCACTATGAGTCGAAAACGACTCGACGGCACTTAACAACAACAACAACAATTCATTTATTCATCTGCTCAAAATCTATTGAGCTCCTATTATGTCTATTACGTAATATAATGGTAGCTTGAGGGCTGTACAACACGTAAGATCATTACACTTTTGGATAAGATAGAAAACTTGTTAGATTTTTGGCTCCCAACCACAACCCCAACACTGGAGGGATAGGGATATTGATGGGTTTCAAAACTGCAGTCAGGAATAAACACAAAAATATTGAAAAATCTATGGAAAAGTCAAGGTGGAAGGCTAAGAATTCCTGTGTGCAGAACATTATAAACTGGACAAGAAGGAAGCAAGGACCATAGATAAGGATAGGTTGAGAGACAACTTTCTAATTCATTAAATCTTTAAAAAGGTATTTATTGGGCAACTGCTATGTGCCAGGTGCTATTCTAAGTACATAGCATGTAGCATTGAACAAAACATACATTACTACACTTAGGGAGCTTACATTCTACTAGGAGTTAGACAATATACTAAATAATTACAACATACGTATGGCAGTTGGTGATGAATGATATCAAGGAAATGAAATAGGGAAGGGGACAAGGAGTTGTAGGAATGTAGGAAAATGTAAATAGGGTGATCAGGGAAAATTTTGGTGAGCAGGTGATATTTGCATAAAAACACAGAGGTGACAGAGAAAGCCATAAATATTTCTAGTGAACATTCCAGGATGAGCAAATAAACAAATGTGGCAGCTTGACTGGTGTGTGTTCTAGAACAAAGTGACCCTTGTGGCTGTTACAGAGTGAGTAAAGGCAAGAGTAACTGAGCAGGGGGGTGTCAGAGAGATAATGGTGAATGAGACAGGTGAGGTACAGCCTTGAAGGTCAATGTGAGGACTTTGGCTTTTACTCTGAATGATACGGAAAGGCACCAAGGGGCTATGAAGGGGAAGTAACATGATAGAACTTTATTTTTAACAAGATTACTCTGGTTGTTATATGAAATACAGATTGAAAATAAATAAGGTGGGAAATGGGGGGGGGCAGTAATAAAACTAGTGGGATGATTCAGATGAGCAATGTTAATTCCTGGGACCTGGGCAGGGTATAGCAACCTTTGCACTATTAACACTTTGGTCCAGATAATTCTATGCTCTGTGTGTCTTGGCGAGGGGGGAATGTCCTGTGAATCATAGGATATTTAACAACATCCCTGGGCTCATACCATTAGATGCCAGTAACATCTCCCCTCACCCCAAGTGTGAAATCTAAAAATATCTCCAGACATTGCCAAATGCCCCCTAGGGGGCAAAGTCATGCTCAGTTCTGAGAAGCACTAGCCCAGGAAAATAGATGGCAAAAAGGGGTATATTCTGGATATATACTGAAGGTGGAGCCACCGTGGTTTGCTGATGGATTTTATGTGGAGTGTGAGAGAAAGAGGCAAGACAAACTTGTCTAAGAATTTTGACCTTAACAACTGAAAAAAGGTAAAGTATCATTTATGAATTGGGGAATATTGTAAAGAGCAGGTTTGGGGCTGGGGATAGGAAGGGTGGAGTTTTAGTCATGTTAATTTTGAGTTGCTTATAAGACATCAAAGGAACCTTCATAGTATAACAGTTAAGCACTTGCCTGATAACTGAAAGGTTGGTGGTTGGTAACCACCCAGCAGCTGCCTGGGATAAAAAGCCTGGTGATTTACTCCCCTAAAGATTGCAGCCTAGGGGACACTATGGAACGGTTCTGCTCTGTAACACATTAACACAGGGGGCTGCTATGAGTCAGCATGGATTCAGTAGTACCTAAAAACAGCAACAAAACAAGAAAACAGTGAAGATTGTGCCGTGCCCCTTTTATTTTTTTCCTTCATAATGTTCTGAGCAGATAATGTAGCAAGAGAGCAAGAGAATCAAATAAGCTCCAATCAGAGGTCATGTGCTTATCTCTGGGGAAATATTCTGGAGCAGAGGAAACAACTAGTGTGGAGGTGGAAATACGGGAGTAGTGCTGGGACCTGGCTGGGATGGGGAGACAAAAGCACTAAGTACAACAGGCTGACTATACATCCCTCTTCACCCAGAGGCCTAGATATTTTGTCTGACATGTTTCCCAGGGGATATCACACAGACTATGTATTCCAAGCACAGTGAAGTAAAGGATGAACAATAAAATGAATAAATAAATAACCCCCTAAATCCCATGTATCTTGATGCAAAAAAATAATTAAACCAAAATAATATATGCTATTTAATAACTCTCTAGTTAATGAGAAAATTATAATGTAAATTACTAAACACAGCTAACTAACAATGTAAGTATGATTTGCTCAAATTTGTGGTATTCTGCTGAAACAGTACTTCAAAGGAAGTTTATAGCTTTGGATACATTATCTCAGAAAATGAGAAAGACAGGAAATAAATAAACTAAACATTCAATTCAAGAAGCTAGGAAAAGAGAAACAGAGTAAGCAGAGAAATAAGAAGAAATTACAGAGAGGAATGATGTATTCAAGATGGTTTACAAAATCAAAAGTTGGTTCTTTAAAATGATTTTTAAAAGGGATAGATAGCTAACAAGATTAATCAAGAAAAATAAAACTGGAGAGACCAAATACTAACTTAAAAGTGGATAATAATCACAGATAAAATAGAGATAGCAACATGAAATAATATTATAACCAACCTTATGCAAACACTTGACAAAATATATGAAGTTAATGCATTTCTGGAAAAACACACAATGTCAAAATAAGCATACTATAAAACAGCAAAATTGAAATGTACAAATAATCACTACACTACAAATTGAAATGATAATAAAAACCCCCCTACTACTTCACATATCACTACCAACAGACCCAGAATCAGGTTTACAGTTGAGTTCTACCAAACATTCAATAAACATTTAATACCAATTCCTATATTTTACAACGGGAGCTCTGGTGGCATAGTGGCTAAGGCATTTGACTTATAACCAGAAGTCTGGTGGTTCAAACTCAACAGCCAGTCTTCGGAAGGAAGACTGGACAATCTACTTCCATGGACATACCGCCTCAGAAACCCAAGGAGGGGTTACTATGAGTTGGAGTTGACTCAATGGCAGTAAGCTTATATTTTACAAATAGTTCCAGAACATAGAAGAAAAAACAAAAGAAGGAAAGTTGTACAGAAATATTTCACCAGCTCTACTAAGATATATTTGACATATTATTCAGTGCTGGCAATGATTTGGCAAAATAGGAAACTTCATGTACTGTGAAAATGATAATGGATGCTCATTCTGGAAAGGAAACATATGGTACAGGTAAATTTGAGAATTTGCATATATTAAGACCTATGACCCCATCCTGTGTACCTATCTCAAAAGAACTGTCACATGAATTCATAAGAATTTAAGTGACATATATCTTTTAATAAGTCACTGTGTGGGACTGGGTTCTCTAGAGAAACAAAACCAGTAAAGCTTATATATATGGAGAAAGAGAAATTTATTTTAGGAAAATGGCTCACACACTTATACAAGCTGGCAAGTCCAAAGTTCTTGGATCAAACGTCAAGCTGGAGGCTTTTCCCGACTCACGCAGCTGCAGGGGCTGAGGAGCTAAAGGTTGGCAGGAAGTACCGGCTGTTGACTCTAATGAGTGATGAATCCAAGATCTCCAGGCCAAATGGTGGATTGTTCGCTCATGGACAGTTGTAGGCAGCACAACAGAATCCCGATCCACAGAAGAGTGTCTCTTGTCCCAGGATGTCCATAAACATACTGGAAGCAGGCCACACCCCTAGGGAAACTCCCTTTCAATGGATTGGCTGCTCAAAACATATACATCTGATCCCATCATTGGAAAAACCCACATCACAATTGCTTCAACCACACAGAATTGTGGCCCAGCCAAGTTGACACAAAGCTCCAACTATCACAGTCATCTAACATGATAGCTGTTTCTTTTGTCAAATGGACATCTACTGCCAAGATACACACCAGTATTGCTTAGAGTGCTTTGCTAAAAACACACATATTCAAATCAACGTCAGGCCATTACGCTTCAGTAGGTGTGGAGTGGCACCAAGACATAGATATTTTGAAAAAAAAAAAAGCCTAACAGATGAATCTGGCATTACACTCCTGGTTAAGAATCAGTGATATAGTGGAATTAACATATATGCCAGTGAATCTTCTTCTAGGATTTCAGTTAAAGGATTCCCATAGTCTTCCATGAAGAAGAGGAAGCTTGAAGTAGTAGGTAAAGGAACAAAGAACATAGGTCAGTCAAAATACCTATTCTCTAGTTTTCCCTTCATAGTTAGGTTGTCCATTTATCACAGGCAGGCAAGCCAGGAAATCCATCCCATAAATCCTGGTATAATACTTGTTGGAACAAAGTAGTAAGCATGTGATGGATCCTAAGCATATTGAAGCCCATCCCACATGAATGTGGTTTTCCACCAAGGTTATTTTAGTTGAAGAAATACTCCACAATCCATCGGTAAATTTGATTTGGTTATCTGGGAAGCCCAGAGGATTTTTGTATCTCCTACCAGTATTCCAAATTTTGTACTCAGAGCTATTATTAGAAATTCCAAATCTTTTCCTAACAATCAATGGGAGGAAATAGCCTGTGGATTCTAGACCTCACTGGTTGTTGGCTGAGAGTGTAGGGAGTACGAGAGACCCTCTGCAAGTCTGTTCTTTTAACATTACTCCATGTTCCATCTGGAGAATAATCCAGGAAGAATTATTATCAGTTTGATCTCCAGAACTTGTTTGCTGACTGGATGTGATTTCAACCGCATGTTCCCTGCCTCCCACTTCTCCCACCTCTAAATCTCAGGTCAGCTGGATCAATCAATAGATGATATCTGTGTCTTCTTGCTAATGCTTGAAGTTCTTCAACCTTGGATAAAATCTTACCTTCCAAATTAAGAGGGTTGAAATATAATTAGCCATCCCATCTGAAGCATAACATACCCATTATGATCTTTCCATTCTGGAAAAAGAGAGAAAGGATTGAAGAGAAGATCTGACTTAGGGTCTGAGAATGGAGAGGAAAATGAAGATCAGAAAGAAGAGACTATATTAATTACTGAGTTCAAATGTATATGGAGTGGATTGTTCTCTCTTGGGCAAACACAGAAAAAGTACCAATATAATAATTGTCTGATTGACAGCTGTAAATATAAGCAGCTGTGTTCCACAGTGCAGATTTGTTTTAAAGCTAGACTTTGTATGATTTTATATAACAATTACTTGGGAGACTTTTATTGAGGAATTGCCACACTTCCTAATTTTAATTCTGTTAAAAATAGTAATGAGTTCATGGCACCATTTAAAGTGCTGTAAAAGTATCTGATTAAATTGAATATACTCTTTGCCTAGGCTGGATAACAGAAGAGCTTCCCTACTAGGTAAATTTTTCCTATGGGCTTTGTGACGAAGCAAAGTAAACTTGCAAAATAAAAGTGAAATAATATGAAACAAAAACTGTAGCTGCAAAGGAAAACTCTTTTCAGTCAATAGGCCTGTGTTTAGAGAAGTTCTTCTCCATACACATTTGCTTTCAGCCTGAGGTGATGAGAGAAAATAACATTTGACACTGTAACAAGAAACCTGCCTGAAAGATTATTTTTATTTGAAAGCTGGAAAATTGATAATAGGAACTGAACAATGATGGAAAATTGGGTCGGCTGTGGCAATGATAACATTCTGGCGGCATCCTATCCTCTGAGCAAGCAAACAGGATATGCCAATGCCTCCATAGTTCCCTGGCTACTATATTCAAGGACAGTGGAAAAGTAAACCTTATTCTTTAGCATCAGTAGAGTAACAGTGTGGATCTATCATCAACAAAGGGCTAATTACAGAGAAAAGGTGTAGACAGTGGAATGTAGTGCGAGGTAGATGTCAAACAGACCTGAGTTTTGATCCTGGCTTTAGTAGTTTTTTGACCCTTAGGCAAATTACTTAATATGTGTCCTGGTTTCTTTACCTTGGAGTCCCTGGGTGGTGTTCTGCTATCAAAAGATTGGTGGTTAAAATTCACACAGGGGTACCTCGGAAGAAAGTCCTGGCAATCTGGTTCTGAAAGATCACAGCCATTAAAACCCTGTGGAATGCAAACATACCTGCGGTACATGTGGTTGCCATGAGTCGGAAGCAACTGGAGAGCTACTGATTTTTTTTCCCTTATCTTTGAAATTAGAATATTAATACCAGGTTTGCAGAGTTGGTATAATGCTTAGAAATAATATATGTAAAACACATTGTACACTACATGTGCGCAGTAAATGATAGTGAATATTGGTACCTTTCCTAGCACCAAGAAGAGTTTGCAAACCTATTTTGTAGTGTGCTTTTGTCACTATATATATATATATATATTTTGTAGTAAGTGTCCTGAAAAATGAACAGTATTTCCAACAGTATTCCAACCTGATTATCAAACTAAATTGCCTTATTATTTTTAAAAGTTCAGCTCTCACTGCTCTTGGAAGAAAATTAGGTTTTAAATCATAAATAACCGTACAACTGAAGCGTGGCATAGGGCAATACGTGAGAGTATCATGAGTAAATAATGTGGTATAATTAAAAAATGGAAATGCTGTGACTCTATTGTGTTTTGCTTCTTTGTTGAGGCCTTTTTTTTTTTCCCACCATGGCTGTGCTCAAAGTAAAATCTGCAAATGTATTTAGACAACATAGCATAGGCTTCCTAACAAGCATCTCCTCTTAAACAATGAACTCTGGACTAAAATAAAATAAACTTACAAAATTTCTCTAGCGCAAAGAAACACTCTGTGTAAATTTAATTTGCAGTAGAATAAGCTACATCAATTTATGAACTTTGGTGTTCCGTAGTTCAAACTGTTCTCCATTACCTTGGATTAAGCATGGTATTATAAGGTTCTTTATGGAGTAAACTTTGTTACCAACATGGATGCTTGATTTATGGTTTAAGCATTAAAATGTATTTATTTTAGACATGAACATAAAAATTACTAAAGATAACTCCAAAATTCATGAAATAAAATCATAGACACTTTAAAACACTCATGTCATGTAGTTTTTTTCATTATTGCTCAGAAACCATTTTCAAATGTTTTTATTATTTAAAAACATCATCACTTTGTACTTGTTGAGAATATACACAGCAAAATATTACCAGTTCAACTGGTTCTGCACGTACAACTCAACAACTTGGATGATATTCTTTGAATTGTGCAAATATTCTCACCTTCCTTTTCTAAATTGTTTCTCTTCTATTAACATAAACCCACTGCTGCCTACAGTTCTTATCTAATCTTCCAACTTGCTGTTGACACTTTCATCCCATACTTTTAAAGATCAGTCTCAACTAAACTCACTGCCATCAAG
Source organism: Orycteropus afer afer (assembly GCF_000298275.1). Classification (NCBI taxonomy): domain Eukaryota; kingdom Metazoa; phylum Chordata; class Mammalia; order Tubulidentata; family Orycteropodidae; genus Orycteropus; species Orycteropus afer. The sequence goes on from NW_006921924.1 coordinate 3,549,451, forward strand.
TCGAACACGACTCATAGCGATCCCTCCTTGGGTTTCCGAGGCGGTATCACTGTGGAAGTACATTGCCCAACCTTCCTTCCGAGGAGTGGCTGGTGGCTTTGAACCACCAGCCTTCTGGTGAGCAGTCAAATGCCTTAGGCACTATGCCACCAGTAGAGTGGAATAGTGGATAATAGAGGCTTCTCAAAAGGTAAAAACAAATAAATACCCTCTCCCGTGTTTTTTTTTTTTTTTTTAAGTCAATATAGCAAATGATTTTATCTACAATCTAGAATCTAGGATAAATTGAAGAAAAGTATAATTGAGAATAAAATGGCAATGTATAAATATGAAGAAGGAAGTGAAAATAAAACAGGAAAGTGAATGATCAAAGTAAAGTGTCCGGAAATGTTAAGAGGAGGGCAAGCTAGAAGGAACAACCAGGCCCGGCAAGAATTTGGGTTTGTTCTGGTCTACTCAGATGAAGAAATATGACGAGCTTTTTTTCTGAAATGTGGATTTCCAAATACACTCTTCTTGTCTATGTCACGGATACTGCTACTATCACAGATTTTCAGAACAATTAAAAAAATCATGGAGTGAACATAGAACCCAAACAGATTGAGTAAGAGGAAGAGCAATAAAGACAGAAGATGTTCATAGAAAGGAGAGCATGAGGCCAAAATGATGAGATGGATGTCTCAGAAATTTTGAATATGCTTAGAATAAGTAATCAAATTTGTAGCAGTTTCTGGTAATAAGAATAATGACACGTTTAGATGCTGTTCTATAGTATATATTCTAGTAGTTTGCCTAGTCCCACTCTTTACATAAACAAGACCTTCAATCATATGCTGTTGTTAAATGCCGTCAAGTCGGCTCGACTCACAGCGACCTCATGTACAACAGAACAAAACGCTGCCTGGTCCTGTGCCAGCCTCACGATCCTTGCTGTACCTGAGCCCATGGTTGTAGCCACTGTGTCAATCCATCTCGTTGAGGGCCTTCTTTTTCGTTGACCCTCCACTTTACTTCTATCATAACACATGCCTAATTGACATCCACTGCTACTTACCAGGACTTTGAAGCATCACTTGCCCCAAATTTCCCATTACAGTGCTTTAATTACCCATTGTGATATCCAGATACTTTATCTTGACCTTTTTTTAATTCATTACTAAGTGCATGCCTGAAGCACAAAATTCTATTACTATACACTCGTGGATGCTATATTTCATTTAAAAGAGTAAAATATTCCTCAGAGAATACTCCTTGGCCCATTTCTCCAGAACTTTCCTTGCCTTAGAGGGTACATATCCATTCCCTTACACTGTGTTGGGAAAACAGGCTGTTGTTGCTAGGTGCCACAGAGTCAGCTATGACTCCTAGCAACCCTATGTACTACAGAATGAAACACTGCCCAGTCCTGCGCCAGCCTCACAATGCTTGCAATGCCTCAGCCCATCATTTCAGCCACTGTATCAATCCATCTCGTTGAGAGCCTACCCCTTTTTCGCTGACCCTCCACTTTTCCAACCATGATATCCTTCTCTAGGAAATGGTCCCTTCTGACAACATGACCAAAGTAGGTGAGAAAAAGTCTGGCCATTCTCACTTCCAAGGAGCATTCTGGCTGTACTTCTTCCAGGAAAGATTTGTTAGTTCTTCTGGTCGTTTATGGTCATTTCAGTATTTGTTGCCAACAACACAATCCAAAGGCATCAACTCTTCTTCAGTCTTCCTTATACATTGTCCACCTCTCACATCCATATTAGGTGATTGAAAATACCATGGTTTGGGTTAGGCACACCTTAGTTTTCACATCTTTGCTTCTCAGCACTTTACACGGGTCTTTTGCAGCAGATTTTGCAGATTTGTCTGATTTCTTGACTGCTGCTTCCATGGGTGTTGATTATGGATCCTAGTAAAATGAAATCCCTGACAACTTCAATCTTTTCTCCATTTATCATTAATTTGTTTACTGGTCCAGTTGTAAGGATTTTTTTTTTCTCTATGTTGAGGTGTAATCCATACAGAAGTCTGTAGTCTTTGACATTCATCAGTAAGTGGTTCAAATCCCCTTTGCTTTCAGCAAGTTAAGTTGTGTCATCTGCATATCTCAGGTTGTTAATGAATGTCCCTCCAATCCTGATGCCACATTCTTCTTCATATAGTCCAGCTTCTCAGATTATTTGCTCAGCATACAGACTGAATAAATATGGTGAAAGGACATAACTCTGGCGCACTCCTTTCCTGATTTTAAACCATGCAGTATCTCCTTGTTCTGTTTGAACAACAGCTTCCTGGTCTATGTACAAGTTCCTCATGAGCACAATTAAGTGTTCTGGAATTCCCATTCATCTCAATGTTATCCATAATTTGT
>NW_006921924.1:3551948-3552745 GCF_000298275.1 Orycteropus afer afer
TTCTGGATGTGCCTTGTCAATATTCTGCCACAACAGTTTTTGAATTATTTTTAACAAGAGTTTACTTGCATACAATATTAATGATTTTATACAATAATTTCCACATTCTGTTGGATCACCTTTCTTTGGAATGGGTACAAATGTGGATCTCTTCCAGTCAATTGGCCAGATAGATATCTGCCTTCCAAATTTCTTGGCATAGACAAATAAGTGCCTTCAGCACAGCATCCATTTGTTGAAACATCTCAATGGGGATTCTGTCATTTCATAGAGCCTTGTTTTCTCCCAATTCCTCCATTACAGCTTTGACTTCGTCCTTCAGTACTATTGGTTCTTGATCATATACCACCTCCTAAAATGGATAAACACTGGCCAATTCTTTTCTGTTCAGTGACTCTGTATTACTTCCATCTTCTTTGGATGTTCCCTGCATCATTCAATGTATTGCCCATAGATTCTTTCAATATTGCAACTCAAAGCTTGAATTTTTTCTTCAGTTCTTTCAGCTTGAGAAATGCCAAGCATGTTCTTCCCTTTTGGTTTTCAAAACTGCAAGTTTTTGCACATTTCATAGTATTAACTGACTTTTTCTTCTCGAGCTGCTCTTTGAAATCTGCTGTTCAGCTCTTTCATCTTGTCATTTCTTCCATTTGTTTTAGCTACTTTGTTCAAGAGCAATTTTCAGAGTCTCTTCTGACATCCATTTTGGGCTTTCCTTCCTTTCCTGTCTTTTTAATGACCTTTTGCTTTCTTCATGGATGATGTTCTTGATGTCATCCCACAGTTCCTCTGGTTTT
>NW_006921924.1:3553067-3553649 GCF_000298275.1 Orycteropus afer afer
AGTAATAATCAATACATCTTGATTACATGTTTTGTCAATTTCAGACTGCAGAAGTTGGTAAAAATCTTCAATTTTCTTGTCTTTGGTGATTGGTGCATAAATTTGAATAATAGTAGTACTAACTGGTGTTTCTTGTAAGTCTATGGATATTATCCTATTACTGACAGCACTGTACTTCAGGATAGATCTTGAAACATTCTTTGTGATGATGAATGCCATGCCAGTCCTCTTCAATTTGCCATTCTAGGCAAAGTAGATCATATGGTTGTCTGATTCAAAATGGCCAAAACCAGTCCATTTTAGCTGATTAATGCCTAGGATACCTCTCTTCTTGCATTCCATTTCATTTTCACAAATTTGAGTGAATTGCATATGGTGACCATGATCCCAAATGCTTGCTGATCTCAGAAGGCATTTATACATTTAATTGAAGTGTGAGTCACAGATAAAGAGCATCAGAATCACTTGTATAGCTTGTTATAAATGCAAGCTTTCAGGCTTCTTCTCATGGGTATATATGACCCTAGCCAGCCCAGGGGCATCAGACTTATGTAATAGAGCTGTGGACTTTTTTTTTTTTTT
>NW_006921924.1:3554614-3556376 GCF_000298275.1 Orycteropus afer afer
GGGATTCCAGAACACTTAATTGTACTCATGAGGAACCTGTACATAGACAAGGAGGCTGTCGTTCAAACAGAACAAGGGGACACTGCATGATTTAAAATCAAGAAGAGAGCGTGTGAGGGTTGTATCCTTTCACCATGCTTATTTAATCTATATGCTGAGCAAATAATCTGAGAAGCTGGACTATATGAAGAAGAACATGGCAACAGGATTGGAAGAAGGCTCATTAACAACCTGCAATATGCTGATGACACAACTTTGCTTGCTGAATGTGAGGATGACTTGAGGCACTTACTGATGAAGATTGAAGACTACAGTCTGCAGTATGGATTACATCTCAATATAAAGAACACAAAAGTCCTCACAACTGGACCTGTAAGCAGCATCACGATGAATGGAGAAAAGATTGAAGTTGCCAAAGACTTCACATTGCTTGGTTCTATAATCGACGCCAATGGAAGCAACAATCAGGACATCAGAGGACATATAGAACTCAGCAAATCGGCTGCAAAGGACCTCTTTCAAGTGCTGAGGAGCCAAGATGTCTCCTTGAGGACTAAGGTGTGCCTGACACATGCCATCATATTTTCAATTGCCTCATATGCATGTGAGAGCTGGACAATGAATGAAGAAGACCAAAGAAGAATCGATGCTTTTGAGTTGTGGTGCTGGAGAAGAATGCTGAAAGGACCATGAACTGCTAAAAGGTCTAACAAATCTGTCTTGGAGGAAGTGCAGCCAGAGTGCTCCTTGGAAGCGAGAATGACCAGACTCTGTCTCACCTACTTTGGTCATGTTGTCAGAAGAGATCATTCCCTGGAGAAGGATGTCATGTTTCATAAGGTGGAGGGTCAACGAAAAAGGAGAAGACCCTCAATGAGATGGATTGACACAGTGGCTGCCGTGATGGTCTCAAGTATGGCAGGGATCACGGAGCTGGCGTGGACCGGGTCGTGTTTCGTTCTGCTGTGCATTGGGTCACTATGAGTCAGAGACAAGTTGACGGCACCTAACTATCACAACAACAACAAAGAAATATAAACATGCTCATATTTTCTAATTTAACACTTCCAACAGACAGCAAGTTATACTTTTATTCACATAAGCAAAAAAATAGGAATGACTTTGGCTAAAGTTATTTTTTCCATCGGTGAAAAAAATATTTCTCTACATAGCACTATTAAATAGATAGCTGGAGATATCCAATTGAAGAATTTCAGATATTCTGAAAGAAAACCCCTCTCAAAATAATGAAAATATTTTATAAATAGAAATGCAATATTTGATTAAAACCCCACAATAATACGAATTTAAAAATCATAAAAACAAAGTTGCTGAGTGTTATAAACAAAAGTGTCTTTATGCAACAATTTGAGACATATATTAGATGAAAGAGTCTCTTTTTTATTAAGCACAACTGGTCACTGTAAATTAAGTATTACAAATAAACATTTCATTCTAGATTAATCAAGAGCTTTGTATGTTAGAGAAATGACAATTGACCCCAAAATTAAGACCATACTACCACACTGAAAATATATTGAATACTAGTATCTATTAAGGGAGCTCTGGTAGCATAGTGCCTAAGGCACGACTGCTAACCAGAATGCTGGCGGTTCAAACACACCAACCACTCCTCAGAAGGAAGATGGGGTGATCTACTTCCGTAGTGATACTGCCTTGGAAACCCAAGGAGGGGTTGCTATGAGTCAGAATCCATTTGATTGCAGTGAGTTTGGTGTTTTGGGGTTTATCTTTTGTACAT